>NC_053496.1:44557315-44875440 GCF_905171775.1 Rana temporaria | reverse complement strand
ACATTACCCTCTTAATAATATCAGCTTCATCTCCCTATACAGCAGAACTTCCAGTCGTACGTGATGACGTAACAAGCTCCGCCCCAACACGTTTCACAACGCCCCTCGTGGGTTAATTATAGGGAAAATTGAAGCTTAACCTCTCCACTCACCCACCTCCTCCCCTTTTTTTCTCCCTTTTCTTTTTCCTTTTTTAGCTAACAGCGGTTGGAACTGCTTAGTCTGGCTACCCACTTCAGCCCCGGAAAGAATTTACCTCTTTCCTGACCAGAGCACTTTTTGCGATACGGCACTGCGTCGCTTTAACTGACAATTGCGCGGTCGTGTGACGTGACACCCAAACAAAATTGACATCCCTTTTCCCCCACAAATAGAGTTTTCTTTTGGTGGTATTTGATCATCTCTGCGTTTTTTTTTTTCTTTCCGCTATAAACCAAAAAAAGAGCATCAATTTTGAACAAAAAGCTATTTTTTTTACTTTTTGCTATAATAAATATCCCCAAAAAATATATATATAAGAAAATAAGAATTTCTTTCTAAGTTTAGGCCGATATGTATTCTTCTACATATTTTTGGTAAAAAAAAATCACAATAAGCGTATATTGATTGGTTTGCGCAAAAGTTATAGTGTCTGTAAAAAAAAGGGGATAGTTTTATGGCATTTTTTATTAACATTTTTTTATTAGTAGTGGTGGCGATCTGTGATTTTTATTGTGACTGCGACAATATTGAATATTTTGACACTATTTTGGGACCATTGTCATTCATACAGCGACAAGTGCTAAAAAAATGCAGTGATTACTGTGTAAATGACACTGGCAGGATAGGGGTTAAACACTAGGGGGTGATCAAGGGGTTAAGTGTGTCCCAGGGAGTGATTCTAACTGTGGGGGGGGATAGGCTACCACTGACATAACAGCGATCACTGCTCCTAAAGACAGGGAGCAATACACACGGCAGGACTTTGCACTATAGGACTTTTGTTGCTGGAAAAGTTTGTCTGTTTGCAGAGCGAACATTTGTCCGATGAAAAGCGAAAAAGTTTGTCCGATGGAGCGTACACACGGTCAGATTGAAAAACCTGGTCATTTTGAAGTTTGTTGTCAAAAAGTCTGATCGTGTGTATGGGCCTTAGTGTGTCAAGATCCTCATACTTTATATCATGACCAATCATACTGTCTACATGTTTATTATATATATATATATATATTTAACAACAATGTCTTCTGAAAAGCCCAAAACGAAATGTGCTAACAAGCTCACAAGATAGTGGCACATTTTGGGCCGTTTTGAATTGCCTAAGACATGAAGAAGTTAAAAGATCCCATCTTTGGCCATGTTATACCTGCCTGCTCATTTAGAGTCCTCGGGGCAGATCCACAAAGATCTGCACCGGCGCAGCGTATCTAAGATACGCTACGCCGCCGTAACTTACTTGGCTTTGTTTTAAATCCACAACGAATTTGCGCGGTAAGTTACGGCAGCGTAGTGTATCTCTCGCGGCGTAAGGGCGCGGAATTCAAATGTGGCGGATAGGGGGCGTGTTTCATTTAAATGAAGCGCGTCCCCGCGCTGAATGAACTGCGCATGCGCCGTCCCTAAATTTCCCGCCGTGCATTGCGCTAAATGACGTCGCAAGGACGTCATTGTTTTGATGTGGGCGTAAATTACGTCCAGCCCGATTCACGGACGACTTACGCAAACAAAATAAAATTTTCTAAATTATACGCGGGAACGACAGCCATACTTAACATTGAGTACGCCACCATATAGCAGCTTTAACTATACGCCGGAAAAAGCCGACTAGAGACGACGTAAAAGAATGCGACGGCCGCTCGTACGTTCGTGGATCGTCGGAAATAGCTAATTTGCATACTCGACGCGGATTACGACGGGAACACCACCCAGCAGACGCCGAAGAATTGCATCTAAGATCCGAAGGCGTATGAAGACGTACACCTGTCGGATCTAACCCAGATGCCGTCGTATCTTGTTTTGAGGATTCAAAACAAAGATACGACGCGGGAAATTTGAAAGTACGCCGGCGTATCAGTAGATACGCCGGCGTACTCTCTTTGTGGATCTGCCCCCTCCTCTTTAATTTAAAGGGACATAACCATGAGTTATTTTCAATCAGTCTGGCTAATCTGAAGCTAGCAGTGGACAAATCCATGTATTGAACAAATGTTAAGTGGGTTTAATTAAGAGCCAGAGAATATATTTTCATTGACTTTCTACAAGAGAAAAATGTGTCGGCATAAACACAGCTAAACACGCCACGTATTAATGACTGATGGACGAGGACATATGAAGTGGAAAGTCGGCTGACAGCGTGAAAGCTTGTATTTTCATGCTAGGTAAGTCTGAATTTTCTGTGCAGTAAATGGCTGTATGTATTGTAAACCCTAACAAGACAAGAATGCAATGGGCTTTAAATGGCTCCAAGGGTTATGGAAGCTTTTCAAATCTCCTGGATTCATCCTTATGCCAAAAATGGCTCCTAGTAATCCTCATTATTTTAAATTATTTTTAACAGAAATAAAAAAAATTGGGGAAAAACAGTGAAATAATAAAATGAACTAGAGAAGTGGTCGTCGACCACTAAACTCACAATTTTGAATCCTGCAGACCACTAATATATATTTTACATGCCTTATACGCACAATGCTTGGCTCTCTGCCCCCTCCCCCTGGATCACACTGCTGCCTTATACACACAATGCTCAGGCTCTCTGCCCCCCTCCCCCTGGATCACACTCTTGCTTCATACACACAGTTCTCTGGCTCTCTGCCCCCTCCCTGTGGATCACACTGCTGCCTTGTACACACAATGCTCTGGATCTCTGCCCCCCTCCCCCTGGATCACACTCTTGCTTCATACACACAATTCTCCAGCTCTCTTCCCCCCCCCTACCCCTGGATCACACTGCTTCTTTATACACACAATGCTCTGACTCTCTGCCCCCTCCCCCTGGATCACACTGCTGCCTTATACACACAATGCTCTGGCTCTTTGCCCCCCTCCCCCTGGATCCCACTGCTGCCTTATACACACAATTCTCCGGCTCTCTGCCCCCCTCCTCCTGGATCACACTGCTGCCTTATACACACAATGCTCCAGCTCTCTTCCCCCCCCCTCCCCTGCATCACACTGCTGCCTTACACAGACTCGTCATTGGATCAAACTTCCTTATCCAACCGAGTGCTTGCGCTCCATGCTCCCTCCCACAGTCTGTGATCAGCAATGCCGTTGGCAATCCCCTCCTTCTTCACCTCCTGCTCTCTGCACTACTCCTGGTGCTTCCCTCTGCGTTCACAGGACAGGACCCACAGAGGAGACATCGGGTATCAATGCATGCTGACAGTCAATACTGCATTGAGATCAACACTGAATACAACATTGGGTGGTATACATTCTCCACAATATTGATTTCCAACAGAACACCCGGGTAGGGCTGACGCTAGGCGAATTAGGCAGCCACTTGGGGGGGCGGGTACCATGTTTTGATAGGTATCTGCTCCTATTTTGCATCAACGATTTGAGAGGAAGTTGCCTCTCCTCCCCTCCTTTGCCAGCAGGCTTCTGGGGCACATCACAGGTATAGCTGAGATGCCGATGCGCGTGTCTGGCGGCCGCGATGTACGCCAGGCACCGGCGATCGGCGGTTACACAGACAAGGACGTGGATCTGTGTGTGTAAACACACAGATCCACGTCCTGTCAGGGAGAAAGGAAACCGATGCTGTGTCCCTTGTACATAGGGACACAGATCGGTCACCTCCCCCAGTCAGTCCCCTCCCCCCACAGTTAGAACATTCACTAGGCTACACATTTAACCCCTTCCTCGCCCCCTAGTGTTAACCCCTTCCCTGCCAGTCACATTTATACAGTAATTAGTGCATAATTATAGCACTGATCGCAGTATAAATGTGAATGGTGCCAAAAATGTGTCAAAAGTGTCCGAAGTGTCCGCCATAATGTCGCAGTCCCAATAAAAATCGCAGATCGCCGCCATTACTAGTAAAAAAAAAAAATAATAATTCTGTCCCCTATTTTGTAGGCGCTATAACTTTTGCGGAAACCAGTCGCTTATTGCGATTTTTTTTTCTCCAAAAATATGTAGAAGAATACGTATCGGCATAAACTGAGAAAAAAAAAAAAATTGGCATATTTATTATAGCAACAAGTAAAAAATATTGATTTTTTTTTCAAAATTTCGCTATTTTTTTGTTTATAGCACCAAAAAAAAAAAAAACGCAGAGGTGATCAAATACCACCAAAAGAAAGCTCTATTTGTGGGAAACAAAAAACGTCAATTTTGTTTGGGAGCCACGTCGCACGACTGCCCAATTGTCAGTTAAAGCGACGCAGTGCCGGAAGCTGAAATTTTGCCTGGGCAGGAGGGGGGTATATGTGCCCAGTAAGCAAGTGGTTAATACAGTTTTTTTATTTTTCCATCACCACCCTTTTTTGTAATGTAATATCGCTTCTAGTCATTTCATTTTATCTTGAGATAAAACCTAAAAAAATTAAATTCTAGACAGAATGGGATGAGCAGAATTCGAAACATCTGAAAATGCATGTAAAATGATTTCATAATGATCAAACTGATCATACAAATGTTTTGAAATGTTTCTTCGGCATAAAAGAGAATTTTGTATCACGTTGTCACCAATTAGTGGCTGTTCTGGCAATTTAACAGCGTTAAACCTCTTATTTATACGGGGAAAGCGGCAGAGAGAATTATGGCAAAACATTTACTGTGCTGTAGAAATTATATGCAATATACTTAAAAAATCTTCTTAACTACCTATAAATGACATAATAGTATAGGTTCAGTATTTTCAGGCTTGCGTTTTAAAGTAATTTCAGGAGTACACATCAGCTTTCTTGTGTGAACATTTGGAACAATGTTTGCACATGCTGTCCTCTAAACCAATAGGATTATAGGGAAGATGGGGGTCTAATGCCGTGTACACACGAACGTATTTTTCGCTGGAAAAAAAACAGATGGTTTATCCGACGGAATTCCGCTCAAGCTTGGCTTGCATACACACGGTCACACAAAATTCCGACCGTCAAGAACGCGTTGACGTACAACACTACGACGAGCCGAGAAAAATGAAGTTCATTGCTTCCGAGCATGCGTCGACTTGATTCTGAGAATGCGTTGTTTTTTTCCCGTTGGAATTCCATACAGGCGAATGGATTTTCCGATAGGAATTTTCTTTCCGTCGGAAAAATTGAGAACCTGCTCTCTATCTTATGCCGCGTACACACGGTTGGAATTTCCGATGGAAAAAGTCAGATGGAAGCTTTTCATTGGATATTCTGACCGTGTGTATGCCCCATCGGACTTTTTCCGTCAAATACTTAGAGGGCGGGTTCTCGAATTTTTCGGAAAATCCGTTCGTCTGTATGGAATTCCAATGGGAAAAGAACAACGCATGCTCAGAATAAAGTCGACGCATGCTTGGAATCATTGAACTTAATTTTTCTCAGCTCGTCGTAGTGTTGTATATCACCGCGTTCTTGGCGATCGGAATTTTGTGTGTTCGTGTGTATGCAAGTCAAGCTTGAGTGGAATTCTGTCGGGAAAAACCATCCGATTTTTTTTTTCAACGGAAAATCCGTTCGTGTGTACGCGGCATAAGTCCGTCGGAAATTTAGACGGAAAAAGTCTGGAAATTCCGACTGTGTGTACGCAGCATAAGTATATATTTACAAGATTATCTCCTGTTTCTCAAAAGAACTGGTCGCACTAACTGCTGGGGACAGGTATTTATGAGGCAGACGCCATTTTCTTGGGTCTTCTTCCCGTGTGGCGCCCACCTTCAGGGTAGCCATACCATGGCACCCCGGCAAAATGGCCTTCCGGGGTGTGCGTGCTACTCTGTGTTCCTGGTTTCGGGACCACGTTGGGCCGGAACATTTGAGCTGGGGTCCAGTGATCGACTGGGTCCCCAATCTGATGAGGTCCTGAGCTGTTAGTCCTGTTAGAGGAAAGCTGTCCATTGGAGAGTTTGCTTGAGGAGTGCCAAGAGAGGCTGGTGTTCCAAGAGGGGCCTGACTATCCATTGGGGACCAAGGGAGCCGGGTACTGAGAGGCTAGACGTCGGTCGCCTATCAGTCGGTAACCTAACTAAAACTACCTGACGAAGATCCGGGTGTTGAATCTGTTAAGGAGGATTCTGAATCGCTACTATCTCCATTATTTTCAACCATTTGGAGGGTCTGTGGCAGAGACTTAGGCCCCTTTCACATTGGAGCGGGGCCTGCCGTGGTGGTTTAGCCCCGCTAAAAATTGTGGCGCTATACCGCCGTAATTGCCGCAGGAATCGGCCGCTAGCGGTGCGGTATTAACCCCCGCTAGCGGCCGATAAAGGGTTAATACCGCCCGCAATGCGCCTCTGCAGAGGCGCATTGCGGGCGGTATTGACGCGGTTTCCCATTGTTTTCAATGGGAAGGAGCGGTATACATGCCGCTCCTCTCACCGCTCCAAAGATGCTGCTGACAGGAGATTTTTTTTCTCTCCCGCCAGCGCATTGCCTCAGTGTGAAAGCCCTCGGGCTTTCACATTGAGTATGCAGTGCAGGAGTTTTTCAGGCGATATAGCAGCGCTATTTTTAGCGCTGTACCGCCTGAAAAACTCCTCAGTGAGAAAGGGATCTTAACCCCAAGTTCCGAGTGACATTCTGTGTGCCAGACTTGTGAGAAAGGCCTGTCCAGCTGCGCTGTGCCCACTCCGACTGGAGTGGTGAAATAGTAGTTGTCGTTGGAAGCAGGACTGTTTCCCATCTACATTAAGGTGACCAGATTTCTAAAATTAAATCCGGGGACATATTTTTTTTCTTTACTAGTAATGGCAACAATCAGCGACTCTCTGCCCGTCGCCGCCCACCTCACAGTCTAAAGTCTTACTCTTCGGGCCCCAGCTACTACTGGATGGGAAGCGGAGGAAGATCACTCTGCCAGGGAAGGTAAGAAGATTGGCATGTGGCTGGCCAGGATTTGAGCCAAGGCAGAAGAAAATGTGAGCGAAGCTGAATGGGCATGCGCCCGAAACTGAAGAAATTTTCCCTCTGCTCTGACCAGCACATGATCATCAGAAAGGGGCACAGATAATGGGAAAAATACAATCCCCCTACGCTAGTAGGCACGGCGGAGCGGGGGTGTGTAATTCTAATTTTTTTATTTTAATTCTGTACTGACTGTCTTTGAAATTGCCCCTGCCCCCTATTAAATCCAATCTGGGGACAGACTTGGTCCGGGGACAGTGTCCTCAATCATGGGACTGTCCCCTAAAACTGGGGATGTTTGGGCACCCTAATCTACATACACCTGAATCTGTTATTCCTCATTTCTACTATTTCTTCATTCTTCACCAAGTTCTACTGTTTGTTTTTACCCAGCTGGGTAATAAAAGCACAGAAAAGGTACCTGTTGTGTGGACATTCCATTTACTACAACTCTCATCAAGTACCCTAGACGGCGGAGATACATGAGGTAACATGCCGCCCAAAACAAACCAGCAGCTCCTTCGGGGGTAAGTGCTACAGCGGCATTAGGGTTCTATTGAGCTCTGGTTGCGAAACGCAGTTCTTTATAGACACGCACTATCGGATCAGTCAGATCTCAGACCACATGGATGTCTGATGTACCTCTAGACACACATCTCCCCTAGCCAAGCTCCGTCACCCTTCTGTTTTCCCTTACGGAGGAGGCACCTTGATATATTGACACAACACTTCCAAAAAGCACTCCATGACTTCTAAAAGTAATCAGCTTTTCTGATATATAATCTCATTTGTTCCCATTCACTTTGTCTTGGAAAAGCTGGATTGCCGCTTGATGGAGGGATTGGACTGCTGAAAAGACATCATTTAGCGGCCATTGATCTCTGGGCCTTCGCTATCTCCTCTATTATAATGGAAGAAAGAAAGACTCCCATCTGTGGGTGCCGGCTAATGGAAAAAGACCGCGGAGTGAATTAGAGAATCACAGAGCAAATGGTTATCCTTATAAAACGATGATCACCTACCTGACCCCCATGATGAATGTGCGGCCTGCCGATTGTTCATCGTCTCTTTACACAGCCGGCTGTATTGTACAATATCAGCATTTTTATGGGCGGCTCAGCAGCTGCTCTCAGCATTTTGAAAGGTGTTCTTTTATAGGAACATTTAAGGAGCAACTTGTAAGATGCACTTTTTTCTCTTGTGTATCTTTTCTTAATGGAGGAAGTGTTTCATAACAGCAAATGTATTTATCTGAGCCGTCTTTGCTAAATTACAAAAGGTAAAATGGAAGTAATAGAAGTGCAATAGAAAAACTGCTTTATTGGTCACTTACCTTCACGCTTTGTATAACAATTGCGCGGTCATGCCACACTGTACCCATATTAAATATTATTATCTTTCTTTTCACACAAATAGAGCTTTCTTTTGGTAGTATTTAATCACCACTGAGTTTTTTTTTTTGCTAAACAAACAAAAAAGGATTTAAAAGACTGAAAGTTTTTCTTAGTTTCTGTTATAAAACAGGTGAGGAGGCTGCACTGATGGGCACTGATAGGCATCACTGATGGGCACTGATGGGAACTAATAAGCATCACTGATGAGCAGTGATATGCATCACTGATGGGCACTGATAGGCATCACTGATGGGCACTGATAGGCATCACTGATGGGCACTGATAGGCATCACTGATGGGCACTGATAGGCATCACTGATGGGCACTGATAGGCATCACTGATGGGCACTGATGGGCATCACTGATGGGCACTGATGGGCATCACTGATGGGCACTGATAGGCATCACTGATGGGCACTGATGAGCATCACTGATGGGTACTGATGAGCATAACTGATGGGCATCACTGATGGGCATTGATAGGCATCACTGATGGGCACTGATGAGCATCACTGATGGGCACTAATGAGCATCACTGATGGGCATTGATAAGCATCACTGATGGGCACTGATGAGCATCACTGATGGGCACTGATAGGCATCACTGATGGGCACTAATAAGCATCACTGATGGGCATCACTGGGCACTGATAGGCATCACTGGGCACTAATAAGCATCACTGATAGGCATCACTGATGGGCACTGATAGGCATCACTGATGGGCACTGATAGGCATCACTGATGGGAAGGAGGAGGGGTAAATAGTACACCTTTTTATTGCAGAGATCCCTTTGATTTAGAGATTTATAAAAAGTAAGAAAGTCAAAAGTAAAAAAAATGTCACGGCCTCATTAACCACTTCAGCCCCGGACCATTTGGCTGCCAGATGACCGGGCTACTTTCTGCGATTGGGGGGCGGGGTCACGTGACGGGTGGCCCCGCCTCACCTATATAAGAGCTGTCACTGGCTCAAGCCACGTCATTCGCTGGGCTGCCTCCGGTGGAGACCGGCGGCCTGCGATGCGTGCGCTCTGGATCCTGGACCTGGATGAAGAGATCTTCTCATCGCTGGACCCCGGCGGAGAGGAGATCACCCGTCGCAGGATACCGACAACGTTGGAGCGAAGATCGAGAGTGGATTACCACCGCTGGATTTTTTATTTTATTTATTTTTTATTTTTTAAAGAACTTTTCTACGGTGTGTGTGTTTTTACTATTATTTACACTTCCTTAGTGATTTAGTAGAGGTACAATGTACCCCATTACCAATTCACATGGGGGGGGGGGGCGGGATCTGGGGGTCCCCTTTGTTAAAGGGGTCTTCCAGATTCTGATAAACCCCCCACCCGCAGACCCTCACAACCACCGGGCAAGGGTTGTGGGGATGAGGCCCTTGTCCCCATCAACATGGGGTGGAGTTCCCCTTAAAATCCACACCAGACCTGAAGGGTCTGGAATGGATATTTGGATGGAACCCCACGTAATTTTTTTTTTTTAAATTGACGGCGGGGTTCCCCTTAATATCCATACCAGACATGAAGGGCCTGATAATTGAATTTGGGGGGGAACGCCACATTATTTTAAAAACATTTTATGAATGAATTTTCTCTGAATTGCCGGGAGCCGACAATTCATTATAGCCGCGAGTGATTTTAAATGACTTTTTTTCCTACAGAAATGACACTTTGTGCAGAGACAGTTCTAAGCACGGGAAACCTGTGCTACTTCACAGGCATACTAGACACCCCCCCCCCCCCCCCCCCAGGTATGAAATTTAAAGGAATATTTCACTTCTATTGTTTCACTTTAAGCATTATTACATTTACTGCTCCCAAAAAACGTTTTTAAAACTTTTTTTTTGCATTGATACATATCCCCTGGGGCAACTTGCATATTAGCCTTTAAAATTAGCACTTTAGATTTTAAACGTTTGAGTCCCATAGACTTTAATGGGGTTCTAAAGTTCACACAAACTTTTTTTGGTCTGTTTGCAGGTTCTGGTGCGAACCGAACGGGGAGGGGGGGTGTTCGGCTCATCCCTAATCATCATCATCATCCTCATCCTCATCATCATCATTATCCCATGGCAATAACCCAAATATTTATCTACAAAATTTTCAACTGCAAATGACCGCTTTCCAGAAAGCTGGTGTCGGCCGTCATCATTCTCGTTATTATCATCATAATTACCATCATTCTATCATCATATCCTCATCATCATATATTACCATCATCATCTTATCATCAGCATTCAGCATCATGTTATCATCCATCATATCACCATAACCACCGCCACAACCATCATCAAAATCGCTAACATGATCATCATTATATCATCATTCGCATCATCATTCTCATATAATTATTATCATATCACCATCATCATCTTCAGCACCATATTATCATCACATCACCACAATCTTTATCATCATCATATTATTAGTATCCTCATCATCCTCAAGTCGTCGTCGTCGTCTCAACATCCTCATATCACGATCATCATGTCCTCATTAAATTAGAATCATTATCATCATCATGTTATCACTGGGGTAGATTCAGCAAGCAATTACGCCTGCGTATCCATAGATACGCAGCGTAATTGCTAAGTAGCGCCGGCGTATCAACTTTCTGTATTCAGAAAGCTCGATACGCCGACTGTAGCCTAAGATACGACTGGCATAAGGCTCTTATGCCGTCGTATCTTAGGCAGCATTCTGACGCTGGCCGCTAGGTGGCGTTCCCGTAGTTGTCAGCGTAGAGTATGCAAATTGCATACTCACGCCGATTCACAAACGTACGCGCGCCCGGCGGTCGTGTTTTACGTCGTTTGCGTTCGTCGCTTTCGTCGTAAGGCTGCTCCTGCTATTAGGAGGCGCAGCCAATGGTAAGTATAGACGTCGTTCCCGCGTCGCGATTTTCGAAATTTACGTTGTTTGCGACGTCATTTACCGCAATTTTCCCGCCGGAGCATGCGCAGTACGTTCGGCGTGGGAACGCGCCTAATTTAAATGATCCACGCCCCCTACGGGATCATTTAAATTACGCGGGCTTACGCCGGCCCCTTTTACGAAACGCCGCCGCAAATTACGGACCAAATGCTTCGTGAATGAATCGTATCTCCAGTAATTTACGGAGGCGCAGCGTAAAAACGGTACGCTGCGCCACCGTAGCAGTGCGAGCCCCTACCTGAATCTACCCCAAAGTCATCATCAAAATAATCATCATTACCCCATGACAATCGTCAAAATATGGACCTGCAAAGTAAAAAGTTGAGTAAAGTAAAGCTGAGAGAAACAAGACAAAATATGCGCTGATGGAAATGACGGTGACGTTTTTGCTGGCTGTTGATGGAAATATGACAGCCGGCCCTGGCGAGAGCCCCCCCTCCACATTGGCATTAAATAAATCCGCTCCGTGCCACTTTGTATAATCAGCATTTATGGAGCCTTGATTGATTTTCAACCGCAAATGACAACTTTCCAGAAAGCAGGTGTCGACGAACAGCTGCGTCCATTAGCCTTCGTAACAGCGCGCAAATCACAGCTGGTCCGTGTACCATTGCTCCGATTGCATTTATCTTATCTCTGCAATTATATGGCAAGAAAGACAATTAATGACATATCGGTCCTCCAGCGAGGAAGGTAGCGAACGGATGCGCCAATCTCCTTGTCTGTGTCATTAGGCTCCCGCTGCTTCGCTTCTGATTGGCTCCATATCTTGTTTTGCATCATAAAAATCATACTTAATAATAGTTTGCCGCAAATAACCCTTTAAATATTATCTCCTGCCTTGCGAAAATGATTAGAAAAGTATGTTTTTTGTGCTTTTACTCTTTCAGCCCGCGCTTTCAAGGGCAATGGGTAAAATCAACCATCGGACTGTTTATGATCACCGAGAAAACATAAAGTAAAAACACCCGGTTTAACTGGAATCTGAGAATTATATAACGCATTGAGGGAATAAGCAATTATTTCACAGAGACTTGTCACATGACTCTGTGCAATAGTCATAGGCGTGCGCACAGGGCGTGCCCGTCGCACCCTAATCACCCTGTGTGGCGCAGATTGCCCTTGCTGCCGTGTCCCCCCTGCAGCACTGCTGGCTTCCCTCCCCTCCTCTTCCACAGAATGTTGTGATGTTGTGGCGGATCGTTTCAGGAAGGAAAGCCGGAAGGGGCCAGTGAATATGTAATTTATCAGCCCCTTCCTTTTCGAAATAAACATAATGAGTGATTGGTACCAATCACTCACTGTTCATTCAGAACTGAAGATGGTAAACTGTGTCTACTATGCTTCAGTTTGTGAATGAACAGGAAGCTACCCAGCACAGAGCACTTCCCATTCATTCACTGTCCGGTGCAGCTTAGGCTGCAGAGAAAGGGATTGGGGGATCACTGTCCCTTTCTTTGTTTTAAAAGTGAGAGGGTTTGAGCTTTTGGGTTCACACCCTAATGCAATAGGCTGCACACACTTGTGGCAATAGTGTTGGGCGACCAGTTGAGCCTGAGCATGAATTCAAGCCGAACACTGGCTGTTTGCCATTCGGGCACTGATAGGCGGCATTGGTAGGTGGCACTGATGGACACTGACTGGTGGCTGTGATAGGCACTGACAGGCGACTGTGATGGGCACTGACAGTTGCCACTGACAGGTGACACTGATGGCAGCACTGATGAGTTACTGGTATCAGGTTTTACTGCTGGGCACTGATTGGCACTGTGATGGGCACTAACTGGCACTGGTGGGCACTAATTAGCACTGATATGGGCACTGATTGGCACTGTGATGGGCACTGGCAGACGTTTTTTTATGGGGCACTGACTGGCAGCTTATGGCCACTTTTTAGCAGCTGATGGGGCTGTGCTGATAATCAATGTGCTAAATATCAGCACAGACCCCCCCTCTGTCAGAAACAATATTTTAAGCCAACGCTGATCCAGGTAGGATCTAGTGGTCGCATGGGCGCCGCCCCCCTTTCCTGGCACCGCTCTATCACCATAGATAGATTAATGCATTGGTCGCTGCTGCCACCCCCTATTCAGGTATTTCGGCCCCTTCTCGGGCACCTGAACAGAGAGTAACAGCGGGCGCAATGCTGGGTGGTTGATGTTCACTCAGCGTTGTGTTAGCAAAGGGAAGGAATTCGCTTTGCTAACACTGAACTGCCTCTCAGCCATTCAGGTACTCGGGTCTGTTACCTGTCACCTGATTAGCTGAAATGTCAGGCGCTGTGATTGGATGCCTGATAGAGAGGAAGGAAAAAGACATTGAGGAGCGTGCAGGACACCACCGCTGACCCGCTGCGAGGCAGGTAAGTGCCGGGTGATGCACACTGGCAGCATTTGATGGGGCACAGTAGCAGCAATTGATGGGCACACTGGCAGCATTTGATGGGGCACAGCGGCAATTGATGAGCACACTGGCAGCAATTGTTGGGCACATTAGCGGCAATTCATGGGCACACTGGCAGCAATTGATGGGTACAGTAGCTGCGTTTGATGGCACAGTGGCTGCGCTTAATGGGCACAGTGGCTGCGTTTGATGGGCACAGTGGCTGCATTTGATGGGCACAGTGGCTGCGTTTGTTGGGCACAGTGGCTGCGTTTGATGGGCACAGTGGCTGTGTTTGATGGCACAGTGGCTGTGTTTGATGGCACAGTGGCTGTGTTTGATGGGCACAGTGGCTGTGTTTGATGGCACAGTGGCTGTGTTTGATGGGCTCAGTGGCTGCATTTAATGGCACAGTGGCGGCAATTGATGGGCACAGTAGCTGCGTTTGATGGGCACAGTGGCTGCAATTGATGTGTTTTGTTTTTTTCGCCCCCCAAAAATTTGGAGCACCATCCGCCACTGTGATTGGTTTCTTTGCAAAGCTGCACTACGTTTTCCAGTCTCCAGTTTTAGTAAATCAACCTATGTCTGTTAAAATCTACCATCTATTTTATGGATGTTGACTGGACTATGACATTTTTTAAATAAAATGTATTCCTATTTAACTTCTTGTTTTACCCTGATCAGCAATAATTAACCCCTCTAGTTATTATTATTTTTTTTCCTAACCAATATTTTTTTTTTTCAAATTTTGGGGATTTTATTTGTTTTTGTTCATTAACTGTTTAGCGTCAGATTGAAAAGCAAAGTAAAAAATAAATTAAAAAAGCATTTAAAATATTTGTAAATAACTTTTCAGGGCTTTGTACCAGAATCATAATTTTAGTGTCATATTAAATGAGACAAATTATAGAATACAATTTGTTCTACAGTGAAAAAAAAAAAAAAAAAATTTTAAACTGACCTCTAAGTAGAAAAAAAATGTGTATTTTTAGTTTTATTTATTTATTTTTTGTCCAAAATTGTCTGCTAAAATGTGCCATCAGTTTTATGGATGTTGACCGGACTATGACAGCGATGTCCCCATCCCAGGGCCATTAGACAATTCTCTGTACAGGTCCCAAGAGATGGCATTAGTTTGAGATTTTGTTCTCGCAGATACTCAACATCCAATTTCCTGGAAGCAATCACTCTCAATCACCATCCTCTTTTCCTACATACGGGAGTTCTAAGTTTAAAAAAGAAATGTCTGTCTTGGCTGAAGTGTGTAATCATAGAGCCGGTGATTGTAAAAGGGACACCTGGGCTGAGATGGATGTACATATGATGATTTAGAGGCCGCTGGTAGTGGAATGCAGAGACATTCAGCACCATAGACAGCTCCTCAGCCAATCACTACACAAGGCTGTGATCCTCCACCTATGGACACCCGGGATCTGGAGACCTGAATGCAAATGTGATTGGTTTATCCATTTAAATGCTACATGTTGTTTATTTTTTGCCCAAGAATACATGAATAAATTACAGATGTGATCCATCTATAGACAGCTTAACCACTTCCCTACCGCGTCATTGTGAAATGACGGCGGCAGGAACCCCTCCTCGATCCGGGTGGACGTCATATGACGTCCTGGGCTTTGCGGGTGGATATCTGAATGATGCCTGCAGCTAGAGGCATCATTCAGATATCCTTCTCTTGTGCCGGCGATTCTGCACAAGGTAAGAACGATCATAGCGGCGATTCCGCCGCTAGATCGTTCTTACAGGCGGCGGGATGGGACATCCCCCCCCTCCCGCCGCCATCCGGTGCTTCTCCGGGCTCTCCCGTGCCATCGGGGGCCCGGAGAACGAATCGTCCAGCGCTGGCAGGAAGCATAGAGATGACTGGTGACCAGATGGTCACCAGTCATCTCTATGACCGTCGGAGGACCCGGGCGCGATGTGATGACGTCACGCCCGGGTCCCTGTAAGTAAACAAAGCCGCAATTGCGGCTGCTAAGCAACAGCAAGCATGAGATCGGTGAATTTTTTTTCACCGATTTCATGCTTTCCAGCCTTATTGACCCCGCATCTCTCCATAAAGAGGACCTGTCACACACATTTCCTATTATAAGGGATGTTTACATTCCTTGTAATAGGAATAAAAGTGATAATAAAAAAAATAAAATAAAAAAAAAAAGTGTAAAAAAAGAAATAAATATGTAAAAAAAAAAAGAAATAAACATTTTTTTTTAAACGCCCCTGTCCCCAGTAGCTCGCGCGCAGAAGCAAACGCACACGCAAGTCCCGCCGACATATGTAAACGCCGTTTAAACCACATATGTGAGGTATCGCCACGTGCGTTAGAGTGCCAGCAACAATTCTAGCACTAGATCTCCTCTGTAAATCTAAACTGGTAACCTGTAAAAAAATTCAAAGCGCTGCCTATGGAGATTATTAAATACCGAAGTTTGTCGCAATTCCATGAGTGTGCGCAATTTTAAAGCGTGACATGTTAGGTATCTATTTACTCGGTGTAACATCATATTTCATATTTTACAAAAAAATTGGGCTAACTTTACTGTTTTGTTATTTTTTTAATTCATGAAACAATTTTTTTCCAAAAAAAAGGCGTTTGAAAAATGATTGCGCAAATAGCGTGCAAGATAAAACGTTTCAATGACCATCGTTTTATTCCCTAGGGTGTCTGCTAAAAAAACATATATAATGTTTGGGGGTTCTGCGTAATTTTCTAGCAAAATAATTATGATTTGTACATGTAGGAGAGAAGTGCCAGAATAGGCCCGGTATGGATGTGTGTATAACTGCCCTGTATGGAAGTGGTTAAAGGAACACCTTTAGTAAAAACAATAATAAATAGTCCTCTATCCAGTCCTCTTCTCTCCAGTCCTGATTTCCTCTGAGAATCAAATTTGAAAGCCCAACTCCAGCCAAAGGGTGTCACTTGGTCCCTCCACTGGGGAAATGAACCTTCACTTGTTATCCCCGTGACACCAGGACTGGAAACAAGACTAAGCGGTGTCACCAGGACAGGAAGAAACAAACAACAACAAATTATTTTCCCTTTAAACTGCGTGATCCATAAATGACAGCTCTTAAAGGGCAGGGAAAAAGAAATCGCTAAAAGGTTATGTTTGCAGACTTGCTATATCACCTTTAGACGGGAAAATGAAAGGTTTTGTTCAAAATATCTTTAAAGTGAACCTATCAAGTCTGGATGAATGGAGTGAACGCCACAAAATACAACAGCTGTATATATTTTAAAGCTGTATTTTTATTATTTATTTAACGATTTATAATTAAAGCTAATAAAAATACGGCCTTAAAGCGGTGGTTCACTGGAAAAAAACAAAATTTAAGTCAGCAGCTACAAATACAGCAGCTGCTGACTTTTAAAAAATGGACACTTACCTGTCCAGGTCGCCCGCGACTTCGGCAGCTGAAGCCGATCGGTAGCTCAGATTTCGGCTTCGACCGCGCCATCCTCTGTGAGGGAATTGGGAAGTGAAGCACTGCCCGGTTCCCTACTGCGAATGCGCAAGTCGCGCTGCGCCATTCACACTAGGGGTGCAACGGATCGTGCCAGATCCGCGATCCGAAAGGGTCGACCTGTTCGGATCGGCACAGTATGTTATCCGTAAAACGCACTGCCGCCGCAGCCTTAGGAAAGACCACGGCTTCGGCCTAGCTCCGGAGCGGTCGGCCATCTTGGTACACTCGGCGGCTGTGCGCGCTGACGTCATCACCCCTCCCTCTGCTCGTGGATTTTTTCTATTTTGCAAGAGCGCGCTGCGCCGCTGACTCTGCATGCAACCTGAGTACAGTGAGACGGACCGAGTACATCAGTACAATGAGTTGGCTAATGGCTTAATAGCCATTAGCCAACTCACTGTACTTATGTAATCGGTCTAGTAAAACAGTAACACTGTAATTACCATTTTTGCCACTGTAATAATAGCCATAGCCAACATTGCCCCCACACTAGTAAAACAGTAACACTGTAATTGCCATTTTTCCCACTGTAATGGTCCCAAAATTGTCCGATGTGTCCACCATAATGTCGCGGTAACGAAAAAAATCGCTGATCGCCGCCATTAGTAGTAAAAAAATTAAAATATTAATAAAAATGTAAAAAGACAAAACTTTTGTTTGTCTTGTGTTTTTTATTTTTACTGATTCGAAAATTATCCGATCCGTGACTCCTGATCTGAGGATCGTTCCAAACCTGTGAGTTTTTTGATCCGTTGCACCCCTAGTTCACACTGGTCCCCATTCTGGGAGCCAAGTGTTTCCCAGAACACTACAGGGGGGGGGGTGACGTGGAGGGGCCGGACAGGAGGGGGGAGCGTTCCGAAAAGCGGAGGTTCGCTTTTGGGTGAACCTCCGCTTTAAAATGTTTGTAAACCTCTGAAATGAAAAATGAACAAAGCATATGCTTCTATATGGTGTGTACTTGCCTCCATCCAAAGCACCTAGTGTGATTTCTGTCTGCTCTCTCATGTGTCTGCTATCTGTATGAGTCACGTCTGACAGTCTATGCCAGGGATCACTAAGGGCCCTTTCACACAGACGTGTGACAGGTCTATGTCTGCACACTGTAAAGGGACCGACCTGTCAGAGCGCCGCTCTCCCCTATGGGGGATCGGATGAAGACGGACCGTAGAGTCCACCTTTATTCGATCTGCCAGACGGATGGAAAATAGGGTTTCCATCTGTCACACTTTGGCAGGTCGGATGTCAACGGAATTACTATTTCATTCGGAGATTTGGATACACCCAAATCTCTGAATAATCAAAAATTCCAATTGCACATATCTACTTACAATGCTGCGGTCCAAATGTGCCCCCTGTGCTTCTTCATCCAGAGTGGGGGCACACTAATTCAGGAGGTGTGTTACTCGCCAGATCAAAGGGTGAAAACAGACAGAAAAAAGCCTAAGAAAAGAAAACAAATGCAGCCACCACATCTAATGATTGGTAGGCTGCAATATATAAGTTTTTTTTTTTGGTTTGTGTTTAACCACTTGCCGCCCGCCAATGACATATTGACGTCGGCAAAGTGGTTGTAGAATCCTGACTGGACGTCATATGACGTCCTCGGGATTCTCAGCCGCTGCGTGCCCCCGGGGGCGCGCATCGCGGCGATCGTTGTTGCAGGGTGTCAGTCTGACACCCCGCAACACCGATCTCGGTAAAGAGTCTCTCACGGAGACTCTTTACCACGTGATCAGCCGTGTCCAACCACGGCTGATCACGATGTAAACAGGAAGAGCCGTTGATGGCTCTTCCTCACTCGCGTCTGACAGACGCGAGTAGAGGAGAGCCGATCGGCGGCTCTCCTGACAGGGGGGGTTCGCGCTGATTGTTTATCAGCGCAGCCCCCCCCTCGGATCGCCACACTGGACCACCAGGGAAGCCCACCCTGGACCACCAGGGAAGGGCAAAAAAAAAAAAAGTCTTGGAAAAAAAAAGCAATAAAAAAGATGCCAATCAGTGCCCACAAATGGGCACTGACTGGCAACATGTGTAAATCAGTGCCACCCCACAGTGTCCATCAGTGCCACACCACAGTGTCCATCAGTGCCACCCCCACAGTGTCCATCAGTGCCACCCCACAGTGCCCATCCATGCCCGGTGCCCACCTATCAGTGCCCATCTGTGCCACCCATAATTATCCATCAGTGCTGCCCATGAGTGCCCATCTGTGCCGCCTATGAATGCCCAGTGCCGCCCATGAGTGCCCATCAGTGCCGCCTATGTGTGCCCATCAGTGCCGCCTATGTGTGCCCATCAGTGCTGCCTATGTGTGCCCATCAGTGCCACCTATGTGTGCCCATCAGTGCCGCCTATGTGTGCCCATCAGTGCCGCATACCAGCGCCGTCAATCAGTGCCACCTCATCTGTGCCCGTCAGTACTACCTCATCGATGTCCATCAGTGCCACCATATCAGTGCCCGTAATTGAAAGAGAAATCTTAGTTATTTACAAAAAAATTAACAGAAAAAAATAAAAACGTATTTTTTTTTTCAAAATTTTCAGTCTTTTTTTAGTTGTTGCTCAAAAAAATAAATCGCAGAGGTGATCAAATACCACCAAAAGAAAGCTCTATTTGTGGGGAAAAAAGGACGCCAATTTTGTTTGGGTACAGTGTAGCACGACCGCGCAATTGCCATTCAAAGTGCGACAGTGCTGAAAGCTGAAAATTGGCTTGGGCAGGAAGGTGCGTAAGTGCCCTGTATTGAAGTGGTTAATATCGCTTTAATATGTGTTCATTTGCTCAAAAAAAAAAAAAAATATATATATATATATATATATATATATAATAAAAAAAAATTTAGTGTGTAGCAAACGGCGGAGCCCTTGGCTACCGAGGAGGCTCGGGGACCAAAACTAGATTATTAAGGGAAGCGAACTACACAATGTTCTCAGCGTGATCCTCTCAAGCTTTGGATCAGACCAGGACACAATATCGCCACCTTTGCAAAGTCACATAAAGCCTTTTGTTCGGCTCGGAGAGCCCAGACAACAAAAGCATGCGCACAGTAAAAGCTCAATGTGTTCCAGTTCATAGGTGGCGGGCAGATCTGTTACGTCGGAAACGTATTTGTACACAAGAATAGTCTCACCTTGAAATCATGCTTTCTGAGCCAGGCACGGCCGCATTTGTTTTCTGCCGTTAATGGGATTTCAGAGTTAAGCTGGAAGTTTACTTAGAAGCGTAAGAGACAGAAAAGAAATGTAGTCTGCTTAACCCTTTCGCTGCCAGCAAAAAATATTGGGCCAAATCCACAAATATCGGGCGCAACTTAAATCTTCCGATTTAAGTTACACCGCCGCAAAATTTGTCCCTAAGTGCCCGATCCACAAAGCACTTACCTTGAAATTTGCGGCGGTGTAACTTAAATGTGTCCGGCGCAAGGCGTGCCAAATCTAATGGGGCGAGTCCCATTTAAATTAGGCGCGCTCCCTCGCCGGACGTACTGCGCATGCTCCGTCGGGTAACTTACCCAACGTGCATTGCGCTAACTGACGTCGCTCCGACATCATTTGCTTAGACGTTAACGTAAATGGCGTCCATCGCCATTCACGAACGTCTTATGCAAACGACGTAGAATTTAAATTTCGACGCGGGAACGACGGCCATACTTAACATGGCTTAAGAGAACTAGGGCTCAGCCCTAGTTTTACGCAGCGTAACTCGACGTAAACTACGTAGATTTAGAGCGACGGGCCCGTCGGAACGTTCGTGGATCGCCGTAAGTGTTCATTTGCATATTCTAGGCCGGCCGCAATGGCCTCGCCACCTAGCGGCCAGCCTAGAATTGCATCCTTAAGATCCGACAGTGTAATTCAATTACACATGTCGGATCTTCTGCCTATCTATGGTAAACTGATTCTGTGGATGAGTTCCGTAGATAGAAACAGGGATACGACGGCGTATCAGTAGATACAACGGCGTATCCCTTTTGTGGATTACCCCCATTGTTTAGACCTGAAGATTACTTAACCACTTGACCCCCGGAAGATTCATGACCGGGACATTTTTGTGATACGCACAGAGCCAGATTAACCACTTAAGCCCCGGATCAATATGCTGGCTAAAGACCCAAGGTGTTTTTACAGTTCGGGACTGCGTCGCTTTAACAGACAATTGCGCGGTCGTGCGACGTGGCTCCCAAACAAAATTGGCGTCCTTTTTTCCCCACAAATAGAGCTTTCTTTTGGTGGTATTTGATCACATCTGCGGTTTTTAGTTTTTGCGCTATAAACAAAAATAGAGCGACAATTTTGAAAAAAATGCAATATTTTTTACTTTTTGCTATAATAAATATCCCCCAAAAACATATATATTTTTTTTTTCTTCAGTTTAGGCCGATACGTATTCTTCTGCCTATTTTTGGTAAAAAAAAATCGCAATAATCGTTTATCGGTTGGTTTGCGCAAAATTTATAGCATTTACAAAATAGGGGATAGTTTTATTGCATTTTTATTTTTTTAATTTTTTTTACTACTAATGGCGGCGATCAGCGATTTTTTTCGTGACTGCGACATTATGGCGGACACTTCGGACAATTTTGACACATTTTTGGGACCATTGTCATTTTCACAGCAAAAAATGCATTTAAATTGCATTCTTTATTGTGAAAATGACAGTTGCAGTTTGGGAGTTAACCACAGGGGGCGCTGTAGGAGTTGGGGTTCACTTTGTGAGTGTTTACAACTGTAGGGGTGTGTGGCTGTAGGTGTGACGTCATCGATCGTGTCTCCCCTATAAAGGGGATTACGCGGTCGATACGCCGCCACAGTGAAGCACGGGGAAGCCGTGTTTACACACGGCTCTCCCCGTTCTTTAGCTCTGGGGACCGATCGCCGCACTCGACCCGCGGTCCCGGAGCTTCGGACCGGGTCGCGGGAGCGCGCCCGCGACCCACGGCTGGGCACAAGCACAGGACGTATATACGTGCTTGTGCCCAGCCGTGCCATTCTGCCGACGTATATGTGCAGGAGGCGGTCCTTAAGTGGTTAAGAACATCATGGTCCTGGTGCTGAGGATTTTGGTGGGCCTTTTATAAATAATAAATAAATATGCAAACAATTTGAGAGAATGGGAGAGGGGTGAGGGGTAAGGGAGGGAGGATGAGAGAGAGAAGATGCGCATGCGTGGGAATGACATCAACGCAGCCCGGCCAAGGCAAGTGACCGAAGGCACAGAGCCCAGAAGGAAGACCGGGTGAAGATGGAAGCACCTGGGACCCGCCGGATTGATCACAGTGCAGCACTGGAGGGCTCAGTCTGACAAAATTCGATAACAAAATCTTACCTAACTAACTAATAATAAATATTATTAACTATCAAATTAGAGGTATTGGAATTTATTTTCAAATCTTAAATTGTCATGCTGGTTTTTGTCTCGCTTCCTCTGACATCATCCCCAGGCTCCATCACCATTGAGTTTTTTTAAACACTCACAGCACAAATTGGCTGTTATCTCATGGACTTCCCTGGAAGCTTTATCATCAGACTGGGACTGCCCTGCCACTGGAACATCTTCTGGACACACTTACCTGCTACATGCCTGCTTCATCCACCATCTTGTAAGTGTTTTTAACCCCTTTAGGGGATATTAAAAGTTTTATATTTCTGCACTTAGAGGCGCCTTGTTTGTTTTTCTAGCTACAAATACTGCAGCTGGTGACTTTTAAAATAAGGACACTTGCCTGTCTTGGGCGCCCGCAATGTCGGCATGGCTAAAGCCGATCTTTTTCTCGGCTCTCGGGTGCTGCCGCCGCCACCTTCGGTAAGGGAATCAGGAAGTGAAGCCCGGCCTGGCTTCACTTCCTGGTTACCTACTGCGCATGCGAAAACTCGAGCTGCGCATTCCCACTGGTCCCTGCTGTCTTCTGGGACCTGTGTGTCTCCCAGAAGGCACTGGGGGGGGGGGGGGGTGAAGGAAGTGGCGTAGAACCTCGCGGGTATCTATGCCCGGAAGTGGGAGCAATATACCTGTATTACATAGGTGGCTCTCCCCTCCCCCTGAAAGGTGCCAAATGTGACACCGAAGGGGGGGGGGGGTTCCGAAAAGCAGAAACTCAATTTTCGATTGAAACTCCACTTTACTGCATAGAATGCTTTAAGATATAAAACCTTCTGACTTAACACCTCTTTTAAGCTGGTGCCATGATCTCTGCCGCAGGTCCTGTTCCAGTTCCCATTCCAGGGTGGCTCCTTTTTCTTGCAGCATCCTATGAAGCCATCCTTGCATGCAGGGACTAGAGATGTGTCTTTCTACACTGTGTGCATCAATAGAAACACACAGCCCTGTAGTTTAGGATGGTAAGGCATTCTCTTGCTCCTCCCCCCTCCTCCCCCTCCCTTCTTCAAGCTAATAGGCTGGCCCCACACGTGTTGGGGCAAGAATAGTTTACGGTGGAAAGTTGATTTTACTGTGCTCAATGCGTTCAACTAAAGAACACTGAGGGCCTGAATACTACTTTAATTGATTTTGCTATGAGGCCCTATCACAAATAGTTGCGCCCCTGGTGGCAGGGCATGCTGGGACTTGCAGTTTGCCTAGCACAGATTTTTTTGTCCTTTTACATTTTTTTTTCCCAATCCTATCTGTATCATCCTTTCTACGGTTGTGTCTTGTGGTGCACGGCATTCTGGGATCGCCTTCCTCCCCGCTGTCTGCCATGTAAAATGTATCGCTGAACTTTCAAAGACGGTTCCCTTCTTTTGTTCGCATCTGGACGCGGCGGAAACAAAGACGCCGGACAGCGAGATAAACCAGCGGCTCACACGCTGGGAGAGGCTTTGACAAGCGGGAAAATCTCTCCTTCTTTCAGAAAATAAAAAGCTGCCGTTTTATGTCAAAAAAGCGCATCTCAAGTTGACATTTTGCAGAATTGCTTCTTCAGAATGTCTTGCGCGGCTTGGATTGGTCTAAATTGGTTTTGTGGGCTGAAAGATTTATTTGTTGTATTTTTTAGTCTTACAAGTAAATATCGTAAAAAAAAAAGTAGCAAAGGCATTGTGCTTCCACCACGAGCCTGGGGGTTGTGTGAGTTTGTCTGTGATATTTCTTAGAATTGAAATGTAGCGGCAGCAACAAATGAAATCGGGACGATCGAAACTATCCACAATTTTGGCAAAAAATTTACATTTACTTGAGAGGTCTCTTCTGCAGTTTCACATTCACTTACATGTCCCCTTCCCCAGTAAACAGTGAAAGAAGTGACGTGTGAATTTTGTGTGACTGTGTGTATGCAAAACAAGTTTGAGCCAAAATTCCGCTGGAAAAAAATCCACGGTTTTCTTGTCGGAATTTCCGATCATGTGTACGTGGCATAAGCCTTGATGAAGAGGGGATGGGGAGGGGGGGTGTTTAGATCCCCAGAATGTGTTGCATGCTTTTTTCATCTATTTGATGGACCATTATCATTTCCACCCTAGCCATTGCAGAAAGTGATCTGCACCAAATGTAGTTCTTAAAGACTTCAGCAATGGTAATCAGAAAGGATGAGCATAGATTAGGTCCGAACCCATGTTCAGCCGAACCAGGAAGGAAGTTGCCAGTGTCGCCCCAATCAGGTATTGCCAAGGCATTCCCTATCCGACGGAATGTTGGCTCAAACTTGTCTTGCATACACACGGGGGTAGATTCAGGTACCTTTTGTGGCGGCGTATCTCCAGATACGCCGCCGTAATTTGAATTACGTGCCCGCGTAGCGTTACGCCGATTCACAAAGGCAGTTACGCTGAAAAAATAGGCTTCCTCCACCGACGTAACTTGATTGCGGCGGCGTAGAATTGTGTGCAATATAACTTTGGCCGCTAGGGGCGCTTCCGTTGTTGTCGACGTAGAATATGCTAATTTCATAGATACGCCGATTCACAAACGTACGTGCGCCCGGTGTTCGTTTTTTACGTCGTTTGCGTTAAGGCTTTTTCGACGTAAGGCTGCTCCTGCTATTAGGAGGCGCAGCCAATGTTAAGTATGGACGTCGTTCCCGCTTCGAAATTTGAATTATTTACGTTGTTTGCGTAAGTCGTTCGCGAATAGGGCTGGACGTAATTTACGTTCACGTCAAAACCAATACGTCGTTACGCACACTGGGATATGTACACGGATGGCGCATGAGCCGTTCGTAAATCACGTCAATCACGTCAGGTCATCACATATTACCATAAAACACGCCCCCCTTCCCGTGGATTTTTTTCAGACGGAATGTTGGCTCAAACTTGTCTTGCATACACACGGTCACACAAATGTTGTTGGAAATTCCAAACGTCAAGAACGCGGTGACGTACAACACTACGACGAGCCAAGATAAATGAAGTTCAATGATTCCGAGCATGCACCGAATTGATTCCGAGCATGTGTAGGGGTTTTGTGCGTCGGAATTGCATACAGGCGATCGGTATTTCCGACAAGAACTTTTGTTGTCGGATAAATTGAGAACCAGCTCTCAAACATTTGTTGTCGGAAATTCCGACAGCAAATGTTCGATGGAGCCTACACAAGGAATATCCGACCAAAAGCTCACATTGAAAATTTGTTGTCGGAAATTCCAATGTGTGTACGAGGCATTAGTCTTCATGTCAACTTTTTGGGATCTATTTCAGATACTGTACCACTCAATATAATCTCCATATAAATTCAGTTCGCTAATTGTGCCAACTGAGCCCTCACAAGAATATATACGACATTCAAGCAGTGGCGGTTCGTCCATAGAGGGCGCTGGAGCGCCGCCCCCTCTGGCTCTCACCGCCACTGAGTCTAATAACATAGATTCATGCATTGCACGAATCTATGTTATTATCGCCGCTGCCGCTGTTCTATTCAGATGGTCGGCGCTCATGTCCGGCCATCTGAATAACGGCAGCTGGTTGGCTGTACGGAAGTGCCTATCAGAGCCAACGGCTTTTCCGAGTACAGCCCTCGGGTCCCGGAAGCTTATACAAGGAACGCACTAGGGGTGCTCTCCTTGTATAAGACTGACAGGCGTCTCAGCCAATCAGGTTGGCCTATTCTGGCTAGTTTAACCTGATTGGCTGAGACGCCTGTCAGTCATCGAGGGCGGTAGAAGACATCGAGGGACGTGGATGGCTGACTCCAGTAAAGGTAAGTGGCGGGGGGGGGAAGGGGCACTTTACAGGGCACAGTGGCAACATCAATGGGCACAGTAAGGACAATGGGCTAAGTGGGGATAATGGGCACAGTGGGGGCAATGGGCACAGCGGCGACAATTAAAGGGCACAGCGGCGACAATTAAAGGGCACAGCGGCGACAATTAAAGGGCACAGCGGTGACAATTAAAGGGCACAGTGGTGACAATTAAAGGGCACATCGGCGACAATTAAACGGCACATCGGCGACAATTAAAGGGCACAGCGGTGACAATTAAAGGGCGCAGTGGTGACAATTAAAGGGCACAGCGGTGACAATTAAAGGGCACAGCGGTGA
This sequence comes from Rana temporaria, assembly GCF_905171775.1. Taxonomy (NCBI): domain Eukaryota; kingdom Metazoa; phylum Chordata; class Amphibia; order Anura; family Ranidae; genus Rana; species Rana temporaria. The sequence continues at coordinate 44,848,729 of NC_053496.1, read as the reverse complement.
CAATTAAAGGGCGCAGTGGTGACAATTAAAGGGCACAGTGGTGACAATTGATGGCACAGTGGCTGTGTTTGATGGTATGGCACAATGGCTGCGTTTGATGGCATGGCACAGTGGTGACAATTGATGGCACAGTGGCTGCGTTTGATGGCATGGCACAGTGGCTGCGTTTAATGGCATGGGACAGTGGTGCGAATTGATGGCACAGTGGCTGCGTTTGATGGCATGGCACAGTAGTGACAATTGATGGCACAGTGGCTGCGTTTGATGGCATGGCACAGTGGTGACAATTAATGGCACAGTGGCTGCGTTTGATGGAATGGCACAGTGGCTGCATTCGATGGGCACAGTGAGGCTGCAATTTTTTTTTCCTTTGCGCCCCCCAAAAATTTTGAGCACCAGCGGCCACTGCATTCAAGCCTTGATGAAGTGGGGGTTGTTTAGAATGCTGGAAAGCGTTGAATGCTTTTTTCAATTATTAGTTGAACCAATAAAGTTTCATTGGACTCATTAGTAGTTTGGCTCTCTTCATGCTATCTTTCTCTTTTCTGTCCCTTGATTTTCTCACTCGCCTTTTGTCGCCTGTCATCTGTGCTTGTGACTGAGTCACAGCAGGCCGTAAGAGAACAAATTGTGTTTGTTATGCTCACAGTTAGGATGGAATGAAGGTTATGATCTTGTATGTGCGTACCATCAGGATACCGGCGTTCAATCAACAATCCCACATGTACCCTGGAAAAGAGAAACCCATTAACTCACTTACTGGGGTTTTCTTTACTGTAGATTTTTTTCCTCTGTGCACATGTTAGGAAAGATGATAAAGGACAGCTACCTTTACTCATCAAATCTCTGATACGGTACACTCGACCTTGGCGGTTATTTAGAAGACTGCTTGGAGGAAATAAGAGACTTCAGATAGATTTGGTGTAAACTTTTTTTATTTCTGTTCTACCTTGTACATCATATGGCGTCTCAGATACAGACGGCGCAGGAAGCGTCATGTTTTGACAGGCAATGTCTCCCGGTGCTGTACTCTCTGCAGGAGCTCGCAGAGAAAAATAAGTTGTTATTAGTATCACTTTGAACTTTAAAGAAAGTCAGTGGTGGAAAAAAAGCATCCTTTACTTTTTGTGAAATTGCCTTCAGATCTGTGACCTTCTTACCTTGGCCAGATCTAATGAGAAGAAGACTATTGGCTCCCATCTACTGCTCCTACTGATGTTAAAGGGGCACTCCAGAGAAGAACGCAAAGTACATGGCTGAAATACTAAGCTTAAAGGGGTTGTAAAGGTACAATTTTTTTTCCTAAATAGCTTCCTTTACCTTAGTGCAGTCCTCCTTCACTTACCTCATCCTTCGATTTTTCTTTTAAATGTCCTTATTTCTTCTGAGAAATCCTCACTTCCTGTTCTTCTGTCTGTAACTCCACACAGTAATGCAAGGCTCTCTCCCTGGTGTGGAGTGTCGTGCTTGCCCGGCCCCTTTAACTACAGGAGAGTCAGGACGCTCTCTACATTGCAGATAGAGAAAGGATCTGTGTGTTCGTGGGCGCCCTGACTCTCCTGTAGTCCAAGGGAGGGGGCGAGCACGACACTCCACACCAAGGAGAAAGCCTCCCATTACTGTGTGGAGTTACAGACAGAAGAACAGGAAGTGAGGATTCCTCAGAAGAAATAAGGACATTTAAAAGCAAAATCGAAGGATGAGGTAAGTGCACTAATGCACTAAGGTAAAGGAAGCTATTTAGGAAAAAAAAATTGTACCTTTATGTAACGAGACCCTTGGTCGCTCGGTTCCACTCTCCCGACACTCCTCTGCTGCTATTGAATCAGATTGCAGATCGCAACGTCTGATGGTTCGGTCATCCAAGGCTCTGGGATTCGAACTACAGCTATGTGCCATTCGAAATCCATCAGAACAAACACCAGGCAGGATGTATAAGTTTAAACAGGAAACTCTTTTATTGGATGCACACAACACAATTTTATACAGCAGTTCGAACACCCCGCCCCCAACAACCGCTTTCCTATTGGTCAATTGTAAAGTACATGGCAGTTCTCCATTAGGTCCTCTTAGCCATGCAAATGAGGACTTGAAACAGAGTCAGCAGGGATTGGTCCGATAGCTTGAATAGAAGAACTGCTATGTGTAATGAGACAGAAGCCCCAGGGGGGCAATCAATGTACACAAACCGCCAGACACAGAACAATGGAGCCGTCTGGAGGGTTAGCCCTAAGACAGGGCAGAAGACCCCCCACTGTATAACAGATTTCAAGGAGAAACACTTCCGCATTCCAAGGTCCATGACACTTTACAACCCCTTTAACCCTTAATGCCCCCCCCCCCCCCACACTGTTGCAGTCCCAGAACAGGGTCATCTAGTGCCCAGGGCAAGGATGAGGGTTTAATGCTGTGTGTCCATTCTGTCACCTTGCTCTGTTGTGCCCAGAGCAGTTTTATCCCTCCTGCCCACCCCCTGTCCCGGCCCTACACTGTTGAGTCCTTCCCTGCCTTCCCCTCTTGTGTAAGCCTGCTTATACACCTCTGTTTCCTAAAATATGTCAGGATTGGGGATGAGCTGAGTGTTCAATCAAAACTATTAGGGGGTTAAGTGTGGAAGAACATGACAGATTCTCGCTCTCAATTGTTGGTAAGGAAGTAGCGGGCGCTTGCACCTACTGCATCCTTACCAACCAGTGACATCCCCTGGCCCATTCACCTAAATGGCTGGGAATCCCCAACCACCTAAGAAAAGGGGTGGTGACATCATTGCCTAACTATGGCCAAAATATTGCCCAAATATGGCCATGATGTCACAACTATCCCTGCCTCATTCCTTCTATTATCAAGGACAACTTGGAGAGCTGTCATTCGGCAAGTGGTATGATTGTTTTTTCTTTCCTTTTGGCGGGCGTCAAGCATCATGATCAGCGTAAATCTACATTTTGTTACATTTTTAATACACGACTTGTCAAAAGCTCTCTCCCTGTTTTTATTTACACTCTACATTTTTTGTGAATGAATGGGAGTACCCATATGTACCCTTTACTCATTCCCATGGAGGATGGTATCTTATTGCTCCTTTCAACTGGGCTAGTGCTGCGAAGAAGATGTTTACTTAAGCAAGGTGCCCCCCCCCCCTTGTTGTTAGTGCTCCCTCCTCTCCCCTGCAGCCAACGCTCACTTGACACGGGGAAACAGCTGCGGGATCATGTGACCGGACCATAATGGACTGAAAAAAGGTAAGTGTACATATCTTTTTCATATAGGGTAGGCAGGATAGGTAGCAGGAGTGGGATATTTTTAAGAATAGGAAATGTTAGGCAGGAATTCTATTCTAAAGCCCTGTACACACGATCGGTTTGTCTGATGAAAACGGACCAATGGACCGTTTTCATTGGACGAACCGATCGTGTGGGCCCCATCGTTTTTTTTTTTCCATCGGTGAAAAAAATTAGAACCTGTTTTAAATTTTTCCTATGGTTAAAAAAACGATCGTCTGTGTGGACCATCAGTCAAAAACTTCCGGTGACCAGTACGAGAGAGTGATATTTAACACCGCTGCTCCCCATTCACACCCGAAACCTTGCAACACTAACGAGTCACATGGCACCAGGGAGGGAAAATGGCTAATTTGGCCCAATTTGGACATTTTCACTTGGGGCATACTCACTTTTGTTGCCAGCGGATTAGACATTAATGGCTGTGTGTTGAGTTATTTTGAGGGGACAGAAAATTTACACTGTTATACAAGCTGTACACTCACTACTGTAATTTCTTCAGTGAGGGTGTACTCACTTTTGCAAGATACTGTATGTAGCACCCCCTTGCTTTCAGCATGGGCGCTACGCTAAAGTTAGTGGGAATGGGAGAGTTACTTTGCTCCCATTCGTGTGTTTGTCTAAATTTGGGACTTCTGTCATCCCAGAAATGTCCACTGGGTCAGTCTGTGGTCAAGGAGTACAATACCACCCCTTGTCGGCAGTTGGCGCCAGAGGGGTTCTGGCAGAACTCATTTTCCCCAGCAGCCAATTGGAGGAGTTTTCCCTTGTGGGGCATGCTGGGGGAGAGTATATCTGTGACAGGGGTCATGTGTTGAGAAGTCTTCGCGGGGTCCCGTTCCAGGTGTGGTATCCACCTTCAGGGTACGCGCATCCATGGACCCCGCCAGCGCGGCCCACCTGGCCAAAGCTGACAGCTGCATCGCACCTCATCCTGAGGAGAAAAGGGACCCCAATCTTCCACTGGGTCCCATGACTTGTTGAGAGGATCCCAGTCTGGGATCGGGCATCCGGACCACTGACAGGTATGCTTGCTGTCATCTGGGGGCCTATATAGGAAAAGTCAACTGGGAGGATTCGCTCTCTTTATTCACCTCAGTCCTTTAATGAAACTGTCCTGTGGCAGAGGCCCTAGAGCCGGGTCTGTGAGAGAGACACGTTACTCCCAGCTAGTTCAGAGTGACGCTTCGGCTGCCGGGCCTGTTATAGGGGTCTGTCCGGAGGCACTTTACCCACTCCGAGCAGAGTGGCGACAAGTTACTACATTTGGTACTATACAGAGCAGTATTGATTGCTCCATTCAACATCCAGGCCTGATACCGCAAAGTTCTCTTCTCGTTCCTTCATCAACCTTGACCTTCCTAATACGTGTTGATGTTGGCCGTGTTTGGCCTGGACAATAAAGCATTGAAAACCCTTTTATTGGCTGTCTTGACCTTCGCTCACTACCACTGTTCTCGCAATTGCACCCCTAGACACCGCCAGGGTAACTTAGCAGGCCGATCCCAAAATCAACCAGCGGCTCCTTCGGGGGTGAGCGCTACACGTATATGACTATATTACAGCTATAGCATTTAGACTTTTTCTCCACTGGTTTGGCACTTGGGGTATATGTACATACCTTAAGTAACTGTTCAGGGTAACCAACAAAGAATACACAGCCACAAGTGGAAAACCAAAGATAAAAAAAGTGCTTTCTTCACAAAATTATAATAATATATATGATTATATAACAATTAAACCATTTATACTCTTTCTCCATTGGTTTGGCTTGTGGTGTATGCTCATACTTTGAGTCACAATTCGTGGTATCCAATAAAGGATACCCAACCACAAGTTCCAAATCAAGGGTGAAAAGGGGCAAAATGCTTTAATCGTTAAAATAATCAAATGAATGATCCTATAACAAATAAACCATTTAGACTCTTTGGCCATTGGTTTAGAGCTTGTGGTATATGTACATACTTTGAGTCACTATTCGGGGTAGGCAACGGGAACCTTTCACCACTTGAGCAACTTTATAAAAAGTCAACTCATTGAATGGTCTTTTCAGATTCTCTTTCATGGGGTAGATCAACAGAGCGAGTACGCCGGTGTATCTACTGATACGCCGGCGTACTTTCAAATTTCCTGCGTCGTATCGTTGTTTTGAATCCTCAAAACAAGATACGACGGCTTCTGGGTTAGATCCGACAGGTGTACGTCTTCGTACGCCTTCGGATCTAAGATGCAATTCTTCGGCATCCGCTGGGTGGCGTTCACGTCGTTTTCCGCGTTGGGTATGCAAATTAGCTATTTCCGACGATCCACGAACGTACGAGCGGCCGGCGCATTTTTTTACGTCGTCTGTAGTCGGGTTTTTCCGGCGTATTGTTAAAGCTGCTATTTCGTCGCGTATAGTTAGACTTGCCATGTTAAGTATGGCCGTCGTTCCCGCGTCGAAATTTGAATTTTTTCTTTTTTTTGCGTAAGTCGTCCGTGAATCGGGATGGACGTAAGTCACGTCTAAGTTTAAAAAATGACGTCCTTGCGACGTCATTTCGCGCAATGCACGGCGGGAAATTTAGAAACGGAGCATGCGCAGTTCATTCGGCGCGGGGACGCGCTTCATTTCAATGAATCACGCCCCCTAATCGCCGATTTGAATTCCGCTGCCAGAGATACACTACGCCGCCGTAACTTATGGCGCAAAATCTTTAAGGATTCGAAATTACGCCAGGTAAGGTACGGCAGCGTAGCGTATCAATGATACGCTGCGCCGATCTATTTCTCTGTGGATCTGCCCCTATATGTCTTCCTGAAAATAAATGGGATTAAATTAGGGTCTAGGTCTTGAATCAGTTTCCAAAGCTCTTGTGTTTGACTGGTGTACCCCTTTAAGAACCCTCCTCTGTTATATTTAATGAATGATCTTTATTACTTTGTTCATTTCTATATATTTTGCGTTTCTCTGGCAAAGTTGTACCTTGATCGAAATCCTAATTTATCCAAGTCAAAACGTTCCATTTGCCTCTAAACATTAATTGGGATTCTGTTAATTTACGGACACAATTACCTTTTTAATTAAATCTCTATTGTAAGGTAAGGCAAGCTTTTCTGCATGTGGTTTTATATGGAAGTTGCTGAATGGGGCATTAAATATTCAGAGCCGTCTAGGAGGCTGGAAAATAAAACATACAAATTGTCAGAGCGGTGTGATAAGGAATTTTTCATAGCCCATTAATTGCCGTAATTTTAAATATATTTATTCAAGAACAACGTCCATATTCAAAATGCAATTACAGTCGCTGATGGGCTTTTTGTAAGGCCGGCCACAAGGGGACAATTTTTCTGCCTGTGGAGTGAAGACGGGACTGTCTCTTATACTGATAGCAGGTGCTCTCTTCTTGGAAAATCTGCTCTGTTGACGGGTTGGAGGAGGCCGAATGTAACAGATTTGTATTTACTAAGGGGTGTATTTATGAAAAATTTGCAGAACTATTAATCTTGCAACTTCATGCACATACCTTCTGTGCAAATGACTGCAAAATCAAATGTTACTAGGCTATTTTCTCTCCAGATAGGATGTTCTTTATTCATAACAAGAATAACACGAGCCAGGAAAATGCTGCATAATGGCCACTAGATGGAGCTAAACATCATTAGAAATAAATGCTAGCTTCATCTAGTGGCCATAATGTGGCATCTACCTTATTAACCACTTAAGGACCGGACCAATATGCTGCTAAATGACCCAAGGGGTTTTTACAATTCGGCACTGCGTCGCTTTAACAGACAATTGCGCGGTCGTGCGATGTGGCTCCCAAACAAAATTGGCGTCCTTTTTTCCCCACAAATAGAGCTTTCTTTTGGTGGTATTTGATTACCTCTGCGGTTTTTATTTTTTGCGCTATAAACAAAAATAGAGCGACAATTTTGAAAAAAATGCAATATTTTTTACTTTTTGCTATAATAAATATCCCCCAAAAATATATAAAAAAAACATTTTTTTTCCTCAGTTTAGGCCGATACGTATTCTTCTACCTATTTTTGGTAAAAAAAATCGCAATGAGCATTTATCGGTTGGTTTGCGCAAAAATTTATAGCGTTTACAAAATAGGGGATAGTTTTATTGCATTTTTATATTTTTTTTACTACTTATGGCGGCGATCAGTGATTTTTTATGTGACTGCGACATTATGGCGGACACTTCGGACAATTTTGACACATTTTTGGGACCATTGTCATTTTCACAGCAAAAAATGCATTTAAATTGCATTGTTTATTGTGAAAATGACGGTTGCAGTTTGGGAGTTAACCACAGGGGCCGCTGAAGGAGTTTTGTTTCACCTAGTGTGTGTTTCCAACTGTAGGGGGGTGTGGCTGTAGGTGTGACATCATCGATCGTGTCTCCCTATAAAAGGGATCACACGATCCATGCAGCCGCCACAGTGAAGAACGGGGAAGCCGTGTTTACACACGGCTCTCCCCGTTCTTCAGCTCCAGGGACCGATCGCCGCACTCCAGCGGCGATCGGGTCCGCGGGACCCGCGGCCTCGGAGCTTCGGACCGGGTCGTGGGAGCGCGACCCACGGCTGGGTACTAGTACAGGACGTACATGTGCCCAGCCGTGCCATTCTGCCGACGTATATGTGCAGGAGGCGGTCCGGAAGTGGTTAATGCTTTTCTTATCAGTGAAGATTACAAACCTGCACCTGCAAAAGAGTCACCTATGGAAAATTTAGAAAAAAGAGAAAGAGAGAGAAGGCGCCTCCAGATTAGTACACATAAAAACTTTAATCATACAAAGGTGCAGCATCCACTTACAGTAAAGTAGTAGAGATACGGCATGTTTAGGAAAGTCCCTTAGGTGTTGTCAGACCACGCTCGATGGTGGAGGTCGCCTGTGTTTTTTTCCAGGTCGTTCAGTCCAAAAGATCCTGCAGTGAAGTCCAGCTGGTATACTGCAGCGTTGTGGATGGGTTTGGAGGAAAAACGTAGGCCACGGTGACGTCACTAGTATATGACGACGTTTCAGAGCCAGCGCTTGTGGATGACAGAGCGCGCTCCTTCTTCAAGGCGCCTTCTCTCTCTTTCTCTTTTTTGCATATTGGAGCTCTGCTTTTATCTCCCCAACCTGTGAAGGCTCTGCCCCGGATCATAGACTGTCACCATCTGCTTTTGCAAAGGATTGCATCCCTCTCACCATTACCATGCTCCCTGCTTCTGCCCAATTTTAAGGTTTTATTCATTAATCATTTATTATTGTTCCATACCTATAAATCCACACTCAGGAGGTTTTTTCTATGCATTATGATTTATTGTTAGCCACTTCTTTTTTATTGTTTTTTCAGCGCCACTACCCCATTTTTTTGTATGGAAAATTTAGGGTACCTAAGTTTGTTGCTGTTTCATAGGTGTATGCAATTTGAAGACCCTTAACAAAAAAAAAAAAACAAGCAAACATGTTATACTTACCTGCTCTGTGCAATAGTTTTGCACAGATCCGGGCCATGCAGTGGGGAAAAGAAGGTTGATTGGATGATTGACAGTAGATCGTCTGTGGTTTAACCCCCACCCATAAGTTGGAGCTGTGCAGTGGAGAAAAGAAGAATGATCCTCCTCTTCTCGGGTCCCACGTCAGTGCTCCTGGCTCCTCCCCCTTGACCAGTGCAAGCCCCTTGCTATGGGGGCATTGGTGCGTGCTCGTTCTAGCCCTGTTCTATGCTTTCATAAGACACATAGAGCTGCAGCTTGGCCCGCCCCCGCTCTCTCCTCATTGGCTCACTAGCTGTGATTGACAGGTAATGTCCAATGAAGAGAGGGAGTCCTGGGACAGCCGATTGCAAGGGGGCTCAGGTAAGTATTAGGGAGGCTGTGGGGGGAGCAGCACACAAACCAGCACACATAGAATGTACCTTCAGCCTTTACAACCACTTTAAGACTTGACATGTTGGGTATCCCTTTACTCGGCACAACTTCACCTTTTATATTTTAGCAACAAATTGGGTAATATATTTCAGCAAAAATTAACTTTAGTGTATTTTTAACTGAAAATTTGTGCTTTATAAACTATTGCACTAATATGTTAGATAAAAAATGTAAACAATAAACATTTTTTTTTCCAGGGTCTATACTTTCAGCAAATATATAATGTTTTGGGGTTTAACTAATCTTCAGGCTTGAATTTTTTTTTAAATGTGTGGATTTTTTTTTAGCAGTGAAAGGGTTAAAAGAACCACCTACAAAGTGGATGTAGAGAAGATTCCCCCGAACAAGAAATATTATACAGTATATCAGATTCAAAGATTCTTGACAACGAAAGTCTTTAGGGCAACGGGAATTAGGTCAGAGAAAAAGAGTTGTTTTGGAAGTCAGTGGGCCAAATAAAGAGATACATTTCCAGTATTTCAATTGTTTTATGTTTCTATTATCGCGAGAAAACATATTCTGTAATAATCTTCTATAATTCTTATAGTGTATGTAAATGATCACCTTGTAAAGCAACCCATTCAGTTAAAAAAAAAAGCCAAAATATTTTTGTATAGATATAAAAACATTATACATACCTTCCCCCCCCCCCCTCCATTTTTTTAAAAAGTGATCACATTCCCTCTGCTCTTAGCTGCATAATAGCTGGGAGGAGGAGAAACAGCATCACACCGATCTTCCTAGTGAAGGGCTGTGCAGGGGGATGTGTCAGCACAAGTCTGATTAATGGAGGAGGGCAGACTGAGTTCCCAGCACAGCTAGAGAACTGACTACGGAGTGTTCTCCTGCTTAGTGTGGTCATTTTTTAAATAGGAAAGCAGAGGGACACCAGGGATTTCACACAAATAAAGCAATACAAATAGAGCAGGATACGTTCTCATCTCCTAAGTACATGGTACAGCAGGCACATATCAGGAATACTGCTGGATTTTTCCCCCAAAAGATGCAGCACACAGTCACCAGGACCCCAAACTCAGGTCAGTACTCACAATTTCACAGGATGCCTCCTTCCAATAACACTGGACACTCTTCAGTAAGGGGGAAGATAATACCCACAGTGCCACAGGACAGCCAGAACCCTTCTAACTTCCACCAGGCACTCTTTGATAAGTTCACCAGACCAGGTCCTTAGCTAAAGGGATCCCTTGATTAGCTATAAAAAGGGATCTTTAGGCGTAGCTCCCACAGCTTTTCCACAGTTGAGACCTCAAAGAATATTGACTGGAATCAGGAGAGCTGCTGCAAATGGGGGTAGCCATTTCCCTCTGAGACGGGTGGATTCCCCCCAACAGGGAGAAGAGAGAAGAGCGCTCCTTTTCTAAATCTCAGGCTATTTATATACTTCTCCAGTCACCTACTGAGCACACCTCCCTGGGAATTGGCTAAGGAACACTAAGGGCCAGATCCACGAAGCGTGGCGCTTCTTTACGGCTGGCGTAGTGTATCTCAGTTACACTACGCCGCCGTAACTTACAGCGTATTTCCCGTATTCTCAAAGAATTTGCACCATAAGTTACGGCGGCGTAGTGTAACTGTGTTGGCGTAAGGGCGCGCAATTTAAATGGATGAGATGGGGGCGTGTTTTATGGTAATACGTCTTGACCCGACGTAAATTATGTTTTTTCTGAACGGCGCATGCGCCGTCAGTGGGGGTATCCCAGTGCGCATGCTCGAAATTAACCCGCAACAAGCCAATGCTTACGACGTGAATGTCATTCTACGCAAAAAGCCCTATTCGCGAACGACTTACACAAACGACGTCAATTTTTCAAAATTCGACACGGGAACAACGTCAATACTTAAAGCGGTTCTCCACCCTAAAGTGAAGTCCCGCTGATCGGAACCCTCCCCCCCTCCGGTGTCACATTTGACACCTTTCAGGGGGGAGGGGGGTGCAGATACCTGTCTAAAGACAGGTATTTGCACCCACTTCCGGCCCGCCATTCACGGGCAAAAGACGGGCATTGCGTCACATCCCGTCGCCCCCCCCGTTGTGTGCTGGGAACACTCGGCTCCCAGCACACAGCGGGAGCCAATCGGCGGGCGCGGCGCGACTCGCGCATGCGCCGTAGGGAACCGGGCAGTGAAGCCGCAGCGCTTCACTTCCTGGTTCCCTCAGCGTGGATGGCGGGGGGAGCAGCAGGGTGACGAGCGATTGCTCGTGCTCTGCTGCGGACGGCGCTGGACTCCAGGACAGGTAAGTGTCCTTATATTAAAAGTCAGCAGCTGCAGTATTTGTAGCTGCTGGCGTTTAATATTTTTTTGGGGTGGAACATCCGCTTTAACATAGGATACGCCTCATATAGCATGGAAAATCTATACGCCGAAAAAAGCCTTACGGAAACAACGTAAAAAAATGCACCGGACGGACGTACGTTCGTGGATCGCCGTATCTAGCTAATTTGCATACTCGACACGGAAATCGACGGAAACACCACCTAGCGGCCAGCGTAAATATGCACCTTAGATCCGACGACGTACGCCAGTCGGATCTAGCCCAGCTTCAGGCGTATCTTGTTTTGACGCAGCGACGTGGGCGGCCCTGGAAGTTCAAAGCTTCCACGCATGCGTCGAATCAGTATGACGCATGCGAGGGATGGCGGCCGATCGGACGTGTCCGGTGAGTCTGTACAGACGACCGAACACGTCCGACGGACAGGTTTCCAGCAGACAGATTTCTTGGCATGCTAAGAAATTTTTGTCCGCTGGAAACTGTCCGATCCGCCAGACAATTGTCCGGTCGGACCTACACACGACCGAACATGTCTGCTGAAACTGGTCCGTCGGACCAGTTTCAGCGGACAGATCCGGTCGTGTGTATGGGGCCTTAGGGTGCAATTTTTCCACTGGCCGCTAGGTGGCGCTTCCGTTGTTTTCGGCATATAATATGTAAATTACTAGATACGCCGATTCACGAACGTGCGCTTGCCCGTCAAAGTAAAGATAGGCCGTTTCCGTAAGAGATACGCCGCGTAAAGATAAACATGCCCCCTAGGTGGCGTAGCCAATGTTAAGTATGGCCGTCGTTCCCGCGTCAAAATTTGAAAATTTTACGTTGTTTGCGTAACTCGTCCGTGAATGGGGCTGGACGTAATTTACGTTCACGTCAAAACCAATGATGTCCTTGCGGCGTACTTTGGAGCAATGCACACTGGGAAATTCCACGGACGGCGCATGCGCCGTTCGGGAAAAACGTCAATCACGTCGGGTCACCAAAAATTAACATAAAACACGCCCCCTCATCCTCATTTGAATTACACGCTCTTACGTCAGCCCCATTTACGCTACGCCACAGTAACTTAGGAGGCAAGTGCTTTGTGAATATAGCACATGCCTCTCTGACTTACGGCGGTGTAGCGTAAATACGAACAATGCGCGCCCCTACCTGAATCCGGCCCTATGTGTATATTGAGTATTTATAGAGTGTGTACAGCTGGTATAAATGAAAGCAATACTATATAAAATAATACAATATAATTAATATATAATAAAATAAATATAATAAACAATGGGCTTTTAGTTTTTAGTTTTTCATATATATTTTTTCAACTTTGCTTTAAAGCTTGATGGCATGGGAGTTTCCACATCCTTCAGTGCCTAGTATTGTCTGGTATATATCTGCGCTCAGACTTCACCATTACCTCTAGTTTCTGCATGCGGCACTAATGTAACCATTAAATATTAAGACACCGCAGAGGAACTTCAGCGAGAAGAAATGTGATTACATTAATGATATTCTTCTGTGCTGTAGTATGTGTCACCGGCACTCCGCTTCTCTTATAATGAAGATTTCATTTCTAATAAACAGGAACAATTTACTCTTCCCAGTGAAATGATTCCAGGTATATTCCAGCAGTGAGGGAAGAATTACTAATGGACAGCATTACACAGGCTTTAACTACAACATCCATTTGTCTCTATTAATATAACTGCAGATGGTGATGCCCTTTAAAACTGAAATTAGAAAGGTTTTGGGTCGGTTTCAATTCTTTTTGTTACCCTTAGCCAACATGTTATATAATCTTTAGTTATTTGTATAGCGTCTCTGTTTTACAGATCAGTGCGTTATAGGTGCATCCATGGCATTTAATACATAGATTCACCATTGCCTGCATGATTGTTGGCAGACTGTGTGGGCCGTTCAGTCTCTGTTAGGTGAGACGAAGGGGTGGGGGGCCCTCATCTGAGTCATTCAGGTCCGTAGAAAAAAACCTTCGGAGAGCTCCAATGCTTATAATGAGCATACATCCTCCTGGCTGTGATTGATTAATATGAAAGATCTATAGTTAGGCTGATCAAAACAACAAAAAAATACAATAGTATTTTTCGAGTTATGTTTATGATGGGCAAACGCAATGTTCCCTTTAAAGTGGCACTAAACCCACATCATAAAAATAAATGGTGTATTATGTTACTATGAGATTCATTTTTGTATTCTGCAGAAAAACTGGTTGATGCTTCTGCTCTCTATCTCCCCCTTCTGTTCATGTCCCCAAATCAGCTATGGATTTCTCAGAGCAGTGTTGGAAACTCTGTTCAGTTTTCAAGGAGATTCTATGTTGAGCATTTCCTCCCTATCACATCTGAGCAGCTCATGTGACTATAGAGTCACAAGCCCACTAACCAGCTAAACAAAATGGGGGCGGGATGTTACATGTAGATTGATGGAGGCATCACCTCCCTGTTATTCTAAGACACAGGCTGGAGGGGCGTGACACAGCCTGGGACTGGCAGATATCTTCCCACATCATGTTATTGCTAAAAATAATAAAGATTTGATTTAAAATAATTATCTGTATGACAATTTATAACACATTATTGATAATAGTTATTTTTGTTTTACTTTTTATTTCAAAGGCTGTTTTTTTTTTAACATGTGACCAGTAGCAGAGGACTAGAAGCTCCTCCTGCTTATGTTTACCTGCAGACAGACTGGGAAAGAACTGGGTCATGTGACAGCTGTGTGTCGATTAGGAAAAAGGTACTTAGATGTCTTTTTTTAATTAAAATAATATTAACAAAATACAGTGCCATCATCCACATTCAGAAATAGAAGGGACAATGTAGATTAAACAGTGTGTGTTTAGTATCACTTTAAGGACCAATAAACTAATAAGTGTTTTACTTCCATAAAGAAGCTGGCATCAAACCAAAATTCCAGTGTATATGGTTCCCTCACTGACCAAATCCAAAGAGATGCTAAACAACCATTCGCAAACTTTTTAAAATAACCTTCCTTCTGAAACTCCCTTCTCCCCCCCCCCCCTCTCTTTCTCCCTTTTCTTCTTCTTGCCTTCCTTCCTTCATCCCCCCACTTCTTTTCATCTTACCTTCCTTCCATCCCTGCTTTCCCTTCCTTCCTATTTCCCTTCTTCCTCTCTCCATCTCTTCCTTCCTTCATTCTCCCACCTCTTTTCATCTTACCTTCCTTCCATCCCTGCCTTCCCTTCCTTCCTATTTCCCTTCTTCCTCTCTCCATCTCTTCCTTCCTTCATTCCCCCACCTCTTTTCATCTTACCTTCCTTCCATCCCTGCCTTCCCTTCCTTCCTATTTCCCTTCTTCCTCTCTCCATCTCTTCCTTCCTTCATTCCCCCACCTCTTTTCATATTACCTTCCTTCCATCTCTGCTTTCCCTTTCTTCCTTCCTCTTTCCCTTCTTCCTCTCTCCATCTCTTCCTTCCTCCCCCTTTTCCTTTCCTTTTCCTTTCCTTTCCTTTCTTTTCCATTTCCTCCCTCATCCCCTTCGTTCCTCCTTCTTTTGCCCTCTCCTTTCCATTCCCTTCTTACTACCTCTCCTCTTCCTTCTCTTTTTACTACCTCTCCGCATCTTTCCCTTCTTTACTTCTTTTACCTCTGACTATATTTCTATCCTCCCCCTTCCTTTTGTTCCTCCCTGCATTTTTCCTCCTCCTTTTCTCCATTTTTTCCTTCCTTCCATTCGCTCTGCTTCTTTTGTCGTAATTTAATTATTGGACATATATTTTTTTCCAATCAATCAATCCTTCTTCCTTCCACTCCTCCCCTACCATCCCTTACTTTCCATTCCCTTCCTTCACTTCTTTTCATTCTACCTTCCTTCCATCTCCCCTGCCCCCTTTCTCTTTCCTTCCTTCCTTCCTTTCTTCAGCTCTACTACATTTGTGGTCATTTAATTATTAGAGATTTTTTTCCCTTAATCAATCAATCCATCCTTTCTTCCTTCACTTCTTCTCATCTCATCTTCTTTGCACAACTTCCTTCCTTCCTGACATTTTCTTCCTTCATTTCCCCATCTCTTCCTTTTTTTTCCTATCTTCCTTCCTTTAATAATTTAGTTATTAGATATTGTTTCTCTTCAATCAATCCTTCATTCCTTCACTTTGTTTCTATCTTGTCTTCAATGCAATCTCTCCCCTTCCGTCTTTTCATCCTGCCCTTTTCTTCCTTCCTCTATCCATATCTTCATTCTTTCCTCTTTCTCCCCCCCCCCCTCTTGCCTCCCTTCTTATTTCCTCTCTCTCTCTCTCTTTCCTTCCTACGGTCCTTTACTTCTTTTTCTCTGACCTGCTTTCTGCCTTTTTATCAAACTTATTTAATCTTTTCCTTCCTTTCATTCTTACGTTCCCCTCCATCTTTCTTCCCTTCTTACTTCCTATTTCCTTCCTTTCTTCAATTCTTTACTCCTTCCCTCTCTTTCTTCCTTACCTCGGTTCTTTCAGTCTTCCCCCCCTTTTCTTCCTTCTTTCTTGCCCCTCCATTTTCCTTCCCTTATTTTTCCATTTTCTGACTTATTTTCTTCTGATCCTTTTTTTCCAGCTTTTTCCTTTCCTTTCCTTCTTCCTACCTTTCTTACTTCCTTGCTCATTCCTTCCTGTGTTCTCTTACTACTTTTACTCTTCTTATTTCCTTTCTCATTCCTTCCTGTGTTCTCTTACTTCTTTTACTCTAACATGCTATCTGTCCTCTCTCATTCCCCTTACATTCCTTCCTTCCTTTCTGTTTTTTCCCCTTCCTTTTCTCTTACTTTTTCTTCCTTCCTTCCTCCCTGCCTTCTTATTTTCCCATTTTACTTTATCTTTCCATCTGTTACTTCTTTTCATCTTACCTTACTTCCATCCTACCTCCAACCCCCTTCCCTTCCTTCCTTCCTTTTCTTCCTTTCTCTCTCCCTCTTTCTGCCTTGCCTCTATTCTTTTTTTATTTTTATTTCCCTTCTTGCCTCCTTCCACCTCCCTTCCCTTACTTCTTTTCCACTGACCTTATTTCCATTCCATCTTTTCCTTTCCCTTCCTCAACTTTTTTCCTTTCCTCTCCTTTCCATCCCTTTCACTTTTGTTCTTTCTCTGTCTTTTCCTTCCTTCTGCTCTGCTTCGTTTTGTGTGCTTTTTGTGTTCTTTTCCTTTTCCTTTTCCTTTCCTCCTCCTCCCCTTCCCATTCTTTCTGATCTGCTTCTTTTGTGGCAACTTAATTATTAGACTTGTTTCCCCCTTCAATCCTTCAATCCTTCCCTCCTTTCCTCTCTCTCTCCATTTTCGACTTTCCTTCCTATCATGCAAATGTAACCTAGTAAGTCACTATCGCAGAACAAGTATGCAGCCAGTGAAAGCAAACCCCCTGATATTGTCTGGCAGTCAGTATTGATGTCACAGAATCAGTGTGAACTAGACATCTAACATTTGCAGAAGGAGCCCAGCAAGTCCCCCCTACATATTCCCCTTATCACTCCACATAATACATAATAAATGCATACAAAGGTGGCAGAACGATTTCCTGTTTTTTCATTCTTCATATTTTTCCCACATGATCTCCCCAGCGGCAGTGCGCGGGATTTGCAGCTGGGGGTTTCCATAAGTCACCCCCCCGCCTCTCACTGCATTGTTATGAAGTCCAAGGAAGACAAAAGCTTATTGTCATGAAAATGATCCTCCGTCGGAGGCTGCTCCGGGTACGTCTCCTCTCCTGCGCTGCGCTTTATGTTCAGCCATGACATTTGGCAATTCATTTCTCCGCGCTCGCAAATGAATGAGCGCACAGAGCGCGGGGATATAATTACATTTTGGTGGGAGCCGGGATATTACGTGATAAAATATGCATGTTGTCACTTGTTATTTGTTGTATTATAATGATTTATTCGTGAACTTCTTTTTGTGTTTGAAAATTAAAAAAAGGAATTTGAGCCTCCAAGGTGCGTCTTGGTTTAGCTTGTCGGTAAGTGAATTTTCTGCAGAAGTTACCAATTTTTTTTTTTTCCCGTCTTGTGGAAATTCCCATCTTGATTGTCATACTGATCTATAATTCATCTATTCATTTGATTAACCCCTTTATTATGTAGCTAGCCCCAGGAGGGACGAAATGAAGACCAATCGCAATTATTGGCGCCAAAACTGGATTATTGAGTTATGGGAAAGAAGGTCTAGGATAGGATAGAAAGATTTGTTGGAGGAATATTTTGCGGTACAAGATGTTTCATTCCAATGTTTTTTTATGAAGAAGTTTTATTTTTTCAGCTTTTCTTTGTGGAAATATTTATAAATGCATATTTTTTAATTCATATAATTTTAGAATTATAATATTTTTAAATACAGTGCATCACTCCTGTCTCTCCCCCCCAATGCCAGGGCAAGTTCAGCCAGAGCCCAGGGCGAACATGCCGTATTGCACTCCTAACCACCCCAAGATATATGAGCATTATGTGTTATCAAATATCCCCCCACTAAAACACTGAGCTCTAATCTGCATGCTTACCACCTAAGCATAAATTCCCCCTCCTTTGAGTACCAATCCCCTCTGCTTAACCCCCCAATCCTCAAATGCCCCCCCAAAAGAAAATCACTCCTCCTAGCTCAAATCCTCTACCCCTAATTTTTCCCCTTCTAGTACAAATCTTCTCCCCCACTTTAAATCCCCCCTCCTAGCACAAATTGTCTTTCCCCCATCCCCCCTCCCAACACAAATCCCCCCCCTAAATCACTTTTCTTAGCACCCCCCCAAATTTCCCCAACTAAAAAAATACTTACCCCCTGCCACCCCCCATATTCCCCCTTCTGACACAAGTCCCCTCCCCCCAATATCCTTGTGGTGCCCCCCCCACCTCACATGATATCACAGTGCCTAGGGCACCCGCCCCTCCTGGTCCCCCTTCTCCCAACCCTGCTCCCCCCCTACCCACCTTGGAGCACCATGCCTTTTTTTTAACACCTACCCACCTCTTAATCACTTGTAGAGAATAGAAAACCTTGTATCATTTTGTGGTGCTTTATTGTTAATAATGAACCCCTGCCACCCCATAAATTCGCCGTTCTGACACAAGTCCCCTCCTCCAATCTTCTTGTGGTGCCCCCCCACCTCACATGGTTTCACAGTGCCCAGGACACCCGCCCCTCCTGTCCACCCGTCTCCCGGGCCCTGCCCCCCCCCCACCTGCCTTGAAGCACCATGCCTTGTTTTCACACCTACCCACCTCTTAGTCCCTTGTAGAGAATAGAAAACCACGTATCATTTTGTGGTGCTTTATTGTTAATAATGAACCCCTGCCACCCCCCAAATTCCCCCTTCTGACACTAGTCCACTCCCCCAATCTCCTTGTGGTGCCCCCCCCCACCTCACACGATATCACAGTGCCCAGGGCAGCTGCCACTTCTGCCCATCCCTTGTCTTCACACCTACCCACCTCTTAGTCCCTTGTAGAGAATAGGGAACCATGTATCATTTTGTGGTGCTAAGTCCCGTCCATCGCCTTGAGAAAAGGGACCCTATTGGCCCTGAAATGTCAGTGGGTCTTTAACATGGGTCCACTTTTGCGTTTTGATCTCAATAACATTTTTAGGTACATGGGCGGAATTCTGGCTGTTTCTTGTAATTGAACTATAACATGATTCACCATAAGCAGAGCACCCCAGCATTGGGTGTAAATCAATCACCTTGACAGTCCAGTATACCACCTGGAGAAAGGGGTCCCATGTGCCCCCAAAACATCAGTGGATGCTGTGGGGTTGATTTACTAAAGGCAAATAGACTGTGCAAAGCTCGAGAGCTTAGTAAATGAGGTTAAGATTCACTTTGCAAAGAATATCTAATCACATGCAAGAAAAAAATGAAAATGCACATGATTGGATGATGGAAGTCAACAGAGCTTCAAATCTATCTCTGTCTATTTGTCTTTAGTAAATCAACCCCTTTGTGCCTTATAATGATTTTTTACTTTTGCTCTACAACCTCAATATATTTGTGAGGTTCATGGGTGGCATGCTGATTATTTCTTGTAATTAAGGACATAAAGACCAACCTCTAGTGGATTTGGCTCCGTAATATGAGTATTGGGAACAAAGCTTATCTTAAATATTGGTCTTTACCAATAGTGGTCTTTGTGCCATTACCGCTGCACAGTACCACCAATATAATCCCGGCTTAAACACGATTCATTCAGGCATATGACTACCTCTGCAATGCATTGTTCTTTATCTAGAATTGTCCTTTTCTCTTATTAAACTATCTCGAAATGTGAGGTGGAACAATGAGAGATAAGTCTTTTGATTATTGCCAGAACCCAGTGTAAGCGAAGGCGACACATGAAATATTCATAAAGATTTATCCGTCATATAAGAAGCTTAGAAGCGCCTGGACAGGGGGGGGGGGATTGGGCTAGTTGAAGCATGCACTGATGTTGCCAACAGCTTGGCTTGTGGTTCTGTCTTTGACCTTTCAGGAGACTATTAATATGTTCTTCATAGTCTCCTTCTATTCTGTTTTGGGGTCCATGGCTAATTTTTCAACTTTTGGGTGATTTCAGTGGCTCTCTTCGACAGAAAATACCCATCTTTGGACAGTATGTTGCAAACATATGCATGCCTTTTGTGAAAAAAAACAAAATTAAACTAAAGAGGCACACACACATGGGCATTTTACAATGTAAAATACGGGCATATTTCTGCTTCCATTGGTGTACAGTTAGTACTGGCGTGAACATAAATACGAGTCCAATAGTATGCCCAAGGACCAAGACTGTCTGTATGCAGAGGCATAGGTTCTTAGGCTTTCACATGTTTACACTAGGATGGGCGTCTACCCTCTTATGGCGGCATCCAGTCTTTTATTGTTATGTACCAATTATAGCTCCCAGGTGTTGTATGGACTTGCACTATATTACCAAAAGTATTGTGACGCCTGCCTTTACACGCACATGAACTTTAATGGCATCCAGGGCCGGTACAGGGGGGCGGGACTGGCACTTGCCCTGGGCAGAGTCTTTTGTGGTTGGGGGAGGCGTCAGTTTTCAGTGGCACTTACATGCACAAAACTCTCCACTGCATCAGCTCGCTATCACAGCATTCAGTGCCCTGCTTCTGCTAACAGAGAGAGTAATGGCTTTCAGTTGGGTGTTCCCTCACCCTGAGTGTCCTGCACAAATGCACAAATACTAGATGGTGTCCCTGCTCCTGTGACCATGCTGAGCGCCGTGATCAGAGGGGACAGACAGCATCCACTCCCTGCCTACTGCCGCCACTCATTGCCTGTCAGTACTAGTGGTTGGTTGGTTGCTTGGACCACAGTTATCCAAGCAACCAATCGCGTGCTTGCCCCACCCCATGCTCTGACATTTAAAGGAGAAGGGAGCTTCCTACTGCAGACCTGCCGGGTCCCATTGCCCCAGCTTTCTTCTGTCTGTTCTGTAGCTGTTGGATGGAAGTGGGATCTCTGGGGACCATGATATAAAGGGAGGGGACGTTTTGGGACTCTGATGTGAGGTGGGGAATCTGGGAGCCACAATGTAAGAGATGGTGACACTGGAGACTCTTGTGTAAGAAGTGGAAACTCTGGGGATCCTTATATAAGAGGGGAGGGCTCTAGGGACCCTGATGTAAGGAGGGGGGATTTGGGGGTTCCTATTGAAAGACCGCGCTCTGCTGTAACTGGGGAACTCTAGTAAACCTGATGTAAGGGGGAGGGGCTCTGGAGACCATAATAAAAGAAGGGACACTGATGCAAGGGGGAGGAATTCTAGGAACTCTGATGCAATGGGGGGCACTTGGGACCCTTATCTAAGAAAGAACGGGCACTCTAGACTCACACTACTGATGTTGGAACATTTTTCCTACTGTCAGACACATTTTTCCTTCCAGTGACACCACCAATGGAAGCATCTTTTTCTTACACTGATACAGGGACATTTCCCCATATCTCATGTGAGATAGAATGTGTACTGCTGTTAAGCTTATGTGTTATATGTTTTGGTGAGGCGGGCTGCGTGCATTGTTATTAACCCCATCTCTTCTGTTGCTCTACTTGGGAGGTGGGGGGACGATGACACTGTTTGGCATCTTCACCCTGGGCACCGGATGACCTTGTCCCAGCACTGATGGCATCCCAGTCTTAGTCCATAGGGTTCAATATTGAGTTGGCCCACCCTTTGCAGCTATAACAGCTTCAACTCTTCTGGAAAGGCTGTTCACAAGGTTTAGGAGTGTCTATGGGAATGTTTGACCATTCTTCCAAAAGCACATTTGTGAGGTCAGGCACTGATGTGGACGAGAAGGCCTGGCTCGCCCACATCATCATGCCAAAAATGTTCTATCGGGTTCAGGTCAAAACTCTGTGCAGGCCAGTCAAGTTCCTTCACCCCAAACTCGCTCATCCATGTCTTCATGGACCTTGCTTGTGCACTGGTGCATAGCCATGTTGGAACAGGAAGGGGCCATCCCCAAAGTTGGGAGCATGACATTTTACAAAATGTCTTGTTATGCTGACGCCTTAAAGGGGTGGTTCCCCTAAAAATAAACTTTTGACATTGCATTTGCTATAATAATTACAGTTAGAATCGGCTGGTTTTATGTAAAAAATACCTCCATACGTAGCGTTTGGTATATTCGTTCCCACCGCCACTTCCGGGTACGATGCTGGCGGTGGGCGTTCCTTATTGATGGACAGGCATCCGACCGACGCATCCATCGCGTCACGAGATGCCGAAAGAAGCCGAACGTCGTTGCGCATGCGCCGTATAGAGCCGCACCGACGTTCGGCTTCTTTCGGCATCTCGTGACGCGATGGATGCGTCGGTCGGATGCCTGTCCATCAATTAGGAACGCCCACCGCCAGCATCGTACCCGGAAGTGGCGGTGGGAACGAATATACCAAACGCTACGTACGGAGGTATTTTTTACATAAAACCAGCCGATTCTAACTGTAATTATTATAGCAAATGCAATGTCAAAAGTTTATTTTTAGGGGAACCACCGCTTTAAGAGTTCCCTTCACTGGAACTAAGTGGCCAAGCTCAACCCCTGAAAAACAACCCCACACTATAATCCTCCCTCCACCAAATGATTTGGACCAGTGCACAAAGCAAGGTTCATAAAGACATGGATGAGCGAGTTTGGGGAGGAGGAACTTGACTGGCCTGCACAGAGTCCTGTTAAAATAGTTAAAATAGCGCAGTGCTGAATAGCAACAAATGACATGGTGGTGAAGAGGGTAAAACTAGAGGTCACGTAGTTAAAGTAGAAAAGGCAAAACTTTTTTTTTAATTATGAAGTAAAGGAGGGTTACAGTTTTTTTTCCCCCTCTCTGTGTATTGGGGGGATTTCCCTTTGCCTCATGTTCCATGCCACAACAGTAAGCATGTGTCAGAGATCCTGGCCGCCCAGGGACGCTTATGTGATGTTATACCCCACCCTCTTTGCCACCACTTATATGCATTACGTGGGCAGCAACAGGTCAAACATAATAAAACTGTAAAGCGGTTGTTCTCAACCTCAGTCCTCAAGTACCCTCAACAGGACATGTTTTCAGGTTTTCCTTTATCTTGCACAGGTGCTTGAAATCAGTGTCGATGGCTTGATATTTGGACAGCTATTTTATCTAAGAGAAATTCCCAAAACATGGCCCGTTGGGGGTACTTGAGAACCAAGGTTGAGAACCACTGGTGTAAAGGACGAAGGAGAATAGACAGGCAGTTTCTCTGGGCTTAAAGTTTCTGGGTGTGTCCACTCAGACCGCGTCGTTCTCAGTCTTTTAGTCCTGCCCAGACAGCGGCACACAGGAACATTATTACCGCCGGCAGAACTTTGCAGTAAGCTTTGCACTTTATCTACAAGTTGCATTTTGTGAATTTGTCCTTTAATCCCACGGAAAGTTTACATCGTTTTTACTCTGGAGACACGTTCCAGCTTTCTGAGGCATTTTCTGGGCGGAAATGAATGTTTTAAATAGATCCCTGTTGAATACAGAAATATAGGTTGCTACAGAAGCTTGCCTTCTGGCAGTCTTATGTCAAGTCTACGGCTTTATGGTACTGACTTCCCATATTGTTTGTGAGTGGCCCATTTAGCTGTCGGCTGGAAGTTATACTGGAGGCTCTTTAATGTCAGTGTAAAACTTTTTTGGTATATCAAACATTAATTCTACCTACATTTTCATTACCGTCGTTTTTGTCTAGCTGCATATATTTTATCGGGTCAGGCTGACCTTGTGTTACAGGATCCTTGGGAGCTGTAAAGTCTTTAGTTTCCTTTACCACTCTTACATTCTAGATGTGAGGTTCCATATTGCTGCAGGCAATTTTTGTGTATTTTTTTTTGTTTGTTTATAGGATAACCTGCACCATGTGATGAAAGTAGACCTTGCATCAGATACAGACATCAAACCATATCGGGTCTATAAGGGACTATTCACCAATATTGTTGTTGGGCTCCCTGCTACTGATATTTCCCCATTATTAACTTACCATGCATTGTTCTGTATCTGCGTGAAGGTGCCCATCTTGGTAGAGGAGTAGGGTTTTGGTCCTTAAAGTAGAACTATAAGCAAATTTTTTTTTCTAAATTTGGATGAAGCAAGGAAGGGTTATAACCCATGTTAGATTTTTTTTTTTCTGTGTCCCATTGCAGAGTTTTTTCCTCACTTCCTGTCCTATAGCCAAACAGGAAGTGAGGGGAAACCCCTTCAAATTAATGGAATTCCTTGGGGACCCCCAGGTCATCAGAACTAGTGTCCTCATCGGAAGATTTCCCCTCTTTAACTTTTGTGGGGACAACCCAAAATATGGTATTTTCTTTTACTTTCACTTTCAATGATAATGATAAACAGGACAAATAGAGAGAGGGAATCTCCTTAACTGGAGCACAGACAGCAAAAAAAAAGGGTGGAGCAACGTGCTGACATCACTGTCCTTCATAGATCCCGGAAGGATGGACGTTTTTACTAAAGCCGGCCGGCTTGAGATTTTACCATGTGTGTTAATGCAAACTTGAAGTAAGTGCATTACTTTTTATATGTAATAAATGTTTATGGTTTTACACTGTGGTGAGCCTTTGTCTTTTTTTGGGAAACTTCCATGAGTATGACTATTTGGAGGACATCTGTAAAGGCTTTCTGCTAAATATTGAGCCATATCAGTTGTGGTACCTGTGATCCCAGAAGTAGATACAGTACAGACCAAAAGTTTGGACACCCCTTCTCATTCAAAGAGTTTTCTTTATTTTCATGACTATGAAAATTGTAGATTCACACTGAAGGCATTAAAACTATGAATGAACACATGTGGAAATTATACATAACAAAAAAGTGTGAAACAACTGAAAATATATTTCATATTCTCGGTTCTTCAAAGTAGCCACCTTTTGCTTTGATTACTGCTTGGCACACTCTTGGCATTCTCTTGATGAGCTTCAAGAGGTAGTCACTGAATAAATTTTTTCCCTGGAGACGCCTGAGAGGAGATATGATAGCGCTGTACAAATACCTCAATGGTGATCCCAGCGTTGGAAGAAAACGTTTCAATCTTAGGGAGTGAGGGAGGACACAGGGCCACACAATGAGATTGGAGGAGAAGCAGTTTAACCTCCTTAGCGGTAATCCCGAGTCTGGCCCGGGGTGAATTTTTTATACCAAAAGCGGTATCCCCGAGCCAGACTCGCGATCGCATTGCAGGATACAGGGGGAAGTTACTTACCTTGTCCCTGGATCCTGCGATGTGTCCCCGCTGTGTGTGCGGGCTCCTCTGCTCTGTCTCCTCGCTCGATTCACAGTGCCGCTGAGCTCCGTTCCCTGCGACGTTACGACGCACGGGGACGGAGTTTGGCGCCAAATTCAAAAAGTGAAAAACACAATACACATACAGTATACTGTAATCTTATAGATTACAGTACTGTATGAAATAAATACACCCCCCCCCTTTGTCCCTAGTGGTCTGCCCAGTGTCCTGCATGTACTTTTATATAATAAAAACTGTTCTTTCTGCCTGCAAACTGGAGATTGTCCATAGCAACCAAAAAGTGTCCCTTTACATCAAAAGTGCTTTTAGACCAGCTAGAAAACAGTGATAATAAATTAGAATAGCGATGGTGATTTGTGGGTAAAATCGTCATCAAACAATAAAAATAATGACAGCGACAATTCTGCAACTGAGTAAATTTCAGTGTTTTTGATTTGATTACATTATTAAATAATTTTTATTATAATTACATTATTATTTGTTATAATTATTTATAGTTATTTATTATTTTATAATTTATGATTTTGTTTTTCAAACTTTATCATACCCGGGATGTTTACTAGACTCTTGTTTGGTCAGATTTAAGTGAGTTATTCCTAAGAATTGCAGGCCTACAGTATAAAACGCCAAATTTCCATGCAAAAAATTGTACAACTTTTTGTCCAAATTTCCAGACATAATCATACCGCCAGGAAGGTTAAACTTAAGCTGTGTGTGTGTGTGTGTGTGTGTGTGGGGGGGGTTGTTTATTATTAGGGCAATAAGGATGTGGAAAATGTATGTTATCTTCCTGGAAAGTCGCTTCAGTTAAGACAGTGATCAGACTTGGATCAGACTTGGAGGCGACTTCCATTGAAATCAATGGGTACAAATCGCCTACAAGTCGGATTGAAGTAGTACAGGAACTTCTTTTGAAGTCGGAGCGACTCGAGTCGTGTGTATTAACACTGCTCCCATTCACTTCTATTGTTTTTCTCGACAGGGCGACTTGGGACGACTTGAGGCGACTTCAAGTCGGATCCCAAGTCGCCCCAGTGTGAACCGGCTCTTAACATTCCTAGCTGTTCCTTATAAGATAACAAATCTTCACTTCATGAGTTCAGGTCCATATTATTGTTTTTATTTTTTATTAAGTTTATTAGTTCAGAGGTACAATAATCAACAGACACACAGGCTGGAAAAAAACATAACTCTAAAACTACAATAAAGCAACACCTGTCCCACCTCCTACCTGTGCAAATACGTTCATATAGAAAACTAAAAAAAATACGTGCCCTATATACCTCCAAAAAACAACAGTTAATGAGATCAAGACTTAGGCCCGGATTCACGTACGAGTTACGCCGGCGTATCTCCAGATACACCGTCGTAACTCTGAGTCCGAGCCGTCGTATCTATGTGCCTGATTCTTAGATTTGTATTAGATCCGACCGGCGTAAATCTCTTACGTCGTCGTATCTTAACTGCATATTTACGCTGGCCGCTAGGGGCGTGTATGCTGATTTACGCCTAGAAATATGTAAATCAGCTAGATATGCCAATTCACGAACGTACGCCCGGCTGACGCAGTACAGATACGCCGTTTACGTTAGGCTTTTCCCAGCGTAAAGTTACCCCTGCTATATGAGGCGTACCAATGTTAAGTATGGATGTCGTTCCCGCGTCAAATTTTGAAAATTTTACATCGTTTGTGTAAGTCGTTCGCGAATAGGGCTGGGCGTCATTTACGTTCACGTCGAAAGCATTGGCTTCTTGCGGGTTAATTTGGAGCATGTGCACTGGGATACTCTCACGAACGGCGCATGCGTCATTAACCTGGGGGTCACATAAAATGTACATAACACACGCCCACATCTACCACATTTGAATTAGGCGGGCTTACGCCGGCCTATTTACGCTACGCCGCCGCAACTTTCGTTTGAGAATACGACACTTGCCGGTAAAAGTTGCGGAGGCGTAACATAAATAGGATACGTTACGCCCGCACAAAGATACGCCATTCTACGTGAATCCGGGCCTTACTGCGCATGGTCACAGCGGAAAACAATGTGTATATATAAGCACATTCAGATGTACTTAAAGTGGTTTTAAAGGCTCAAGTTTTTTTACCTTCATGCATTCTATAGGGCCCCCAAAATACTCACCTAAGCTCCCTCTTGCTCCAGTGATGTGCACGAGAGCTGAGCTTCTCTCGTGTCTCTCCCCCCTCATTGGCTGAGACAGCATTGGCTCCCGCTGCTGTACATCACAGCCAGTGAGCCAATGAGGAGAGGGGGGGGGAGCAAGGCCGAGCAGAGTTGAGTCTTATAGATGCATAGATCGACGCTCGGGAGCCAGCACACACCAGTGACCCCTGAGCTTGCTATTGCTATTGGTGGTACTGGCTGAAGAGGAGGAGCCAGGAGCGCTGGCAGGGGACCTGAACAGTTGATGATTGGGGCTGATCTGTGAAAAAACACTACACAGAGCAGGTAAGTATAACATGTTTTTTTATTTAATTTTATTAATCTTTAATGTCACTTTAAATGTTACATGTCAAAGGCAAAAGTATGTTGCAAAATCAGTTCACTAAATGAGGTCACCCACAAGGGGTAACTGGTCATGCCCCCAACTTCCACAGCTACCCCTACCTTATTTCCTGGATACATATTTGAATGGGGAACAAGACTGGGACTCATTGGGCCAGACAATGGACAAAATCACTATGGCATGCATTCAATTACATGTGTTGCCAACCAGCAATAACACACTTTATCAAACTTGGTTGGACAGGCTTTACTTATGTACCGTTGGTGGCCTTGTAAAACTTTATAGAGGAATTTATCCATCCCAGTGGATGCATTCAGCTTCTTCGAATGCAACAGGTCCACTTTACATGTAAAGCATTGTTTATGCCCGGTGTTATTCACTAATGAGGAGTCCCAGCACTTTTGTAATAATATTAATATGTGGACAAATATCTTTCTTACTTGCCTAAATCTAATAAAGTCTAGTCCTATATCTGTCAATGTGTGTGCCTGAAGCCCAAGTCTGTGGGACGTGAGGGGAGGACTTTAAACGTGATATCTGGTTGTTTATCAAGAAAATCATGTTTCCTATTACACCTTGCATTGTGGCCAGAGATAAGCATGGTCTGGAGCAAGGGTTCTCAACCAATGAGCCACAGTCCACTGCCAGGCCCCTGCCTCCCCTCTCCAGAACCTTTCATCATTTCAATATATCTTTTTAATTCCTATGTTTTTTGTGTATGAGTATAATCCTTTTTTTTTTTTTTTTTTTTAATGTCTGGGCATGAAAGGTTTTAGATTTTTTTTTTCCAGCCCTGGTCGCAAAAAGAACTAGGCATGTGCAAAAGGGAAAAATTTGTTTTGTTTCGTTTTAATTCGTTATTTAATTAATTTCGTTAAGTTAGATTCGTTACATGTGTTAAATTCGTTTTCGGAATTCGTTCGTTTTCGACCGAATTTCAAAAAATCCGGTCGAATTCGAAAATATTTAGACCGGATTCGAAAACAAATAGTTTCGATTCGAATTTATTTTTTTATTTTTTTCGAATTCCGATCGAATTTCGTCCGCGGGTTTTCGATTCGGAATCGAAAACGTTCGTTTGGATTCGGTAAATTCATTAATATTGCAATTCGGGAATTCGTATGCATCCGAATGTCCGAATAATGAAAAATGTGTCCGAATTTCGATTCGGAACGAAACAAAATGCACATGCCTAAAAAGAACCATTGGTCTAGAGGGTGGGATGGGTGTAGCTAGGCTTGTATAACTATAAGTTCACTGTAATGTCATTATGCTGAGCTGTAGTTCGGGAAACCCAACAGATGCAAAAGGTGGCCATGCTGCACATACGTTTCCATGGTGCACCACTGTCTGCCCAATGCGTGCTCCCTCACAGTGCTGGGTGAAGGTCATCATGTGCCCAGGACGAAGTTGGCAAACTGAGGCTCATCCACCTGCATTTACTGCCGCCTCTAATCCACATGAGTGAACAAACCCTAAGGGAGGAGGCTAAGGGGCACTTGGAGGGTTCCCAGGAAGAGAGGGAAGGCCTAGGGCTCCCCCTCCCTCAATTTCACTGCAGCTCCCACCGGGAATAAGGGCAGCTTCTCCTTCACCTGACAAGAGGGGACAGTAAGAAGCCTCACCGAGACTGAGGCGCGTTCTTAGCGCTTGCCTGTGCCCTTCTGCGCACAGTAGGCTGATATTGGTGAGAGGAGAGAGTGGAATCTCCCCTCCTGCAAATTTCAAGGTACCTACTCCTGACTGGAGTGACAATGCAGTCACTCTTGTCAATGAGGTGCTGAAGAACAGAACGGCTGGAGCTCTGAGTACACTGCCTCTAGATATCAAGGCAGGGCACATGACCCTTCTGCCCTCCTTTAACCTGGCCCTGCTGCCAGCACACTAAAAATATAGGTGGATACCAATTGGCGTTTTGGGACTTTAAATGACATTGCATCAAAGATGCATCTCTATCCCGTATGTGAGAACTGAAGAAAAAGGGAGTTTGGGACTTTGAATGAATGACAGCCAATAACAGGAGGCACATGATCAGGAACTCCACCTCCCAACCATTAAGAATTCCTTTAAGGCCTTGTACACACGGACGGACTGTCCGATGAAAACGCTCCGCCGGACCGTTTTCATCGGACATGTCCGCTGCCGGATTTTGGTCTGATGGTTGTACACACCATCAAACCAAAATCCCCGCGGACAGGAAACGCGGTGATGTGGCGTCGCCGCGACGATTACGTGGCGACGTGCGCGGCCCTGGAAGGTAAAAACTTCCACGCATGCGTCAAATCACTTTGACGCATGCGAGGGATGGCGGTTGATCGGACATGTCTGGTGAGTCTGTACAGACGACCGGACATGTCCGACGGACAGGTTTCCAGCAGACATGTTTCTTAGCATGCTAAGAAATTTTTGTCGGCTGGACAAATGTCCGCCGGAAAACGGTCCGATAGGCCGTACACACGACCAAACTTGTCTGCTGAAACTGGTCCGCGGACAAATATCAGCGGACAGATCCGGTCGTGTGTACGGGGCCTAAGGGTTTGTGGGAGGCGTCAGCAAGGGTTTAACTTGTCATGCTCCATTATTTTCTCGGAATTACCATTCAATTTAAAAACTGCTTGCAGTGTATCTAGTTGGCCTCCAGGGATTTCCTTTTTTTTTCTGCAAATCCAGAGTTTGACTTTAAGCCACGCTGTTCAGAAGTTTCATGACTGGATAAGTTGGCTATCTCTGGGCTTTCTGCTAGCGGATGTCCTCTGGGCCACAGATAGGACACAGACATCTCACTGATCAAGCCGGTAATGGGCTGTGACTGACTTGGTAGGACTACTTTGGGGATAGCCGAATTCCCGCCTCTGGAGCCGCGCTTGTAAAATAGAACTCCTGCGAGGGAAAGCCGTGTCATTCCCTGTGTGATTCATCGCTCGGCGGGTTCACTATTTCATTTATATAGAATACTTAAGCACCTTGTCTGTGTGAATTAGGTGAGCCGTGCACTCAACCTTCCCTTTGCCCTTCAACAGCTCAACACTCTATCTCCCTCTCACCGTCTCCGTGCCTTTCACTGCTGCCGTAATTGTTACCCTCTGCCTGACATGTGGCTCTGCAGGCAGCTGTCTGGATAAAGGGAGATGAAATGAATGGGATAGCTGGAGAAAATTGCTAACAGGAAGAAGATTGCTCCGAACATTCCGCTATAGTGTCCTGTGATACCATAAAGCGTTCTGGGAGTGGGCTGCCGGGGCTGATGTATTAAAAGTACTGCAAAGTGGATACAGGCTCTGAGGTTGTCCAGCAGTGATTGAACTCAACTTGTAGGCAGCATTCACACCTAGGTAATTTTCATGTGGTGCATTTTAGGTGTATTTTTGTATACTTGTGTTACCATTAAGAATGTGCAAAATTATTTTTTAAATCAGATTTTATTTAACAAAATTTTAAATCATACACAAACAATACAAACAAAGCATGCCACGCATGGAAGAAAAAAAAAAAAAAACCCATGTAAACATACCCATGGACTATACATAATTATCACTATATCCGTAAATAATTGTCTGGTCCTACAAGAGCCAGACTTTGCATTAAGGCCCCATTTTCAGCAAGATAAACAATACAACCATACCACATCTATTATAGGCTGAATCAGCTCCTATAAACCCAATGAGGAATACAAATCTGGGTCAACTTGTGCGACAGGGAGAGTGAAACAAGGCAAGAGCCTGAAGCGTTTCCCTGCAGGGATGTAGTTTCAAGGGAAGGGGGCGAGCATGCTGACTAACCCCCAGCCAGAACAGCTCGGATGACGGGGGCAAGCTTACTGAGGAGAAACAGGAAGTGAGAAATTCAGAGAAAGAAAAAAAACATTTAGAAGGGAAATCGAAGGAAAGGGTAAGTGAACCAACAATGCACTAGCTTAAAGGAACCTATTTAGAAAATAAAAAACAAACCTTTACAACCCCTTTAATGTTTTCCGGTATAACTACAATTGCAGCCTTGCACATTGAATCCAGAAGTTGTCCCTCTAATAGGGCTGCATTAAAACAAGAGAAGGGAAGAACCAGTAACAGCACTACACCATATCTTTTATAGATTTACATCGGATACCTTCTACCCCTGGTGCTATACCATTCGGGAACACTGGCTACCGCCACTTTCAATTCATATAGAGTGAAAGGAGCATTACGAAATTGTTGATCTGCCTGTGATAAGATAGGAAGGGTCATAGTATTAAGATAGGAGTTCAGTCTGGCTTGGAAATACTCTGGAGGCGTACAGTTCCTCGTAAAAAAAGACTGTAAAATAGACCGAATAGAGCTTGTCTGCATACACACCTGCCCCTCTCGGTCTTTCAAAGCCAATACAAATGTAGGATTAGATTGGGAATTAACTATTTGGATCAACAGCCTGCCAGTTACCTCCTCTTAGTCCCAAGTCAGTCTTTTCTTGAAGAATTGCTTATTTTTGGTCTTCTCTGCCAGCAGTGAAGTCCATCTAGTTTAAGAAAACATCAATGCCGATTTAATAATTGGATTAGTGTCCAGAATGTATTTGGCTTTGGCCACAAAACTATCTGCCTCTGGCATGTTCTAACTCTCTACGAGTAGAGATTTTAATGGCGGTGACCTGTTGTATTAAAGTCAGGTACACACGTTCTAAATGTCGGGAGACATCGGCTGGTTAAAAAAAAATGGCCAACATTCGACCCATGTGTATGTCAGTCTGCCTTTCGGCCGGCTTCTGTTGGACGTGCATGCTGGAAAATCAACAGCTGACCGTCTCCCAATCAACGCTCTCAGCCAATGGCAGAGAGCGCTGATCAGAGTGTTCTGGCATGGAGCCGTCCCCATGTCAAAACACAACACCTCAACAGGGGAGATTTCTGCACTAATGCTGGATTTTTTCGTTCATCCCATCGTGTTGTATGGAAAATAAACCTGTTGTGTGTACCAGGTTTAAGAGGCCCCAAAGATATGCCTTAGGGCAGGGATATGCAATTAGCGGACCTCCAGATGTTGCAAAACTACAAATCCCATAATGCCTCTGCCTCTGGGTGTCATGCTCGTGGCTGTCAGAGCCTTGCTATGCCTCATGGGTTTTGTAGTTCTGCAACAGCTGGAGGTCCGCTATTTGCATATCCCCGCCTTAGGGGCATTCCATACTATATGTGGCAAAACAGAGCCATCATTCTGGGAAGGGAAAAGTTAAAAAAATTATGGCAGAAATTCCACCTGAGGAAACAGGTCCAGCCAAGAAGTTTTCAAACAGGATGTTAAACTTTTGATGTCACACTCTAAGGCATCGTACACACGACCGAGAAACTCGTTGTAAAAGAAACATTGTTTTCCTCGACGAGTTCCGATTTAATAAGGCTTGTCGAGAATCTTGTCAAGCGTTCCTTGCATACACACTGTCAAGACAAAATCTCGTCGTTCTCAAACGCGGTGACGTACAATACGTACAACGGTACTATAAAGGGGAAGTTTAATTCCACTGGCGCCACCCTTGGGGCTGCTTTTACTAATCTCATGTTACTGCTTGTTAAGTAAAAGTTTGGTGAGAGACGATTCGCACTTTTCAGTCTGTTACAGCGTGACGAATGTGCTATCTCCATTACGAACACTACTATTACCGAAGGTGCGCTCCCGTCTCATACTTTATTCTGAGCATGCGCAGGTTTCTAAGCATACACATGAACGTGTTTATCGACGTAAACCAGCCCGACGAGAAACACGACGAGGAAATTGAGACTCCCGACGAGAAAAAAGAGAACTTGTCGAGATCCACAACAGTTTTCTCGACGAAAAACATACACAAGACTGTTTTCCTCGGCAAAAATGCTCTGCCACCAAGTTTCTTGATGGATTTTGTCAAGGAAAACGGTCGTGCATACGAGGCCTCAGTCTCTGATCACCGCCATAGTATAGTCCTCGATAGTATAGTGTCCTCGATAGTATAGTGTCCCCAAAATGTAGCGTTAGCAGGATCAGCCCCAGATCACAGCCAGCACTGCGACATGTAGCAGAATAAATGTTGGCCTAAATTTATGAAAATTTTTATTTTATTGCATATGTTTTATAACGGAAAGTAGAAAATATTGTTTTGTTGTGGTTAAGAAAACCTGTTAGGCCTCGTACACACGACCGAACATGTTTGCTGAAACTGGTCCGCGGACCAGTTTCCGCGGACATGTTCGGTCATCTGTACGGCCGACCGGACCGTATTCCCGGCCTAGCGGACAGGTTTCCAGCGGACAAATGTTTCTTAGCATGCTAAGAAACATGTCTGCTGGAACCATGTCCGTCGGACATGTCCGATGGTCAGTACGACTCATCGGACATGTCCGCTGGGCCGGAATCCCCCGCATGCGTCAAAGTGATTCGACGCATGTGTGGAAGCATTGACCTTCCAGGGTCGCGCACGTCGCCGCATCATCGTCGCGGCCACGTCACCGCGTATCCTGTCCGCGGGGAATTTGGTCTGATGGTGTGTACAGCCATCAGACCAAATGATCCCAGCGGACATGTCTGATGAAAACGGTCCGCGGACCGTTTTCATCGGACAGGTCCCGTCGTGTGTACGAGGCCTAAAGATTAAAAACGCTGAAGGCTTAATACTACTTTAAAGGGGAAAAAAAAAAACAGGCTTACATAGACAGATAAAGAACTATAAATGCAAAAAACTCTAAATTCCCGCAGGAGATATCTAGGCTGTTTAAGTCTAGGAGAATCCAGCGATTGTGATGGAGTAGGAAAGATAATTTTACTAATGGAAGATAAATCACGAGTTCATATAAGTACCCCTGAAATGATTATAAGGATGCTCGTTGCTAAATGGGTTATTCCAAGTCTTGTAATCTATAAATTATAATTAAATATGATATGCTTTAATAGGCTGTGATGGCACTACATCTGCTATTCAAATCAGCGTGCTTGTTGATTGCAACGCTAAAATTAGTCTGGAAAGAAATTCCAGGTATGAAGGAGACATGGTGAGTGACATCTCTGTGTCCGATTATTCCTATAATGATCTTATAATATGATATAATGATAATAAGCTAAAATAAAACCATAAAGGGGAGCTCCATCCCAAGAGATACTCACACAGAAAATGTATGCGTAGGAACTGTAACTGCTAAGAGATTTGCTATTGCTAATCTCCTAACTAAAAATGCAATTTGCCTGGCTGTCATACTGAAACTCCTGCGCCAATGCATTGAGTCACTGATCTGGAACAAGTTTCAGGTAGGTGACTTAGGATGTATTGAAGCAAGTAGGTTAGGATGACATTAAAAGTTAAGTGATGATAGTTTTAGTATTTTTCTCCTGACAGGTAATTTAAGTAGTGCATAGACACTTTGTTATCCATTCATCCTGCTGTACTATGTGGCTGAGTGTGAAGAGGGGACATAGGTGTGTGCATGGGGTATGCTGGATGTGCCTGGGCACACCCTAACCTAATCACACCGTGCAGCACAGCTTCTCCCTGCTGCCCACCCTCCCTCCCATATATTCTTCTCTGATCTCCACCCTGGAACATCCCCCTGTGTGCCTGCAGCACTTCCAGCTTCCCTCCTCTCCACTCCTGGCAGCTGCTAATGCAGGCACACAGGGGGGTGTTTAGGATTGGTCTTGGGAATCTCTGCCCTGAATCCTATGCCTCCTTCCCCTCCCAAACTGAACTCTATCTCTCCTCCCTCCCACACTGTACCCAGTCTCTCCTTCTCCCTCCCGCATTGAACCCAGCCCCCCCCTCACACTAAACCCAGTCTCTTCAACGTCCCACGCTGAACCCAGTCTCCTCCTCCCTCCCATACTAAACCCAGTTTCTCCTCCTCCCTCTGACACTGAACCCAGTCTCCTTCTCCCTCCTACACTGAGCCCAGTCTCCCCTCCTTCTTCCCACTCTGAACCCAGCCGCTCTCCTCTTCCCTCCCACAAGGAACCCAGTCTCTCCTCCTTCCTCCTATACTGAACATTGTCCTTCCTCCTGCCTCTCTCCCTGGGCCTGGTCTCTTCTCTTCACTTCCACACTGAACACTGTTTTTCCTACACTGAACCCTGTACCTTTTCCTCCCTCCGACACAACCCTATGCTGCCTTCTCCCTTCAAAACTTAAGCCTGTCCCTTCTCCTCCCTCCCACACCAAACCCTGTACCTGCTTCTACCTCCCACACTGAATCCAGTTACTCTTCCTCCATCCCCCACTGAGCCTGGTCTTTCCTCCTCCCTCCCACGCTGAACTTTGTCCCTCCCTGAACTCTGTGCCTCCTCCTCCATCCAACACTGAACCTGGTCTCTACTTCTCCCTGCCATGCTGAACCCTGTCCCTCCTTTCCCCTTAAACCCTGCTCCACCTCCACTTTCAACCAGATCCCCTCTTCTCTCTTAAACTAAAAGGCTGGAATTAGGCTTTAATGTGATGATTTTAGTTGGTCACGGTGGTTAACAGCCACTGTACATCTGAATTTCCACCTTAATTGGTGAGTCTGTTTTCTTGGGGATGGCAGAGCTCCATATTGTATGTGGCCACCAATGAGTGCTGCATTTGATTGAGTTAGTTAAAAAAATGATTATAGATTGTAGATGTCATATAGCTTGTGTGTTTATTGGAGAAATGTTTACTCATTGCCGTACTTTACTAGGCACGCCTGATTTTGGAATTTAGTTTCCATTTTCTAAATGTTTTTATACAGGTATATTGGGTCTTTGTAGGTGACTTTAGTTGTTGTTCATGACTGTGATGGATTGGGATACATTTTTTGTACAAGCTCCGGTTGCAAAGTCTTTTAGCAAGGGGAGAAAGCTAAGACTTTGGCCAAGAAAATATAAATTTGTTCATTAATAACTTTTTTGTGGTCTTGACTGTGATAATTCTAAAAAAAGATTTATTGGCGTAACCTTTTGAGGAACTATTTTGGGAACTGGATTTATTCAAAGTCAGATGGAGTGCCAGATGGAACTGAGATTTATGAACAAAGAAATTACATTTTATTGACCATTTCAAATATTCTTTCTGGAGAGAATCCTTCACCCCTAGTCACATGAATACTCTTAACAGGTGTTTTATATAGAAGCATGGTTCCTATTTCTATAAGGTAATGACTCGGCTAAAAAAAAATATTCTTTAAATTCCAACCTAATGTAGCTAAATAAAAAAAGTAATGTCTGTAAGTAGGAAAAACACTACTTGTAGGCTACACTAGGTTCACACTAGTCCATTTTCTGGACAGAAATGTGCAGTGCGGCTAAGCATTAATTTGGTCTCTTTTATCTTTTGGTCTGACGCTCCTCCCATGTATGCATGTTTTTTTCTGGTACCCTCCCATTGATTGGCAGATAAATATTCATAACTTCAGTGGCTGACCATCCTACTCTATCTCTGGAAGCATCTTCTAGAGGCAGACAGGAGCAATCAACTACCAAGCTAAGGAAAACCTGGCCAAACTTGGAAAATAAGTTGCTACTCCACTGCATACAGCAGAATTAAAAATAATTTTAGCCTGACTAGGGCAAGGTTCTACACATATAGGCCCAGATTCTCAAAGGACTTACGACGGCGTATCTCCACGTACGCCGTCGTAAGTCCGAATCCGAGCCGTCGTATCTATGCGCCTGATTCTTAGAATCAGTTACGCATAAATTCGGCTAAGATACGAGCGGCGTAAGTCTCTTACACCGTCGTATCTCAGTTGCATATTTACGCTGGCCGCTAGGTGGCGCTTCCGTAGATTTCCGCGTCTAATATGCTAATGAGCTAGATACGCGGATTCACGAACGTACGTGCGACCGGCGTAGCAACATACGTCGTTTACGTAAGACATACGCCAGCGTAAAGTTACCCCTCATAAAGCAGGGGTAAGTCATGTTAGGTATGGACGTCGGAAATGTCGGAACAGCGTCGTGTTTTACGTCGTTTGCGTAAGTCATCCGTGAATGGGGCTGGACGTAAGTTATGTTCACGTCGACTAGGCATTGAGCGGGCGTAATTTAATTTGAAAATTCGACGTGATACTGAGCATGCACGCGCATGGGCCGTTCGTTAAAAACGTCAATCATGTCGGGTCACAATACATTAATATAAAACACGCCCACACTAGCCTACTTTGAATTACAAGGGCTTACGCCGGCACAGTTACACTACGCCGCCGTAACTTTGGGCGCAAGTTCTTTGAGAATACGGGACCTGCCTCACTAAGTTACGGCGGCGTAGTGTATCTGAGATACGCTACGCCTGCCTATAGATAGTCGCTTTTTTGAGAATCTGGCGAAGTGAATTTAATTGGATTTTCTGATCCAACATTCCAATAAAAAATAAAAAAATAAAATGATGCATGTGTGGCCAGCATACGAATCAATTAGCAGCAAAGGTCTAATAGACATTTTAGAGGGAAGATATCTTTCATGTGTTGGGGCTTTTTAATGTTTAGTAAACCTGCAGAAAACATCAAGAAGCACACAACCTGCACAGTTGAACGCAATGATTAGAGGCGGTTTGCTTTGCAGTTGGCTTCGGAAAGCAAACTTCAACGGCCTGACTCAACAAGCACAAACATCTTGTCAGTCTTAAAAAGGCAACATGAAAGCAAAGCTCCCATAGGAAAATTATCACAGCTGTTCCGTGGCACAGGCAACCTTCTGTTGTACAAAGAGTGGCGGTGTCTTCACTGAAAAAAATAATCCAATTTTATTCAGCTGGGGGACGAGATTAGACACCGAATCTATCATGGTTTTTTCTTTGTCTGAAATAAAATTATATATAAATTCATTGCAAACATTTTACCCTACTGTAGGCTTCATTAGTGCATTTTTAAAAAAGCAGACTGCAAAAAAGTCTTCTCTGACACTTGCTGACTGCTGCGTGATAGCCTGTGATTGTCATAGCATCAGGGCCGTCTTTACCGCAGGGCAAATGGGGCAGGTGCCCTGGGCCCTGTCACTGTTGGGGGCCCAAAGCAACCCCCTTTAAAAAAAAAAAAAAAAAAAAAAATTTTTTTTTTTTTTTTTTTAGGGGCCCGGAGGACCCCAGGGGCCCGGAGGACCCCAGGGCCCCAGATGGCAACCCCCCCTTTTTTTTATTTATTTTTAAATAAAAAAAAATTATATTATATAATTTATATAATTTTTTAATATATTTTTATTTTATTTTTTATTAAAGGGCCAATTTTTTTTAGAGGTCTGGGGGTCCCCAGGGGCCCATAGTTCCCCAGGGCCCCGGATGACAACCCCCCTTTTTTTATAAAAAGAAATCTGTTTATATATATATATATATATATATATATATATATATATATATATATATATATATATATATATATATATATATATATATATATATATATATATATATATAAAAATGTTTATTATTATTATAGGACCCAGAGGTCCCCGGATGGCAACCCCCCTTTTTTTTTATAAAAAACATTTTTTTTATATATTTTATTTCTTTTTTTTCTTTTTATATATATATATATATATATATATATATTATATATATATATATATATATATATATATATATATATATATATATATATATATTTTTTTTTTTTATTATTAAAGGGCTCAGAGGTCCCCATGTGGCAAACACCCTTTATCTTTTTTTATAAATGTTTATTTTTTTATTTTTGTTTATATATTTTTTTTATTTATTTTTTATTTAAGGGCCCAGAGGTCCCCAGGGCCCTGGATGGCAACCCCCCCTTTTTTTTTTTTATAAATGTTTCTTTATATATATTTTTTATTAAAGGGCCCAGAGGTCCCGGATGGCAACCCCCTTTTTTTTGTAATTTATTTTTATTAAAAAAAATATATTAAAGGGCCCAGAGGTCCCCAGGGCCCCAGATGGCAACCCCCTTTTTAAAATATATTTTTTATATATATTTTTTATTTCTTTTTATTAAAGGGCCCAGAGGTCCCCAGGGCCCCGGATGGCTACACCCCTTTTTTATATATATTTTTCTTTATTTCTTTCTTTATTTCTTTTTTTGTAAAGGGCCCCCCCGCTTCTAAATTTGCGGCAGCCCCCCCCTGCTTCTCAATTTCAGGCGGCAGCACCCCCCATCCCGGTTCTCTGCTCCAGGGGGCCCATGCCTGAAGCTGTGTAAGTGGCCCCATAATTCCTGATGGCGGCCCTGCCTCCCGTTAAGCCCCTGTGCTGCCCACAAATCAGGCTGAAAATCATCAGCGGCACGCAGCCAGTGACAGTACTGCTTCCCTTCCCAGTGTTTTAAAATGTACAGCACCCCTGGCTTCCCTTTAGACGTGCACTTCTCCCTTCCTGCCACTGGGTGCTGCTTGCATATAAAAGTGAATTAGAATGTGATTTTATAACATCCCCAGTTTGCTCTTCCTGAGGCTGACTTCTTCATGTCCTGCTCCTCAAGGTATGTCACTGTTTGCTAATCTATATTGTAAATTGAAGTTTTCTGTAGAGTGTGCCCAAAGTCTTTATATTTGATGATTCACTGCAGGTCTGGTCAGTGTTTTAAAAAGTTCCTCTATTTTACACATGGCATGGCATGGGGGTCACAGCACCGTCTGTCCATTCTGCTTTAGCGCCATGGGACCCCATGCCATGCCATGTGTAAAATAGAGGAACTCCTTAAATCACAGACCAGACCTGCAGTCCAGGCTGAGTAAAGCCTCAGAGTACATGACATTACTGTCTGTATTTAACTGCTTGATGGGCTTATTTTGGGCCTGGCTGGTTCACATGTATGTGTTTTGGCGGCCCACATTTGCGCAGGCACAGCAGCCCATTCATTTGAATGGGCCGCCATGCCTGCGTTTCCTGCAAAGAAAAGCGCATGCCTCATGTAATAGGCTGCGCACACGGCACGCCTATGCCCATCAAGCACTGAAATACAGCACTGTCTGTCCATTCTGCTGTCTGCTGTGACTTATCTGCAGTTCCCGCACTGTCAAACTTGCTGCATTTTTAGATGTTTAGGCCACGCTTTTAAAAACACAGTGCGTTTGTGTGTGCAAGAACTGCAGGTAAGTAGCATGGTGCAAAAGCAGAATGGATTTCAAGGCAACTGTATTTTTAAAATGCTGAATGCACATTTTTTCTGCAGGAAACAAAGGCATGGCAGCCTATTCAAATCAATGGGCTGCTGTACCTGCACAAATGAGGACCGCCAAAACATACATGTGAACCAGCCAGGCCCAAAATAAGCTGGAGGGGGGCCCAAAACAAATGTTTGCCCTGGGCCCAAACCATATTAAAGACGGCCCTGCATAGCATGGTGTAAACCACAGACCCCTGTCCTTCGCGGAGTGGGCCTGTGGACTCCTTGCCATTTGGAAAACTTGAGCAGGTTGAAGTAGTTAGAAGGTGCTGTCATGGGTGGCAGGGTTGGAGTTAAATATTTTAGTCTTTTTGGCGGGTTCCTTTCTGGGTTTGGCCCACTTGCCTTGTGTTATATTAAAATGGGACAGCAGAAGGTTTGCAAACTTTTCTTCAAGTCACCTGGACGCATGATTCCAAACCCGAATTGTCCGGGTGAATCCTGAACAGGTGACAACCCTAGACAGTGGCCTGGTCATCGTCGGGCCCATAGGAAAGAGCCTGCAAGCGAGAGAAACCAAGAAGCTGCAGTGCAACCTTGGATTGCAAGACCCATAATAGATGGAGACAGATGAAGAAACTTGTCGGAATGGGGGAATGTCATCTGTCCCGGGCTGGGGCTGGAGAAATGCCTCTGAAGGACTTATGATTGCTGGGTTGCATTCTTTCAGGTGTTCCAGGAAGGGCTGCTGTTAGAAATCATGGGGCCCCATACAGACTACCTGACAAGGCCCCCCCCCCCCCCAAAAAAAATATGTTCACCAAAAAATACACTAAAATCATTATTAGTGGACACAAACATAACATAAATTAAAAAAACTCCTGCTAAATCTAAAAGATAAAACTGTATTGAGTTAATAAAGTTCAGTGTATATATGAGGTCGTGGGGCTCATTCACATGGGTGCTGTGGCCTGTACAGTGTGAATCTGCATTTTTTTTTTTATGTGGCTATTTTTGTGTGCAGCCTATGTTATGCTATGGGGATGCAGCAGCTGTTATGAACACAGCCGCAGGTCCTAATTTGACAGGCGTGTGAATGCAGGTGTATAGCCCCAAACACAGACAGTATGCATTCGCAGCCACTCTCCCACACCTGCACACCGATCAAATTAGGACCTGTGGCTGAGTTCATGCAGCCGTTGCATTCACATAGAGCATTGTTTCTCAACTCCAGTCCTCAAGGCGCCCCAACAGGTCAGGTTTTCAGGATTTCCTTTAGATGAAACTGCTGTGGTAATTACTAAGGCAGTGAAACTGATCAAATCACCTGTGCAAAATAATGGAAAGCCTGAAAACATGACCTGTGGGGGCGCCTTGAGGACTGGAGCTGAGAAACACTGCCATAGAGTAACTGACAGCAACAAATCGCTCGTTCACACTGTATGGGCCAGAGAACCCATGTGAATGAGCCCTTCATTTTTTTAAATGAAACAATGTTTAATGATTATAAAAAAAAAATATTTTTAAACATTGTAAAAATTATTGTATAAATTGAAAAAATCAATGTTTAGTAATGATTTTGTATTTTTTTTTTTTTAAATTATAATTTTTAATGAATTAATTTTTTTTTAAATAAATTCTTAACGCTTGGGTGAAATATCAGGGGTCTAAACCATTCATTACCGATTGCTCACTGTGTCCATTAAAAAAATGAAGGGGCCGGTAAGTTACATATTTACTGGCTCCTTCCCACGCTCCAAGTCCTGACAGTTGACACATTCCCTTGTGTACCCACAGTGCCAGCAGGAGAGGAAAGCCAGCAGCACTGTGGGGGGGGGGGGGGGGTGCAGAAACTGGCTTTCAGCTTCTGCAGGGGGGGAAGCACAGTGCATTTGTTCCTGTAATTGCCCCACAGCACCAATCACCCTTACTGTCCAGGCCCCCTGTGTTCTCGGGCCACCTACAGGAGGACCGGTGGTCGCCTCCCTATTGGCAGCCCCAATGCTGGGGGCAGCA
This sequence comes from Rana temporaria, assembly GCF_905171775.1. Classification (NCBI taxonomy): domain Eukaryota; kingdom Metazoa; phylum Chordata; class Amphibia; order Anura; family Ranidae; genus Rana; species Rana temporaria. Next base: position 44,805,959 of record NC_053496.1, on the reverse strand, counting down.
CTCAGCCTGTAGTTAGAGCTAGGGTATTGGGAATAAATGATGCCTTGCCCGTTGGACTGTGTAATGTCTATTTTTGTCTTTTTGCCAAGTGAAGTATTGAAACGTTGTCCGTTCCTGGTCCGAAGTTACTAAAGAGGTGTATCGTAAAAAACTGTCACACAAGCAGTTAACAAGTGGGTCGTAACACCTTGGGTTATGAAGACATCAGCGTAGAGTGGAGTAGTGTGAAGCCATAAGTAGTTGCCAAGAGTATGGGAAATGTAACAAGCAGTCTGTTGATGGCGTGTACCTATTATAGGTGGCACGGCCTCTAGCAGCGAGAGATGTTGTCGGCACTCCATATGCCAGTGATCTGTCTCTCATAGCAAAGGGAGCCAATTGCACTACAAAGGTTCCTCATCCTGTACGAAGGTCAAGAGTTAAGGTAGGTGCACATACTGTATGGCAGGGCACACTGTGCCACTGGAGATTGTAGTCAAAAACGCTTGACAGGTGAATATGGACATTGGCTTAGCATGTCTCTCCTAAATGCCAGTTACTGTGAAGGTGCATTGTCACGGGGAACCAACTGTTAACTGGGCATTGATGAAAATGGCACACAGACAAAGGTACCCTATGTGTGTAGTAAAGCGCCCAACGTAGCCCAGAAGAACCCACACAGGGTAGGCCTGCCATGTGATCCAGCACTTGGCACCCATCGAGTTAATGGGGAAACATGGAGGACGTGACAAACCCTCCTTCTATCCCAGCCCACCCTGCCTACAAACTGACCATTGCACTCACATGGTCGGTAAGGAATCAGAGTGAAACACTCTGGGGGGCATGGCCTGTTGGGAGCCCAGGCTGAGGTTGTCTCTCTCATACCACCATAGGGCTCTGTGGATGTGCGGCACCAGGGATCTTTCCTCTCTTCTTCTGGAGTTTTCTATTAAGATGGGCAACATTTGCATCTGAACCTTTTGTATATCATGGCCCTAATAAATGTGGGTTTAGAAGGCCAGAAACCCATTTTTTGTTGGTCATTCGGTTCCAAAAAATAAATAAAAACTGCAAATTTCCCTTGATGCAATATTACCTTCTCGCATTTTGTTCCTGCAAAGAACAGAGTGATGCTTGATATAGACTTCCAGCAGAGGTAATGGGTCAGCCAACAATAAGTGGAATCAAACCTGATTGGGAAAAACATAGATCTACTCTCTCTAGAATGTAGGAAGGTGATATTGGGAAAACCAACCATTTTTTTTTTCTAGTTCAGTCCTAGACAGCCTGTATAGCTGTTCTGCCTGTCAATATGTTGGCTATAGCTTGCCTTGCTGTTACATTAGAGTTCTCCTGTAAGTTTTCTAAGCAGCCAGTTGTGTTTTCATAGCACTGCTTCATACTAGTTGGATAAATGTTCTAAGATCTGCCTTCACCGGCCTTGTGCTAGTTTTTCTCGAGAGTCCCTAAGACAAATATGCTAATGTATGTCACATTGAAATTAATCTGGAAACGTTCTTTCTTGCTCTCTGTAATGTGTTTTGGTAATATAGGGTAAATGAGTCCACGGGCAAGTATCTGAGTAGTTTTACATTTAGATATGTTAGTGGGTTTGTAGTAGAACCTTGGAGCTTAAAGGCCAACACCACTCACTACGAACAGTTTTTAGTATGGCAGCCATGTTGAACCACATGCTGGTTTGTTATGTCTCTCTGTGACCCCAGTGATAAGATGGCCCGGCTTCCACACAATTGACGCAGACATTACGAAGCCTAAAGCAGAATCACAATCTGAAAACACAATTGAATTACATTTATTTGTAATATTCGAAGCAAACTCTTCCATCTATCCGTATCTCCATGATTTATCTATCTCCACTTTGAAAAACACCACCTTAGCACTGAATGCATGTAATATGAGGGGATCTGTTATCTCTATTGTTGCTGGGGTGGATCTATTTTGCTGGGAGGTGGTATTGTTTTTAGTAGGTCTGTTGTTGCTGGGGGGGGGTCTGTTGTTTGTGGTGGTGGTGGGGGGGGGTGGGGTCTATTGCTGATTGCTGTAGGGCATCTATTTTACTGCTTTCATTGTTATCATTAACAAATTCCTTACTAATTACGTAGCACCACAAAATTATACCCGGTTCTGCATTTTCCAAAAGGGGTGATAATGGGAGGTGGGTAGGGGTGGAACCAAGGGATGGTGCTCGGAGGTGGATAGGGGGTGGAACCAAGGGACAGTGCTTGGAGGTGGATAGGGGTGGAACCAAGGGACAGTACTCGGAGGGTGATAGGGGTGGAACCAAGGGACAGTGCTCGGAGGTGGGTAGGGGGTGGAGAAAATCAGTGATGCAGAAGTGGGGAGTAACTGCACCTGTTCTCCAAGAAAAAAAAGCCCTGATGACATAATTTTGGCCTAGGCTACTTCTGTGATGTATGATGTCATTTTGATCTAGGCCAGAAACTAGGAAGAACGGTATGTGTAACATCATTTCAATCTAGGCCAGAAACCAGCAAGAGGACTTTTGGGATGTGTGCCATTTTAGCGTAGGCCAGAAACCAAGAAGAAGACTCCTGGGATGTATTACATTATTTTGGCTTGGGCCAGAAACCAGGAAGAAGACTCTTGGGATGTGTGACATAATTTTGGCCTAGGCCAGAAACCAGGAAGAAGACTCTTGGGATGTATGACATCATTTTGGCCTAGGCCAGAAACCAGGAAGAAGACTCTTGGGATGTATGACATCATTTTGGCTTAGGCCAGAAACCAGGAAGAAGATTTCTGGGATGTATGAGATCATTTTAATCTAGGCCAGAAACCAGGAAGAGCGGGATGTGCAACATCATTTTCATCTGGGCCAGAAACCAGGAAGAAGACTCCTGGGTTGTATGACATCACCTCCTCCCCACATGTCAAATGTCAAAGATTGATCCAAGCATGGGTTGCTTTTCAGAGGAACATGCAGTCCTTGTCACACATGTGAATCAGTCCTTAGTGATTAGAAGAGAAAGGGGCAGGCTACGCAGGAGGGGTGAATTACCCAATCCTTGATTTGGTCTTGTATGACCATGAATAGTAACCATGATCACTTCTAGAACTTTCCCTCATTATAATGTAGGATAGATCTATACATATTTCGGATATAACAATGAACAGAATCTCGACATACTCCAAGATTGTTTTTCTCTTATAGAGTTTGTCGGTTCATCTTTAATATTTCATCCATTCAGAGCCATATTTCTTATTTTTCAGAGGAAGACGGGCAATTAATTTTCTCTTTATTGTAGTGGAGGATGATCTAGTGGCAATCAGGGATGCCATCCGTTATTCCCGAGCTGTACGATGGGATATCACTCACGCCCTGTGCTGTTTTTCAAATGATTTATCCCTGTCATGGAAAATGACGATCTCTGCTAATGAGCTCCGTCCCATTGGCTATCTGGAAACAAATTAAAGAGATACGAATGGGTTTCTCTAAAATTAAAATGTGTGTTTGGTGTATGCTGGAGGGTTCAACCACCTGACAGCTTCTGCTCTCTCTCTCAGGGACTTTTGCTGAGACCCCTGTACTGAGTCTGCACACCTGCATGTTTCCTACAGTTTTCAGGTCTGTACACCTTCTGTGCCCATTATAAGGGGTTTCCACCATCCCTGTGCTGAGTTGCCTAGTCTGTAAGCCTGCTGTGTCTATTATGAGGGCTCTCACCATTCATGTGCTGAGCTCCCAGGTCTGTACATCTGCTGTGCCAATTATGAGGGGTTCCCACCATCCCTGTCAGTGGCGGCCCGTCCATAGGGACGCACGGGCGCCGCCCCCCCCCTCCCACAGTCACACACAAAAAAGAAAAATTAAAAAACAAAAAAAAAACGGACCCTTTAAGAACTTTTATTCGGCTAAAATGTCATTTTGACATTTTAACCGCAGTTCTGGCGGCCGTCTATAGAGGGCGCTGCAGCGCCACCCCTTCTCGCAAATAACACACATTCGTGCATGAATGCACGAATGTATGTTATTGTTGGTTGCCAGCTGCCTGGTCTATTCATATAACAGGACGTGGGTCGCCGGTTACCCGAATAGCGGCAGCTGGTTGGCTGAGGGGAACTGCCTATCAAAGCCAGCGGCATGGCACAGTGGTGACAATTGATGGCACAGTGGCTGCGTTTGATGGCATGGCACAGTGGTGACAATTGATGGCACAGTTGCTGTGTTGCATGGCACAGTGGTGACAATTGATGGCACAGTGACTGCATTTGATGGCATGGCACAGTGGTGACAATTGATGGCACAGTTGCTGTGTTTGATGGCATGGCACAGTGGTGACAATTGATGGCACAGTGGCTGCATTTGGTGGCATGGCACAGTGGTGACAATTGATGGCACAGTTGCTGTGTTGCATGGCACAGTGGTGACCATTGATGGCACAGTGGCTGCGTTTGATGGCATGGCACAGTGGTGACAATTGATGGCACAGTGGCTGCGTTTGATGGCATGGCACAGTGGTGACAATTGATGGCACAGTTGCTGTGTTGCATGGCACAGTGGTGACAATTGATGGTACAGTTGCTGTGTTTGATGTTATGGCACAGTGGTGACAATTGATAGCACAGTGGCTGCATTTGGTGGCATGGCACAGTGGTGACAATTGATGGCACAGTGACTGCATTTGGTGACACAGTTGCTGTGTTTGATAGTATGGCACAGTGGTGACAATTGATGGCACAGTGGCTGCATTTGGTGGCATGGCACAGTGGCTGCGTTTGATGGCACAGTGGCTGCATGTGATGGGCACAGTGAGACTGCAATTTTTTTTTTTCCGTTTTCGCCCCCCCCCAAAAAATGTTGAGCACCAGCCGCCACTGATCCCTGTGCTGAGTTTCCAGGTCTGTACACCTGATGTGCCCAATATGAGCAGTCCCCATAATTCCTCTGCTAGTTCCCAGGTATGTACTCCTGCTGTGCCCATTATGAGGGGTTCCCACCTTTCTTCTGCTGAGTTCCCAGGTCTATATACATACTATGCTCATTATGAGGTATTCCCATCATACCTGTACTGAGCTCCCAAGTCTACACATCTTATGTGCCCATTATGAGTGGTTCACACCATCTCAGTGCTCAGTTCCCAGATCTGTACACCTTCTGTGTCCATTATGAGGGGTTCCCACCATCCCTATACTGAGCTTCCAAGTCTACACACCTGTGCACATTATGATGGGTTCACACCATTCCTGTGCTGAGCTCCCAAGTCTACACACCTTCTTTGCCCATCATGAGGGGTTCCCACCATCCCTGTGCTGAGTTCCCAGGCCTGTACATCTGCTGTGCCCAGAGCTGAGTTCCTGGATCAGCGTTTCGGCCATTTATCTATGGGCACATACTGCCCTAAGGCCCCGTTCACACTTGATGTGCAATGGTGGGCATCTCGGTTATGTGCATTTTGTTTTCACACTACACATCTGGGTCAGCCATTGAAAGTATGTATGTAGTGTTTTGAGCTACACATGTTTTTATTTACCATGCGTTTTGATGCGTGTCACACAAAAATGTGCGTCTGCTTGCCGCGCTTGGGATGCCATTAACAATATGGCACAACAACATTATAACATGTTTTGTGAGAGTATGATTTTTTGCACGTTCACAAGTCCAGCCACAGAAGCTGTTTGCCTCTTATAGAGTTTGACAGGCTGTACCCTCCACCCATGGCTAGATGCCCTGTGTGCAAGGGGCCTAAGACTTGGTTAACATCTTTGCGTGCCAGGAATGTGCGCAAAAGTGCGCATTTTCCTGGCATGCACAGAACTACACTGCTGTTTAACAGAAATGCAGGGTCGTAATCTATTCTTAATGGCACCCCCACACTTCACAGACACGCACATTTTCATAGACAACAAACTGGTGCCCATAGGTGTGCGCAGCCTATTGCATTAGGGTGTGCACCCCAAAGCTCAAACACTACTTACGGATTGCTCACTATCTTCATTCAGCAAGGGAAGGAGCCAATAAATAACATATTTACTGGCCCCTTCCCCCATTCATCCTAAAACATCCCTGCAACAACAGCTAGCGGGAGAGGAGGGAAGCCGGCAGCAGTGCAGGGGGTAGAGGAAGGAGCTAGGGCAGTAGGGAGAATCTATGCTGCACAGGGTGATTAGGGTGTGCCTGGGCACACCTGGCACACCCTGTGCGCACGCCTATGCTGGTGCCCCAGCACCATGCGGTCCGTCGCAGCATAATTTTACAAAAAGGTTGGGCCCCATCAAAATGCTACTGTGGGGCCCTATAATGTGTAGTTACACCCCTGGATCCATGTAGAAGCTCTGCAGTTACATTGTATATCATGGTCCTACTATACTGTAGATCATTCTGTAGTAAATGAATCCAAATGAATACATATTCATTCGTTTTGTTATTAAAGGGGTTCTAAAGGCTGAAGGTTTTTTTATGCATGAAGGTAAAAAATCTTCTGTGTGCCCCCCCAGCCCCGCAATCCTTACCCGAGCTTCCTCCGATCCAGTGATATTCATAATAACCTCGGCTGTCCTGGGACTCAACCTCCTCATTGGCTGAGATAGCAGTGGGATCCCATTGGCTCCCAATGCTGTCAATCACAAACTGTCATAGCAGGTGAGTATAGACACATTGGTTATTTTTTTTATTTGTTTTAAACAAACAAAAAACAAAGCTTTAATTCATTTTCTTATTTCCAAAGGACTTTGGGTGGCGCACATCTGAATTAAATTGATATTAAAGGTTAAAATATATTTTCCTTAACCACTTCAATACCGGGCATTTTCACCCCCTTCCTGGCCAGACCAATTTTCAGCTTTCAGTGCTGTTACTGTTTGAATGACAATTGCGCGGTCATGCATCACTGTACCCATATGAAATTTTGATATTTTTCTTCCCTACAAATAGAGCTTTCTTTTGGTGGTATTTGGTCACCTCTGTGTTTTTTATTTTTTGCGCTATAAACACAAAAAGAGCGTCAATTTTGAAAACAACACAATATTTTTTACTTTTTGCTATAATAAATATCCCATTAAAAAAAATTATGTTTTCCTCAGTTTAGGCCGATATGTATTCTTCTACATATTTTTGGTAAAAAACAAAAACGCAATATACGTATATCGATTGGTTTGCGCAAAAGTTATAGCCCCTACAAAATAGGGGATACATTTATGGCATTTTTATTGTTATTTTTTTTTACTAGTAATTGCGCGATCTAAGATTTTTATTGTGACTGTGATATTGCTACGGACACGTCGGACACTTTTGACATTATTTTGGGGCAATTCATATTTATACATCGAACAGTGCTATAAATATGCACTGATTACTGTGTAAATGTGACTGGCAGGGAAGGGGTTAACACTAGGGGCGATCAAGGGGTTAAATGTGTATCCTAGGGAGTGTATCCTAGGGAGTGATTCTGTTAACTGATTCTGATAACTGTAGGGGGAGGGGGCTCACAAGGGGAGGAGACCGATCGGTGTTCCTCTGTACTGGGAACACACCATCGGCCTCCTCTCCTCTGACAGGACGTGGATCTGTGTGTTTACTGCTGTGTACACGGGCAATCGTGGGGGGCCGGCGGACATCACGGCCGCTGGTCACGCGCATTGGGTGACGTGGCGCGTGCGCCGCCTAGAGGCTCGGTAAGTAAAAGATGTCATATGACGGCGGCCCGGAGGGACAAAGGGTTCCTGCCGCTGTCATATCACTATGCGCGGTGGGGAAGTGATTATTAACAGACATGTTATACTTATCTGCTCTGTGTAATGGTTTTGCACAGAGCAGCCCTAATCCTCTTCTTCAAGTTCTAGGGTCCCCCACCGCGACTCCTGGCTTCTCCTCTCCTCAGAGTGCCCCTATAACAAGCTCTTTGCTATGGGGGCACTTGTGCATGGTTGCTCTTGAAGCCCAACTCTGTGTGACCATAAGACACACAGAATGGGGCTCACCCCCACCCCCCACTCTCTCCTCATTGACTCACTGGCTGTGATTGACTGTGTCTCCACCAATGAGGAGGCAGAGACCCAAGAGTGCAGCTGCTCCTATGCACATTGCTGGATTGGGATCGGGCTCGGGGAAGGATTATAGGGGCTGTGGGGGGAGCTGTATACTGTATTATTTTTTTACCTTCATGCAAAGAATGCACAAAAGTAAAAAAACCTTCAACCTTTACAACCACTTTAAACAAATAGGCCCAGATTCTCAAAGGGCTTACGACGGCGCAACGCAATGTACGCCGTCGTAAGTCCTAATCTGGGCCGTCGTATCTATGCGACTGATTCTTAGAATCAGTTACTCATAGATATCCATTAGATCCGACAGGCTTAAGGCTCTTACGCTGTCGGATCTTAAATTACATTTTTTTTTTGCCGCTAGGTGTCGCCTCCGTCGTTTTCCCCGTCGAGTATGCAAATTAGCTAAATACGCAAATTCCCGAACGTACGCACGGTCGACGCAGTGAAGTTACAACGTTTACATTAGTTTTGCGCGGCGTAAAGTTGCCCCTGCTATATGAGGGGCAACCAATGTTAAGTACGGCCGTCGTTCCTGCGTCAAAATTTAAAAATTTACGTTGTTTGCGTAAGTCGTCCGTGAATGGGGCTGGACGCCATTTACGTTCACGTCGAAACCAATGACGTCCTTGCGACGTCATTTGGAGCAATGCACCCTGGGATATTTTCCGGACGGCGCATGCACAGTACGTTCGGCGCGGGAACGCGCCTAATTTAAATGCTCCATGCCCCCTACCCGGCTAATTTGAATTAGGCGCACTTGTGCCGGGTGATTTACGCTACGCCGCCGCAACTTTACAGGCAAGTTCTTTGTGAATAAAGCACTTGCCTGTAAAACTTGCGGCGGCGTAACGTAAATCAGATACGTTACGCCCGCACAGTTTTACGCCCATATACGAGAATCTGGGCCACAGTCTCTCAAGTTCAACCCCAATACAAAAAGAATATTAGAATATTCCCGCTACGCTCAGTTGAATAAAAATGAATGGATCCGAATCAATTTGGATCATTCGTTATGATGTTAACAAAAACGTTATTTTGCCCAAACTATTGCATCGTGTCATCAGAATGAAACAGCTTAATTTGTGTTTTTTGTTATAATTTTATTTGGATTAATTGAAATTCAATACTTTTGTGATTAAAAGATTCAGATACATCTGAATCATGCAAATTTCATCTAAATTTTGATTCGTAATGAAAGGAATTGCACTTGTCTATGGATGGATGATCAGTACAAGCCCCGGGGCTGAGAGCTGGGCTTACAACAGGAGGTTCCAGCACTGAACCCGTCACTCCCGCCTTTGGCAAATAATACAATGCAGCGGCTTCCCATTATACAAATGGCAGTTTGGACACAGTGGTAAAAGTTAATGGAGTGAAGCTCCTGACTTCCACACGGTGGTGACGCTTGCAGGATAAAGTCAGCCGATTCAGTTTGGCTCGTGCATTATATTGCTCTTCTGCTATATTGTTTGACATTCTTTCGCAATGCCATCCTGAGCGTCTGCTTGGCACATTATGCAAGTCTTCAAACCTCTTGTGGGATCTTATAAAGATCTATTTTATCTCTTGTTCCCCACTGAAGGAAATTAGGCTTGTGTTTTGCATGTAGGTCAAAAGCCTCCTGTAAAGCTGTAAAATGCTGGCAGCGATTTCCCCGAATCTGCTTAAAAACTCATTTATTTTCAATTTGGTGCCGAACGCAATCACTCATCCTTATATTTTTTTGGTTACCTTTATACCCTCTTCTATATATGTTCTTTTCTGATACATTCCTTTCATGAAAACCCTCTTTTTATTATTGAACGTTTCTTTCTCTTAAAGGAAAAGTCCACTTTGGACTTGTGCTTTACATTTTCTCCTTAAAGCGGAGGTCCGCCTAAAAAAAATATATTAAAAGCCAGCAGCTACAAATACTGCAGCTGCTGACTTTTATTAAATGGACACTTAAGCCCTGTACACACGATCGGTTTGTCTGATGAAAACGGACCGATGGACCGTTTTCATCGTGTGTGGGCCCCATCGGTGTGTTTTCCATCGGTGAAAAAAAAATAGAACATGTTTTAAAATTTTCCTATGGATAAAAAACCTATAGAAAAAAACGATCGTTTGTGTGGAAGTCCGTCGGTCAAAAATCCATGCATGCTCAGGATCAAGTCGTCGCATGCTCGGAAGCATTGAACTTCATTTTTCTCAGCACGTCGTAGTGTTTTACGTCACCGCGCTTGGACACGGTCGGATTTTTGACTGATGGTGTGTAGGCAAGACTGATGAAAGTCAGCTTCATCGGCTATCCAACGAAAAAATCCATCAGATTAGATTCCATCAGATATCCGATCGTGTGTACAGGGCTTAACCCGTCCAGGGTGCCCGCGATGTCGTCAGCCGAAGCCGATCAATCGCTCGGCTCTTGGCTGCCCCAGCCACCATCCTCGGTGAGGGAATCAGGAAGTGAAGCGTTGCGGGTTCACTTCCTGGTTCCCTACTGCGCATGTGTGAGATGCGCTGCGCGTCCTAACTGGTCCCTGCTGTCTTCTGGGACCTGTGTGTTTCCCAGAAGACAGCAGGGGGGGGAGGGGCGTAAACACACAGTTCCACGTTCTGTCAGGTGCAAGGAAACCAATCTGTGTGTTCCAAGTACAGAGGAACACCAAACATCGAACGGTCTCCTCCCCTACAGTTAGAATCACTCCCTAAATAACACATTTAACCCCTTGACCGCCCCGTATTGTTAACCCCTTGCTTGCCAGTCACATTTATACAGTAATCAGTGCATTTTTATAGCACTGATCGCTATATAAATGTGAATGGTCCCAAAATAGTGTCCAAAGTGTCCGATGTGTCCACCGCAATGTCACAGTCATGATAAAAATCACAGATCACTGCCATTACTAATAAAAAAAAAAAAAAAAAATGCCATACATTTATCCCCTATTTTGTAGGCGCTATAACTTTTGTGCCAACCAATCAATATATGCTTATTGCGATTTTTTTTTTTTTAACAAAAATATGTAGAAGAATACGTATCGGCCTAAAGTGAGGAAGACATTTTTTTAATGGGATATTTATTATAGCAAAAAGTTGTAAATATTGTGTTTTTTTTCAAAATTGTCGCTCTATTTTTGTTTATAGCACAAAAAAAAAAAACACAGAGGTGATCAAATACCGCCGAAACCTCTATCTGTGGGGGAACATTTTTCATGTGGGTACAGTTTAGCATGACCGCGCAATTATCACTCAAAATGTTACAGCACTGAAAGCTGAAAATTGGCCTGGGCAAGAAGGGGGTGAAAATACCCGGTATTGAAGTGGTTAAGCATCATTGGCAGTCACTCAGGTTTGCAGAGGGTTGACACTTGACAGGTGTGTATAAGTGTTTGGAATTATAAGTGAAAAAAGGTAGGAACAAAAATTGTCTCTGGACAGCCGCACTCTGAACAAATTGTAGCCTTTATTAAAAGAAGGACAGCACTACAAGTCACAGCAAAATAAAAACCTGACTGCTGATGCGCTTCGCACTGAAACTAGTGCTTAGCTATGACTAAGCACTAGTTTCAGTGCGAAACGCATCAGCAGTCAGGTTTTTATTTTGCTGTGACTTGTAGTGCTGTCCTTCTTTTAATAAAGGTCACAATTTGTTCAGAGTGCGGCTGTCCAGAGACAATTTTTGTTCCTGCTTTGCTAAGTGCATTGCCTGCATCTGAGTTATGTGCAACGGAGGATATTCATCTGGGTGCCCACCTAGAGCGGCTATTCCCCTTTCCCAAGTGAAAAAAGGTGTTATAATGAAAATGCATGGATGAGAGGTTAAAAGTGGCAAAACAAGAGGGGCGTGGTTTGGCACGCAGCGAAGATGGCAGCACACTAAAGGAGCTCCGGAGAAGCCGCAGCCTTAAGCCAGTTTTCTGCCTACCAAACACTTGATAATGCACAAACAGAGCTACCGGACACCGCACACGAGATCCAGGCGCTCTTCTGCGGCACAAAAAGGGAGGAATATCTCCGAATTGTTCAAGCAACAGACCCTCTCGAGAAGCGGGGGGTCCGGGGACAAGATGGCGCCGCCACATGTGCCTGGGGATTACAGCGAGGACTCGCAATCGGCTCCGGAAGATTGCGGGGGGGGAGCCCCCAATCCCAATCTACCTTTAACATATGCCGGCATGTCGGTATTTGCAGCGGACATCAAGTCCACCTTCTCCGCGGCCATCACGGACCTCAAATCGAATCTCCTGGTCCTGAATGACAAGATGGCCACCGCAGAAGCTGCGGGGAAGCAGAGAGACAGAGCGCTCCATAGGCTAGACAGGATTGCGGCGACACACTCGAGTCATTTCATCGAAATGAACAGGCACATGGAGGACTTGGACAACCGCGGAAGGAGATCCAACATACGCGTCAGGGGGATCCCTGAATCCGTTGAGGCAGACCAAATCACACCAACACTGCAAAGGATCTTTAATAACCTACTGGAAATCCCAGAGGACACAGAGATTGATTTTGTGCGAGCCCACAGGGCTCTAAGAGCACGAGGCCCAGACACCCAGCCACCACGGGATGTCATATGCTGTATGCAGAGTTTCACTTTAAAGGAAGAAATTATGCAGAAGGCACGCAGGAATGACAGAATCTCGTTTAATGGCGCCACAATCCTACTATTCCAAGATCTGTCACAGATAACCCTGAAAAACCGCCGAGCTATGCGCCCACTACTGGACAGGCTCAGAGAAAGAGGAATGAGATACACCTGGCGATTCCCGTTCTCGCTACTAGTGACCCATAACGGTCACCAACACTCCTTACGCACGCCGGACGAACTAACTGCATTCTGCGACGCCCTGCAACTTGGACCTGTTTCCTTACCAGAGTGGTATCAGGAATTCCGGCTGCACCCACTAGAAAGGAGCCCGCCGGGCTCCCCTTTTGCATCCCCGGATGGGAAAAGCCACAAAAGGCTGAAAAATGGCAGGAGTGGGGGTTCCTCGGCCGGCACACCAGCGCACAAAATGGCACACGCATCAAGAATGCTGGGGGGTGAAGACATCTAACCCCAACGAACGTCCAGCCCTCATCCTGAGATCCCCACTACCATGGCTACCCGGGACCAGCAACACATCCCCGACCCGCTCTAAAAGAAGAATCCCAGACAAAAACAGCCTTTCCAACGAGAGGGACCCTTCCAACACATAGGAGGACAGCGCGGAGGACAGCACCGGCTATTGAGAACACTTTTACTTTACTTTATTTTACTTTTTCCACCTTTCCTTTTACGCACGTCTACCGGGCTTTCTACACAGCTCTCCGACACCCGTGCCCGGATACCAGGCGTGGAGCGTAGTGAACCATCGGCGACGGAGCGGGATCGCGACCAGGAAACAGGCACCGCAATGAAGCACCTACTTCCGCCGCAGGGGACACGTAAGCATGAAAAGCACTGTCAACTACTCCCTTTCCCTGCTACCCGATCCTCATCGCCGAACTATAGACGATGGGGGTCAGATTCGAGACTGGTCCTGCCCCACTGAGCGCCATTTTTTTGGCAGAACTTCATCCTACGCCCTCGGGAGCACTTATATTCATTCCGGGGGTTTGTGATCGTTGGGTGGGGGGGGGCGGGGGGGGGGGGGGTGCATGGGTGGGGGGGGGACGGGCTGGGGGACCGGGACATTATATTGCAGATCTAGACAATGGCGGGCTGGGAACCGGGATGGCCACCCCCGGAGGTAAAGTGAGGCTGCTTGAATAATGGTATATGCATAAGTGTTGTCAACAATCTGTAACAACGAACTCTGAACTGTCACATTCTCACACTAAACGCTCCCTGACTAAATAGTGGTCCCCCGCTCCCCCCCCCCTGGGGGCCCGGCTCCCTCGCTTCCCCCTCCGTTGCTGGCAGGCCTATGCCTGGCGCCTGCGGACGGGGAGGCCAGCGTCTCCCCGTGACTCCCGCTCCTCGACACACAGTGCGCCATGCGCTGACACAGGGCCCTTGCTGTGACCTTGGAATCTTGCTCCAAGTAAACCATACAATGCCCCTCACGCACGGACGGGTCCCCTCACACATTACCTATAACTACAGAGTCCCATACCCCAACCACAATATTACATGTCGGGTAGCCATGCAACATAATCTCTAGATGCTGGTTGTTCCTACGCCATATATTTTGTGCCTTATTCAGTTTAATTCAGTTTTATTCTCTGTTCAAGTTAAACACATGTTCCGGTTTATCTGTTCATCCACACCATCAAGGCAGAACTACTTCAATAGACTTGACATAAGCAAATCTAGGCTGCGGCCACCCGCTCCTCTCTACGGAGACATTCATATATCTACTAATACCAGTTACTGGTAACTAGTGCTGTTTCTGGGGCTGTTGCCTCCCACTACCCCTCCTAGCGACACCCGTTTACGGTTACACACCCCGGGAGTTGCGCAATCTAACCCAGTGGATAGCATACCTATTTACTGGGTTTCCAACACGACTTCTCTCTCCCTAACTACAACTTTCTCCTACCCATTTTCTTATTCTGAGCTCCCTAGCTCACCTTCTTTCAACACTAACAACCCTTCCTAAAATCCTTACCCATACCTGAGAGTACGCATTCATTCACTTCATAGCTGTGTTCTGGTAGAATATTATACTGAGACGATATTGTGTGATACTAATTGAACTATATTACAGACAAGTGGCGGAGGTGCTTTCAACTCTCTAAACCATGGCGTACTCAGCTTTGGGCCCAAGCCCCACCGTGATCTCACACAATGTAAGGGGACTAAACATCCCGGAGAAAAGGTCGGCACTACTACGCGAACTGAAAAAAGGTAGGCCACACTTCGCTTTTCTCCAAGAAACGCATTTTATGACAAACAAAATACCCAGGCTCACTGACTCGTACTTCACCACTGCATTCCATGCTACCAACGATCTAGCCAAATCCAAGGGGACCTCGATACTGATCAGTAGGGAAGCCCCCTTCGAACTAACAGACAGACTGACGGACCCCGAGGGCAGATACCTCTTCCTGAAGGGTACATATAGAGGAGAACCCATCACACTGGCCAACGTGTATTTCCCGAACTCCTCACATTTACCATTTTGTAAAAAGATCGTCAGGGAACTAGAGAGTTTCAGCTCGGGATGTACAATCCTGGGAGGGGACTTCAATCTGCCTCTGAACCCACTGACAGACACATCCACGGGAAAGACTTACATCAAATACCAAATACTAAAACGTATCAAAACATCCCTGAACTCTCTCCACCTAGTGGACTCATGGAGATACTCGAACCCCGACACGAAAGATTACACCTTCTATTCAATCCCCCACGACAGGTACGCCAGATTGGACTATCTGTTCATCTCCCGTAGGGACTTACCACTAATCCAGAACGCGCAGATTGGAATACAATCTTTATCAGACCATGCCCCAATCTCCCTAACGCTAAACCTAAACACCTCTAAACGCACATTCCCAACATGGAGACTTAACTCTTCCTTGATAACAGACCCTGAGTTTCTCCCACAATTGAGGTCCTCACTCACCGAATATTTTGACACCAATACCACGGCAGACTCCGACCCATTGATGGTGTGGGAAGCCCACAAATGTTTCATCAGGGGAGAGCTTATACGTATGGGGGCAAAGCGCAAAAGGGAGGGGAAAAAGGCTCTGACCGACCTCTCAGACACAATCATGAAACTAGAAACCCAACACAAACAAACTCTCTCAATGGAAGTTGCCACCGAATTATTAGACGCCAGGAAGAAATTACACCAACTGATAACAAATACAGCTAAACGTTTTTTGTATTTTAAAAAGAAAATTTACTACGAGTTTGGCGACAAAACAGGGAAATTTTTGGCTAGAGCACTAAAAAAACCTAAGTACAACAACTCCATCTTAGGGATAAGGAACAAAGGGGGCTCCCTAGATTTAACAGACGACCTCATAGCTAAACATTTCCAAACCTATTACACAGAACTCTACAACCTCCCCAACCAACATAAACCAGCTGAAGTGCAAGGCACCAGGCTGCAAATCATCCAAGACTACTTACAATCCTCTATGCTTCCAAAGCTAGCGGAAATAGACTCCTCATCACTCGAACTACCAATTAGCATATCGGAGGTCACAGCAGCAATTCACGGTCTTAAAACGGGGAAGAGCCCAGGCCCGGATGGCTTCACATCCATATACTTTAAAACATTCCTAGACACGCTAACAAACCCCCTAACAAAGGCCCTAAACACTCTTTCATCGCCCCGTGCTGTCCCGATAACCTTCCTCACAGCACACATTGCAATATTACCCAAGCCAGAAAAAGACCCGACACACTGCTCCAGCTATAGGCCAATATCCCTTTTAAACCTAGATATCAAGATCATGGCCAAAATTTTGGCCAACAGGATCAGACCTCTCCTCAACCAGCTGATAGGCCCCGAACAGGCAGGCTTTATGCCGAATAGAGAGGCAAAAGACAACGTGACCAAATCCCTGAACTTGATTCACGCGG
Source organism: Rana temporaria (assembly GCF_905171775.1). Taxonomy (NCBI): domain Eukaryota; kingdom Metazoa; phylum Chordata; class Amphibia; order Anura; family Ranidae; genus Rana; species Rana temporaria. The sequence goes on along the minus strand of NC_053496.1, from coordinate 44,789,443 downwards.
CGGGGCGGCGTAAGATCGAGGGCTTTCTCCTGTCCACGGACGCGGAGAAAGCGTTCGATCGCGTGGCCTGGGATTTTATGCTGGAGACCTGCAGGTTTGTGGGTATGGGAGAACACATGATGGCGTGGATCTCAGCACTATACCAAAACCCCACTGCACGGTTAAAAATAAATGGATCCCTGTCAGAGTCAGTTTATATAAAGAATGGCACAAGACAGGGTTGCCCTTTATCGCCACTCCTCTTCATCCTAACATTAGAACCATTCATTAGAAAGGTAGGGCTAGAGCAATCCATCAAAGGCTTCCAGATAGCGGAGAAGGAATTTAAAACAGCAGCTTATGCAGATGACCTCCTATTCTTTTTAACAGACCCTAAGACTTCCATCCCCCAACTCATGAAGAGCTTCTCCCTATTCGGATACGTATCCAATTTGAAAATAAACTTCACAAAATCCGAAGCACTGAACATCTCAATACCTAACGAGGTCTTGGGTCCATTGCGAGCGGACTGTCCCTTTAGGTGGGTACCATCTGCCCTCAAATACCTGGGGACATGGCTCACTCCCCAACTATCCCAAATCTTCGACAAAAATTTTACCCCCCTTCTCAAAACAATTGACACAGACCTACTATCATGGCACCCTAAAAATTTCTCCTGGTTTGGGAGGGCGGCTATCTGTAAAATGTCCATACTACCCAGACTCTTGTATCTGCTAAGGGTGTTGCCGATCAAGATCCCTAACAAATTTTTCCAAACACTGCAGTCACTCCAGCTTAGATTCGTGTGGGCACACAAACGCCCTCGTATCAAGTTTAGCTTGCTAACTAGACAAAAAGCCGATGGTGGGATGGGGTTACCAGACTATAAGCACTATTACTATGCCTCTCACGTGACCCGGATAGTGGACTGGCATTGCCATGCGGACACAAAAGACTGGGTTCCCCTTGAGGAGGAGCTGTGCCAACACAATCTACGATTCTCCCCCTGGATACCATGGGAAAAGTGTCCAACCCCTTTAAAAAGCCACCCCTTGACAGGGACCACCCTCGCAATATTCCACTCATTGACCGGACGTTCAAAACCCTTCTCACACATAGGCCCCCTCACACCTCTGAGAAATAACCCGGACTTCCAACCAGGGATGAGAAACCCACTCTTACATGTGGGAGACACTAACAGGCCCCTCCTAGCTACCCACTGCTTCGAGAATTCACAATTTAAAGACCACCAAGCCCTTAAAACGGACGCGAACTGCCCCCAATTACCATTGTGGACATATTTCCAAATCCGCAGTTACACGACCGACACCAGACGCAAAACTCAATTTAACAGACAACTAACGGAGATGGAGTCAGTGTGCCTGGAGGGAAAACCAATTCGTAGGGCCACCTCGCTGGCATACACATGGATACAGACCGCGTCGCAGGACGACAATAACAGATTCAAAGACAAATGGTCAAGAGATCTGGAGACCACTCTATCGGACAAACAATGGCACAGAGCGTGCGTATTCGCACATAAATGCTCACTTAGCACCAGGACTCAGGAAACGGCGTACAAACTGCTAACACAGTGGTATGCCACTCCTGCTAAATTACACAAATGGTACCCGGAGTCCTCAAACCGGTGCTGGCGGTGCAACGCGGAGGTGGGCAATTTGCTCCACATCTGGTGGCAATGCCCACGCATACAAAAATATTGGTCGACAATCATTGCGTTGATAAAAACCATGACAGAAACAGAACTTACGCTTGATGCAGCATGCTGTTTGCTCCATGTCAACGACTTCTCATACAGAAGGTATAAAAAATCTCTAACCAGACACCTGCTCAACGCGGCTAAATCATTAATTCCGTTGTACTGGAAGTCTACTTCAGTTCCAGCCATTAAAGAATGGCTACAAAAAATCTCAGAGATTCATGACATGGAGGACACAGCGGCACAAGCCACAGATGAAGCGGCAAAATTCCAAGACACTTGGCGCCCATGGGTGACCTTTCGGTATTCGGAAGAATATGAACAGGCACTCTCAACACCCACTACGTGAATAAACCACCCGACTAAGCTGATAGTCGGGTTAACATACCCAAAACTCTTTACTATCTCCCGTCCATTGTCAACTAACCATAGCGAGAGGGGAAACACCCTTTGTCTCGCATAGATGTCGTCTCATATCCATGAATGCCCTATGAACAACACACAGCATTGCTAAACCCAGGTACAGCTTACTCTCACCCCTCTTAAACCCTTTCCAACTTTTCTACCCTTTACACCTGTCTCTCAATTCCTTATCGGCTCTAGACCGAAAACAAGCCCACTAACAACAACAAACAAAAGGAAACTTGGCTGAAATGGCAGCTGAGGAACCACAATTTTGATCACTTACACGCAAAGTAACCGGTTAATCCTCCATGATCTTAGATAATTGTTACCCAGCCGGCAACCGGTTAATGCTATTATTGTCCTCATTATTGTTAGACAAATGCAGTGTATGTACTTTTGTCATTCAAAATCTGTCTCATCTGCGTGTATACACAATTGTACTGCAACTTTTGTTTCAATAAAGCATTTGAAAGAAAAAAAAAAAAAAAAAGTGGCAAAACAAAATAAATAAATACAAATTAATAAAATATATAATAAAATCATAATAATAAAACATTTTTATAGCAATAAAAAAATAAAAATGAAAGGTGAATAAACTGAGGCGGTCAGGCCATCTGAAAAAGTGAGATGAGAGGTTAAAAGTGGCAAATCAAAATAAATAAATACAAATGAAAAAAATCTATAATAAAATAATAATAATAATAATAAAATATATAGTAAAAAAAAAGGTGAATAAACTGAGGCGGTCAGGCCATCTAAAAAAAACAGATGAATAAATAATGAGGAAATAAGAATGAAATATAAAAATGAATAAATAATAAACGAAAAGCATGTGGTGACGGTAATTAAAATTGAATGAAGTGCTAGTATTCTTAACGTGGGGGCACCCGATGAATAGGAAGGGCCAAGATCATTGGCGGGGGTCCCCAGAAGAAGACGATTATTGCACAGAGCAGGTAAGTATAGGCATGTTTGTTAAAAAAAAAAAAAAAAAAAAATTCGAACATGTACAACTACTTTAACCCAATTAGTCCAGGGTGATCCTGAGCTCAAACCAATCACTAGCTCTGTTGGAAGTCTATTCCAACCATCAACTACTCTTTTGGTAAAAGAAAACGTTCTAATGTTAGTTTTGAGCTAGTTTTAGGTCATGTCCCCGTGTTCTAGCTTCATATTAAAAATCTTGTCCTCCTGAACCTTATGTAGATCCAGTAAAGTGAATTAATATGAATACAAAACCAGCCGCCTTGCAGTTGGCGTGCTTCATTGCGTTCGCTATGCCAGACCCAGTCTACACCTTTCCCGTCTGAGTCTCGCTTGCTGCCGTTACAGTAAAATATTGCTTCTCCTCTATTTTCTTTAATAAGCTTTGTGTGTTCTTCTTCCTTGTATTTTCTATATTTCGTTACTCTTGGGTTTTTTCATCTGAACTATTTTTACAGATAAGCCTTCTTTGTGCGGCATCAATGTGTTGGTATGTAGGATAAGATACAGAGGAGGTCGCCCGGGACTCTTCTACATTCATTTATGCTTTGTGATGTATTTTTTCTCACAATTTTTTCTTTAAAGTATAAAGCATAGGTGCAGCTTTCCACCTCGGGATTCAATGAAGAATTTGCAATTCTCTGCCAGAATTCTTTATTTTAATAAATTGCCAATTCGGTAATGAGCTGTAACTCACCGGCGGCATTAATATCATGTTTGGAAACTTTCGCTGTAATTAGAAAATGAGTTCACACATTCTACACGCTAGACTGATTTGTGATCGTCCGTCACGCTTGAGAATTTTGCTAACATGCAATAGTAATATATACTGTAGCTGCGGTGTGGTGTTCGTTGATGAAAGTGGAAAGTTAGACGTTAAAGTGTATTAAACTTTAACAATAAACTTCCCTTATTTGCTCCCTTTTCAACTGTTTAATATAATATTGAAGAGGGTTTTGGTATTTTTGTTTGATAAGTGCAAAAAATACAAGTTAACTCTGCCAGAAGTCCAGTGATCTCAAGGCTGTAGTTTTATCGCAAGTAGTGTTATCACCCCTGACCAATGTACCTCTGTGAAATATTGTTTCCGGCTATCAGAATCTGCCCTGACCCATGGCTTTGTTCCTGGCTATCCTAGTCTGATACCTGCCCTGTCCTTTGGCTTTGTTAATGGCTATGCAAGTCTGATACCTGCCCTGATCGTTGGCTTTGTTCCTGGATATCTGAGTCTGCTACCTGCCCTAACCCTTGGCTTTGATTTTAGCTAACCTAAACTGCTACCTGTCCTGACCCATGGCTACATTCCTGGCCATCTGTGTCTGCAACCTGCCCTTACCTTTGGCTTCCTTACTTGCTATCCAACTCTTCTACTTGCCTTGCCCCCTGGCTTAGTTAGTGGCTATCCAAAGCTTCCTGTCCTGAGTCCTGAGTCCTGGCCCAGCTCCAGTTATCTGAATCTGCTCCTGTCCTGGCCCTTAGCTGTGTTCCTGGCTATCTTAGTCTGCTACCTGCCCTGACCCTTGGCTTTGTTTTTAGCTAACCTAGACTGCTACCTGTCCTGACCCATGGCTACATTCCTGGCCATCTGTGTCTGCTACCCGCCCTTACCCTTGGCTTCTTGCTATCCAACTCTTCTACTTGCCTTGCACCCTGGCTTAGTTAGTGGCTATCCAAAGCTACCTGTCCTGAGTCCTGACCCATGGTTCTGCTCCTGTTATCTGAATCTGCTCCTGTCCTGGCCCTTAGCTGTGTTCCTGGCTATTTGAGTCTGCTACCTGCCCTGACCCTTTCTTAGTTTTTGGCTATCTGAGTCTGCGTCTTGCCCTGACCCTTGACCCTGTTCCTGGCTACCTGAATCTGGTATCTGCCCTGGTTTTGCTCCTGGCTATGGGAGTCTGCCTCCTGCCCAAACCCTTGGTTTTGTTCCTGGCTACCTGAATCTGTTATCTGCCCTAACCCTTGGTTTTGATCCAGGTTATGGAAGTCTGCCTCCTGCCCTAACCCTTGGTTATGTTCCTGGTTATTGGAGTCGGCTACCTGCCCTGATCCTTTACTCTTGACTTTGTCCCTGGCTATCCCAGTCTGCTACCTATCCTGACCCTTGTCTTTGTTCCTGGCTGTCAAAATTTGCTACCTGCCTCGACTCTTGACATTGTTCCTCACTATCTGAGTCTGCTACCTTCCCTGATTCTTGGCTTTGTTCCTGGCTATTCAAATCTCCTACCTGCCCTGATCCGTGGCTTTCGTTTCTGGCTGTCCAAATCTGCTACCTGCCCTGACCCTTGGCTTTGTTACTAGCTATCTGAGTCTGCTACCTGCCCTGACCCTTGTTTTTGTTTCCTGGTTAGCCAGGTCCACTGTCAGACTTGACCTCTGACCTGTACCCTCCCTACTGTATCCAAAACAAGCTCCTGCCACTACAGTTTTCCTTCTTGCTTTACCCCAGGAGTGCATAGTTGGTTGCATTCAGAGGAAGCTAAACACCACCCTGCATGCAGAAACCCCTGTCAAACAGGGTTGATTAGCTGCGACCAGTTCGTGTGCAGCCAGAACTTCTGAATGCCCGCTGTCCAGGATCGGTTGAAGCCTGGCTCTATTGGCCTGTAAGCACTAAGATGAGTGGCAGCGCTGGTCATTAGTTTGTACATATCTGATTGCTGCGGGTGGAGCGTGTGCATGCAGAGCTTAGTACCGGTCCACTCGAGTCTCACCAACAGTGCCTTCTATGTGGCCATGTAAATTTAGTCTTAGGCCCCGTACACACGCCCGGATCTGTCCACTGGGATTTATCCGCGGATCAGTTCCAGCAGACAAATCCGGTTGTGTGTACGGCCTAGCGGACATTTGTCCAGCCGACCGGTTTTCAAGCGGATAAAAATTTCTTAGCATGCTAAGAAATCTATCCGCTGGAAACCTGTCCGTCGGACGTGTTCGGTTGTCTGTACAGACTCACCGGACACGTCCGACCGACCGCCATGCCTCGCATGCGTCGTACTGATTCGACGCATGCGTGGAAGCTTTGAACTTCCAGGGCCGCCCACGTCGCTGCGTCATCGTCGCGGCGACGGCGCAGCCACGCCCCGCGTATTGTTTACGCGCGGATTTCTGTCTGATGGTGCGTACAACCATCAGACAGAAATCTCCGGGCGGACATGTCCGCTGAAAACGGTCCAGTGGACCGTTTTCAGCGGATTATCCGCCCGTGTGTACGGGGCCTTAAAGGAATAAAAAACGGCAATCCATGCATGTACTGCATATGTTTTTTTACTTGACGTACGCTTTAGTTCTGACAGCAGCAGCAATATACCGCCCCCCTCAGGAGGAGGAATAAATCGACCATCGTTTAAGCGTTACCCTCTTGTCCATCCACACAAAGAAATTGCGCTGCTCCGCTTCCCCCATATATCTTTGAGACACGCAGCCTTCCTCTCCCTCTTACCTTCCTCCCTTGGCCTCCCTTCTCTCAGCCCACGTACAATTCATTTGTATGGAAACAAAGCCTCGTATATCTCCCGGCCCTGTATGCAAAGTACTTTTTGCTAATTTCCAGTTGGCAGGATCTTTAGATAGGATTTAATGAACTAAAGTCATTTTCCTTCCTAGTAAAATTTTATAGGCCTGAAAGGTCTTGCTGCATCAGAATATGCTAACACAGGAAAGAGATAGACAGTTGATTTATGGCGGATGGGATTTGTATTACCTTCACCGGGTGTTCCCTGGGGCTTATTGATATCTTCATGTAGCAGTCTGCGTAGAAAAAAAAATCCACTGTCATTGCTGTACCTAGTTGTGCATATACCATGTAATCTGTTGAAATTGATTGAGCATTTTCTATGCAAAGTAGCACACAGACGAAAGGACAATCTGTGTTGAAAATGGCACAATCCTAGTACCTGTAAAAGTTGTGGCGGAGGTCACCATTGTCTGACACAGATCAGCCCCCTGCTGCAGCCTCCCACCTTGGGACTTGCTACAAATTTGCAATGTTGCAGTCTGATCAGTGAGGGAGAGGAGACTGAGGAAGTGCTTTTAGTAGAGCAATGGCATTATCTTAGCCTAGGTACCGTCACTTGTTTGGAGATTAAAGCTGAAGTTGAATCTGTTTACACTGTACCCTGCCCTGACCCTTGTCTTTGTTCCTGACTGTCTGAGTCTGCTACCTTCCCTAACTAATGGCTTTGTTCCTGACTGTCTGAGTCTGCTACTTGCCTTAACAAATGGCTTTGTTTCTGGCTATCCTTGTCTGCTACCTGCACAGACCCATGGCTTTGTTTCTGGCTGTCTGAATATGCTACCTGCCCTGTCTTTGTTCCTGACTATCTGAGTTCCCTATCTGCCCTGACCATTGTCTTTGTTCCTGACTATCTGAGTTTCCTATCTGCCCTGAGCCTTGGCTTCATTTCTGGCTTCAAAACTGCTACTTGCCCTAACTAATGGCTTTGTTCCTGGCAATCTAAGTCAATAAAATAAAAAGGGAAATTTGGGACTTTGAATGAGGAGATTGGCTGGGTATGGTTTAAAAGATATGTGGACATGTTTATTAACATATAAATGTATGTTACAATGGTACATATCATATATAAGAGTAATGTCATATGAAAACATGCATAAATGGCATGGACAGCATAAAAATGCATAAATATATACATATAACAGCACATGATAATGCAGACATGGTAATACTGTAAACATGCATGTATAAACACATATTAATTTGGCAGCATGTGGCAATATTCAAATAATTGAGTGTAGATTGTGTTGATAGGAATGAAAGTGGTAGTTCTAGATAATTGCTGTTAAAGCATATAGTTACATCCTGAAAGACTGATGCGTTTCATGTAAAAACACTTCCTCAGGGGCGGATGCTTTATAGTATCTAAATTTTTTTTCAAAAGTCTAATATTGGATGAGCACAACAGGAGAGAACAACACTGTCACCCATTGTATATATATGATATGTACCATTGTAGCGTATTTACATTTATATGTTAATAAACATGTCCACATATCTTTTAAACCATAACCAGCCAATGGCCTCAATCAAAGTCCCAAATGTCCCTTTTTTATTTACTTGAACCCAGGATGGAGGCCAAACTCCCCCTTTGTACATGGCAATCTAAATCAGCTACCTTCCCTGACCTTTGGCTTTGTTCCTGCCTATCCAATTTTGCTACCTGCCCTGACCTTGGGCTTCCTTCTTGGCTGTCCAAGTCCACTACCTGCCCTGGCACTTTGCTTCCTTTCCTGGTTATCTAAGCCTGCTACTTGCCTTGACTCATCGCTTTATATCTGGTTATGTCAGTATGCTACCTGCCTTGACCCTTGTCTTTGTTTCTGGCTATCCAATTTTACTACCTTCCCTGACCCTTGTTTTTGCTCCTGGCTATTCAAGTCTGCTACCTGCCCTGACCCTTGTTTTTGCTCCTGGCTATCCAAGTCTGCTACCTGCCCTGACCCTTGTCTTTTTTTCCTGGCTATCCAAGTCTGCTACCTGCCCTGACCCTTGTCTTTGCTCCTGGCTATCCAAGTCTGCTACCTGTCCTGACCAATGGCTTTGTTCCTGGCTATCTGAGTCTGCTTTACTTTTTTAGAGATTAAATCTGAAACTGAATCTGTTTTTACATGGCCATGACTAAGGACTAATGTTCGAAATGTGTAGGCTGTTTTTACAGCATTGTAAATGTATTTTCATTAAAGGAATAATATTTTTTGGATGTCATCCTGAGTGCCAACCATCCCTTTCCTTATACTGGTATATTGGAGGTGTTGGCAGCTGAGCACCGGGCAAAATTGTTATGCTTTGTTATGTGGGATGGTTGCAGCACCTATATACCTTAGTATATTCCCTATACTGTATTTTGGCCTCTCTGGGTTTTCCTTTACCCTCTCATCAACATAATGAACTTATTAAATAATATCTTTCTGTTTTATCACATACCTTATTTTTGACCCAGTAACATCACCACAAGCTCACTATGTAATGCAATCAGATCATATCTGGTGGGAGGGGCTAGTAGGGGGCTGTAGATAGCTTCCTGAAAGCATCACAGCACCATGCCTCAGTATTCCTCTCAGGAGCCCTCAGCCATAAAGGAAGCTGACACTGCTTTCTCTAATCTAACTGCATACTGTGAGCTTCTCACAATGTGCAAATAAAATCTACAGCGAGGCAGATAGAGCCCTCTTCAGCAGTGGTCTCAAAACTGTGGCCCTTTGCTTGCTTTTGTTTGGCCCTTGGGGCACTATTTCATCCACTGATACCAACAATGGGGTACAATTCCTCCCAGTGACATCAATGATGGGACACAATTCCTCCCAGTGACACCAACGATGGGGCACAATTGATCCCAATGATACCAACAATTGGGCACACTTCTTCCCAATGACACAAACAATGGGCCACAGTTTCTCCCAATGACACCAATTATGGGATGCAATTCCTTCCAATGACACCATCAATGAGGCACAATTCCTCCAAATGACGCCAACAATGTGGCACAATTACTCCCACTGAAACAAAAGATGGGGTATTATTTTTTCCCACTAAAGTCGGGACCTGTTCTCTCCCAATAGCCACAGTCCGGCCCCCCTAAAGTCTGAAGGACAGTCAACTGTCCCTTCGTTTAGAAAGTTTGGAGACCCCTGTTCTGGGGGAGAATTTCCAGCATCATCTAGGTCTTTACTCCCCAAATTTGGCTGTTGGGAGGAGTTATGCAAATATCAAAATGCTTTGATGGGTGGATGTCAGTCTGGAGGAGTGGGCGTTCCTAGGCAGATTGACTTTGCATGCAGACCACCGTAGGTAACTCCCACCTGTGATGCTGAGTATCCATGATTGAAAGAACTAATATCAAATAAATGAAAGAGGTGGGTCAGGACAGTGACGCTGGATGTCCCCCAGCCAGGAAATGAGGCGGGGGCTCTATCGGTCTTGCTGCAGCTTCTAATGTATATTGTGAGATGCACAAAGTGTGCAGTGAAATCAGAGTAAGTCATGCCTGTGTCGAACTGCTGTATATTCTGATATATATTGTTATATAGCAGTAATGTATTTTTGCAGACTTCTAAAATTGCTGAAAGTTCCATTTTAATCTAGCATGTAAGTACGCTCAGGATGTGATCGATTTCTGCTAGATCTGAGATGCCCAAATTTTCGACCACGGGAATCAGCAATAGACCAAATGATAAAAAGCTCCCACTCCACCTATAGAATCGTATTTCACAAACTTAATAAAAAGTCACCGGCCCGTAATTGTTCCACTTTTTCTTTTTTTTGCAAACGAGCAGACAAGCTACCCCGAACATTGTGCAGTACAGTAGAGACACACAAAATGTTCCCATAGTTAATGATAGCTATTAATATGTCCTGAACGGGAGCCAAGTCATTAAGGTACAATTTATTTTCATGCAGAATATATAGTATAAGCCTTGGAAGCGAGTTTATCATGTGGAAAGGGAAATGTCAAACGGGGGTCAAAACATACACTTGCCAAGTGTAAATTCAAATCCAGGATGTCCGGCGGCGGTGGTGGAGGGGGCGCGCCGCATTGGTGCTTCACGTTTCACGGTATATCACTCCGGCTCCCTGTAGTTACTATAGATTGTTGGACGGTATAAATATTAATTGTGCCCGGTTTGCGTAAAGTATTTATGCTTTGCACTACCCCAATCTGCTGTAATTGCTACTCAGCTAAAAATAACATTTGCATGAGGTTTGGACTTGAATATCTTCCTCTAAGCCAATTAACATTAATCCGTGGCATCCACGTGGGGCACGGGTATTCCAGAGGAACTGGAGTTATCTGAATGTTTTTTAGATGTACATACAGTACATATGAAAGTCATTATGTAAGTGTAGCTCACTCCCTAAAGAGTCCTATTTACTGGGTTGAGCACTCACAGCCAGGCACATAGCATTTTCTTCACTTTTCCACTGGATCAAAGGAACAGTCTAGGGGTGTTTTTTTTGTTTTATTGAAACTTAGAGCTAGGATGGGGATGAGGGGCGCATAGGATACCCCAGAACTGAAGAACTGGACAACTTGAGGGCTCCCTAACTATAGGGCTTGAGCTTGCAAATAGTCCCCCAGCTAAGCCTAGCTGGGGCATCAGTGTCTTCCTAATTGCTCCTTCTAGTATGGGGTCTCCCCCAGCAGGACTGAACCCAGGTACTCTGCTCCTGCTGCTGCCTCAGGTTATTTATGGGCTTTGTGTTGCCCAAATGCCAAGCCACGCATGGCCTCCCAACGGTGGTGCCAATCACAAAAGCTCTTTCCTGATTGGCTGCAGCTCCAGTTAGGAGATTTGTCAATGCTTGTGCTCTTGATGAATCCCGAAAGTGCCAGCAGCTGCATGCCAGACAGGAAACCCAGTGCAGGAACCCTGAAAAGGTAAATGTGACACAAGCAACAATTGAAAACCATAACATTTTCAAGGAGTGAAAATTGGGGCCACCTGACATGGCCCCAATGATAGCCGGCAGAAGAACATCTCAAAGGACTGCCTCTCCCATAATAATTATTCTACAAACCCTCTTTCCCTGCCCTTTCTGCTACCTTCCTCCGTATCCTTTGAACTAGATTCATAGGGTGCACAGGGGTGTCATGGAGTCATAGGGTGCACAGGGCAGGGCGCACTGGGGTCACTAGATGACACTGGATCCTCAGGGGTGCACTAAAGTCATGGGATACATAGGGGCTCACTGGGGTCACTACATGACACTGGATGCTCAGGGGTAAAAGGTGCACTAGACAACATGGAGTACTCAGAGTCTGGAACAAAGGACCAAGGAGGTAAAGCCTGCAGCAGGGGGGGCTGCTCTGCCGCATGGTGCCGTGTTACCCGACCGCCGAGCCACACATCTACTCCCAATGGTGGTGTCATTTACAAAAGCTCCAATTAGGATATGTGTTCATGCTGGATTAAACCCGAAAGTGGCATCAACTGTGTGCTGGACAGGAGACCCAGTGCTAGATCCCTGGAGAGGTAAATGTGACACAAGCAACATATGAAAGCCATAACATTTTCAAAGTGTCAGTCCACCTAAAAGGAGTTTTACTCTCCATCTCTCAAAATGTAAAACATTTATTTTTTTTCTTCTGCATAGAGTTCCAGCCTCTTTATAGACCTAAATCCACAGGTCTATGTCTCTTTGTGGTTGATCATGGCTCTATAATATTGGCTTATGTATTGACATCACATGACCTATGCTAAGCACCGCCATTCCGGGAGATGGTCCATCACTCCAGCTGTCAGCCGCCTCATGTTTTTCCCCCAAGATTCCCCTCCTGGGAAATGAGGTTAAGCAGAGAGGCAACCTTCGTTTAAAGGATAAATGCCCTGAGCATCTGTCACTGATTCATTATGGCTGATCGGGGACTGAGCCGGAAAGGAATTGCCAATTTTTTTTGGCCATTTAAAGATTCCACATCTGTGAGATCTGCCAATAACTCAGCTTTACAGCATGGGACACGCTGCCGGTCGTCTCAGGTCGTACCCACGTCTCCTTTGCTGGCCTCGCTTGCCGCAAGTGTTGAAAATGGTGCGCCTCCGAAAACGGATATTTACATTTTGCATTTGTCGCTTTCACTAATATTGTCAAAGCGATAATATCTGTGATAGCAAAGGCATTTGGTACTCATAAAGGGGATTTACTGTATATCCTTTGCGGCTATTGAGGAATATATTTTTTAAAACTTTTTGTGCCTGGTGCCCAACTTTTTATAATTGTCTATGGATTGGAATGGAAAGGTCATATTTAATAATAGTCTAGCTGTAATATGGGCACAGCATCCCATTCTGTCCTCTTCCAAATATCACATGTGACCCCCTTCTTTTTTTTTTTTGTTGTGCCTTTTTTTAAGTGTCGTCTCTCTGATCACATGATGAGCAGGGTCCTCTTCCCTTACTTCTCTTTAGCAGTGGGCTGTTCCTTTTGAAGCTAGGTGCTGCACTAAAGCATTATTGAGACACTGCCTTTTATTCTTCTCTCCTACTGAATTACTGATTTTATGCTGCACTATTCTCCTCTGGCCAGCAGGCGGATAGATAAAGCCATGCAAGCCTATATATGCAGATCAATGAGAATCCTGGGAGCGGTAGTTAAGGATGGCAGATGATTGGATGAATAGACTCCTTACACTACAACAGTGGCGGCCGGTGGATTTTTTTTTGGGGGAGCGGCAAACAGTATAAAGCCCTCAGCTGTTTGGTCCGTAGCACTTGCCCTATCACCAGCGCCCAGAGGCGATTAAATTCGCATGTGCTGCGCTATATAAGTTTTCATTCATTCATTCATTCATTCACCAGCGGCCTCCTGTTCTCCTGTTCTCCATGGGTCATCACGGTAAGGGCGGCTTCCATTATCGGGGTCGGAGATCAGATTAAAGTGACACTCTCCAGGCCGGAGATCAGATTAAAGTGACACTCTTGGGGTCGGAGATCAGATTAAAGTGACACTCTTGGGGTCGGAGATCAGATTAAAGTGACCCTCTCGGGGCCGGAGATCAGATTAAAGTGACCCTCTTGGGGTCGGACATCAGATTAAAGTGACCCTGTCTGGGCCAGAGATCAGATTAAAGTGACCCTCTTGGGGCCGGAGATCAGATTAAAGTGACCCTCTTGGGGTCGGAGATCAGATTAAAGTGACCCTGTCTGGGCCAGAGATCAGATAAAGTGACCATCTCTGGGCCGGAAATTAGATTAAAGTGACCCTCTCAGGGCCAGAGATCAGATTAAAGTGACCCTGTCTGGGCCAGAGATCAGATTAAAGTGACCCTCTTTGGGTCGGAGATCAGATTAAAGTGACCCTCTCAGGGCCGGAGATTAGATTAAAGTGACACTCTTTGGGTCGGAGATCAGATTAAAGTGACCCTCTCAGGGCCGGAGATCAGATTAAAGTGACCATCTCGGGGCCGGAGATCAGATTAAAGTGACCCTCTCAGGGCCGGAGATCAGATTAAAGTGACCCTCTTTGGGTCGGAGATTAGATTAAAGTGACCCTCTTTGGGTCGGAGATCAGATTAAAGTGACCCTCTCAGGGCCGGAGATCAGATTAAAGTGACACTCTTGGGGTCAGAGATCAGATTAAAGTGACACTCTTGGGTCGGAGATCAGATTAAAGTGACACTCTTTGGGTCGGAGATCAGATTAAAGTGACCCTCTCAGGGCCGGAGATCAGATTAAAGTGACCCTCTTGGGGTCGGAGATCAGATTAAAGTGACCCTCTCAGGGCCGGAGATCAGATTAAAGTGACCCTCTTTGGGTCGGAGATCAGATTAAAGTGACCTCTCAGGGCCGGAGATCAGATTAAAGTGACACTCTTGGGGTCAGAGATCAGATTAAAGTGACACTCTTGGGGTCGGAGATCAGATTAAAGTGACACTCTTGGGGTCAGAGATCAGATTAAAGTGACACTCTTGGGGTCGGAGATCAGATTAAAGTGACCCTCTTGGGGCCAGAGATCAGATTAAAGTGACCATCTCAGGGCCGGAGATCAGATTAAAGTGACACTCTTTGGGTCGGAGATCAGATTAAAGTGACACTCTCAGGGCCAGAGATCAGATTAAAGTGACCCTCTCGGGGCCGGAGATCAGATTAAAGTGACCCTCTCAGGGCCGGAGATCAGATTAAAGTGACACTCTTGGGGCCGGAGATCAGATTAAAGTGACCCTGTCTGGGCCGGAGATCAGATTAAAGTGACCCTCTCTGGGTACGAGGGATCTGCTCAGTAAACTGGATCCAGGGCAGATTTTATCTTTCTCAATTTGTTCATCTCCTTTCCAATCCCTCTCCTCCATGTTATTCCCCATTGGTGTTTTATCCCATCGCCATTTTTCCTCTATTGTTCCCGGTTTTCTCCTCTGGCATTTTCCTGCACTGCCTGCAGCAGAGTCTTTCATTCCATCACAATGCTCAGTACGGCGCGGAATGATAATGTATTCTTTGCTCTGACATTTGTCTTCTGTTTTGGGGAATTGTTTGCATAACAATGTTGTTAAATGACTTTCACTGAAAACCGAGGAAACAAATGAGAGAATTTCCCTCGCAGGTGTAAAAAAAAAAAAAAAAAGATCTGACGCAGTTCTCGCTGGTTGTGATAATACAGCTGAACTCTGGGGAGCTAGAAAAGACATACAATAATACAGCTCTGTAATCGTTATTACATTATTAAATGTCATTTTTTTAATGCAGGCAGTGTAAGTACCTGGATGTGACCTGGTATCAGTTTTTTGCAGTTCCTTTTACAGCAGAGTTCAGACTGGAAGAGGGAGAAGCAAAAAAAAAACGGAGCAAGTTAATTGTGCTGCAGTGCTTATGTGCTAACAAAGGAGCAGCTACAGGCATCATCCAGAAATCTTTGTTTTTCAGCAGTGGCAGCCCATCCATACAGGGTGCAGGGGCACCGCCTCCTAATCCATGTGCCCGGCCCCTAATCTACATGCAGGACAACAGACTCATGGATTCCAATGGGATTTTTTTTTTTAGAAGCACATGGTAAGAGCCAGAGGCTCTAATTGGCTTAAAAAAAGGGTGGGCTCGTGGCGCAGAGCACTATGCCCTGAGCCCACCCAGTTGTGTGACAATAGCGAATTAATATTTACCGTTTTCTCCTCCCGGCCAATCAGGAATCGGGTCTTGAGACTCATCACCCGATTGGCCGAGAGGAGAATGGATCCTGTTGGCCACGAGAAGGAGGAGGGAGGGGACGCAGGGAAGCCGAAAGCGAAGTCCAGGAGGAGGAGACGCAGGGTGAAGCCGATGCCCAGAGGAAGCGCTGCCCATGACCTAGATGGGGTAAATGTGGGGCTGGTGACTGACTTTTCCACCCACCCCAAAAAAGTATGCCACTACACTACGATTCACCACAGTGTAGAAGCCATCTTAGCAGCTGTTTAGCCGCTTTATTGTTCTAACAGGGTCATGTCTGGTCCACAGCCAGCTCTATGGTAGAGCTGGTAGATTCATTCTCCGGCTTCCCGATTGCACAGGAGAGGCCAGAGAAGCACCGGATGGCAGCAGGAGGGGGAACCAGGTGATGTCCCTGGCCATCTCTATGACCCTTGGATATCATGATGTCACTTCCGGCATTTTTTGAGATGGAAAGCCTGAGATTTTTTTATTTCAGATTTTTCAGCATAGAGGAGAACTGTGGGGACTTACAAACCCCAGATCTCTCCATAAAGAGGACTTGTCATGCCCTATTCCAGGTGATGTTTACATTCCTTGTAGTAGAAATAAAAGTGATCAAGGAAAAAAAATGTAAGTGTTTAAAAAAAAATATATATATAAAAAATATAAAAAAATTGCAACAACCACCATTTTATTTCCTTGAGTCCCTGCTAAATATATATATATATATATAGATATAGATATAGATATAGATATAGATATAGATATAGATATATATATATATATATATATATATATATATAGATATAGATATATATATATAGAGAGAGAGAGAGAGAGAGAGAGAGAGAGAGAGAGAGAGAGAGATCTAAATATCTAGAGAGAGATCTAAATATCTAGAGAGATCTAAATATCTAGAGAGATCTAAATATCTAGAGAGAGATCTAAATATCTAGAGAGAGCCAGATTCTCGTAGATCGGCGTATTTTTGTGCGGGCGTAACGTATCCTATTTACGTTATGCCTCCGCAACTTAGACGGGCAAGTGCTGTATTCTCAAAGCACTTGCTCCGTAAGTTGCGGCGGCGTAGCGTAAATAGGCCGACGTAAGCCCGCCTAATTTCAAATTTGGAACAGGGGGGCATGTTTTATGTAAATAACTTGTGACCCAACGTGATTGACGTTGACGGCATGCGCCGTCCGTGGAATATCCCAGTGTGCATTGCTCCAAAGTACGCCGCAAGGACGTATTGGTTTCGACGTGAACGTAAATGATGTCCAGCCCCATTCACGGACGACTTACACAAACGACGTAAAATATTCAAAATTCGACGCGGGAACGAAGTCCATACCTAACATTGGTACGCGTAAATCAGCGTACACGCCCCTAGCGGCCAGCGTAAATATGCAGTTAAGATCCGACGGCGTAACAGACTTACGCCGGTCGGATCTAATAGAAATCTATGCGTAACTGATTCTGAGAATCAGGCGCATAGATACGACCGCCCAGACTCAGAGATACGACGGCGTATCTGGAGATACGCCGTCGTATCTCCTTTGAGAATCTGGACCTTATTGTTTGGGGGTTCTGAGTAATTTTCTAGCAAAAAAAAATATAAAATGATTTTTACACATAGGAAAAAAATGCCAGATTTGGCCTTGGTGGACAGTGGTTAAAGTTGCAAGTAATAACAAATATAAAATATTTAATAAATTAATAAAAAATATTTATTTTGCTCTTCAGCTTCTGCCTACTTTCTGCAAGCACTGGTGATGCTTTGCAAATTTTTTTTTGGAGTGTCTGTTAGAAACATGACAGCCTCTAAGGAGGACTTACGGGCTGACACTTCTGCTCTGGATGGGTCTAAATGCCAGTAAATAATCTAAAAAACAAGTCATCCCTGAGATATGATTTTGAACTAAAATTACTTTTATAAAATGGAGATGTTGATTATCACAAATGCCCATTTTTGAATGGTTCTCTTTCAACTTTCTGCACTGAACAATACCCAGTCTATCAGTTTTCCTTCCAACAGAGATTATAGGCTCACAGTGGGTGGCTTATCCTGTCCTGGAAG
This sequence comes from Rana temporaria, assembly GCF_905171775.1. NCBI lineage: Eukaryota > Metazoa > Chordata > Amphibia > Anura > Ranidae > Rana > Rana temporaria. The sequence continues at coordinate 44,771,648 of NC_053496.1, read as the reverse complement.
GTTAGCTGTTTATCACTGATGCTGGTGCTCTATCTAATATACAAATTACCACTAGAGGGAGCATTTACAAACCTGTATGTAAAAGGTAATCATGGCAATCTGAAAATGAAAAATTCAGTTAAGAGAAATCACTAATGTAGTGCTACCCCCGTAGGAGCCGATGAATAGGATGGATCCTCTGTTCTTTGCTTTAACCTTTTCCAAAAAACTTTGGACCATCTAACACACCATATCACAGAAATTAATACTTAGTTCCCAGTAGTAGGGCTCGATAAAAAAAAAACAGGCACCAAACCAGGTAGTAAAGGCAAATTTATATATTTTCACCCAATATGGTTTCACAACTCGCATTCGGCGCTCTATAAGTATTTATTCCAATCCAATCCAATCCAACTAGGCAAGTGTATATTGGAATAAAATGGTAATAACACAATTTAGCATACAAAGTGATTAACAGTAAGGACTAGGCATAAAATGACCTAGTCCTAGACCTATTGGGTATGCAGTGCCCAAAAGAAAAAAGGATGGTAGCGGAAAGGGCAGAGAAACAAAGGGGGATTGCAGAATAATTATTACAGGAGGGGCAGTACTTTGAGCTGTTCTTCTGCCGGCTATCATTGGGGCCCTTTAAGAGCATTGGTGCACTTAACAACAGCCCCAGTTAACCTGCATGCAGTATACAGTAGGTACAGTATAGTCACAGGTGCAAGGTAGATGTAGTTCAGATGCGGTAAAGGTTTGGTATAATGCGGTATAAGGTTGGTATAGGTGCAGTCTAGATTTGTTATAAGTGCGGTAAAGAGTGCAGCATGGGTGCAGTAAAGATTGGATACAGTTGGTGTTCTGCTCTTATTGGTTCAGTCCCTGCTGGTAGTATCAGCAATGGGTGAATAGCCTTCTCACCAGTCCCCAGGATGCTGTGTTTACCTGCCTCGCTGTAGTAGGGGGGCCCTCATTCTCTCCCTAAAAGCCTTCCATGATCAGCAGTGGGGAGCAGAGGGTGAGTGGACGCTCTAGTCTCCCTGTTGAACTGGTGCAGTTGCTGTGGTGCAGTGCTGGCCCCATGTGTTCCCAGTCTCATTCTTGGATCTCCGCTGGTATGGGCTTACTTGGCCTTAGCTCTCCCGCTACTGGCCAGTGGAGAGTGGTGCAGCATAACATCAGAAACTCAGTAGAGGGAGGGAAGAATAAAGGGCAATGTCTTCATCCCCATATTATTATTATACAGGATTTATATAGCATCAACAGTTTGCGCAGCGCTTTACAAAATGAGGGCAAACATTACAGTTACAACACCATTTGGTACAAAAGGAATTAGAGTGCCCTGCTTGTTAGAGCTTACAATCTATTACTGTAGCCCAACACCTGGTTACACTCAGTATGAGTCCTCATTGAAAGTGTAGTATCTGTAATTTTATTTGCAGAACTGGGCTGGATGTAGTGTTAGAAATTTTTATAGGGTGAACCCCCGCTTTAAGTAGCACAGAGACCCAGTGGTGACATCATTGGGTTTAAAATAAGTTATGTATTGAATATGGAAAGGTTTTATTTAAAGATTTCATTAGCATGTTCATGGGGGGGGGGATCAGGGAAGGGGAAATATAAGCAGATTAAACTTAAGCTTTGAGGGACACATTCAAGCAGATAAGATAACACCTAAAGTCATTAGCGGCTCTTATTCCTAGAAGTGAAGGCATTCAATCTAACCCGCAGACATGGCGGCTGTGAAATATGAGCTGTCGGGAGGAATCAATTAAACACGACTAACTCTCTTTACGTTTACACAGCCCAGGATGCAGATGCCTGCTCTAGGGTCTGACGTCGGGGAATTTAGTAAATGCCATTGCTATGTAAATCTAATGAAATATATTCAGGACGGTATAATAAAACGGGATCGGTATCCAATGATAATGCAGATGCAGACAATGCAGTTTAGCCTTTATCATCCAATGATAAAGGCTAAACTAGAAGATGTACAAATATTAGTAATGGCCTCAGTGTGCGCCCTGATTCACAAACACTAGTATGCATACCCTGCAGTCTATGGACCTCCACTATCAACTGCTGATCTAGCATCAGATATTAGACATGTGCGGTTAGTTTCGTTCCGATTCGAAATTCGGACACATTTTTAATTATACAATAGTAAAAAAATGTAAACAAATCTGAAATAACGAAATTAAAATTCTGTCTGAAATTTAAAATTTGAGCAGTTTTCAAATCAAATTCAAATAGTTTTCAAATTAAAATTTGAATTTCAGAAGAGAAAAAAATTGAATAGAAAATAAAGGAATAGATTAGAAGAGACTATAAGGCCCCATACACACGAGAGAATTTATCCGCGGATACGGTCCAGCGGACCGTTTCCACGGATAAATCCTCTCAAAGATTTCCGCAGATTTCTATGCGATGGAGTGTACACAATATCGCATTGAAATCCGCGCGGAAATCCTCTGGCGATGACGTGTCGCGCCGTCGCCGCGATTATGACGCGGCGACGGGCGCGACGCTGTCATATAAGGAATTCCACGCATGCGTCAAATCATTACGACGCGTGCGGGGAATCCCTTTGGACGGATGGATCCGGTGAGTCTGTACAGACGAGCGGATCCATCCGTTGGGATGGATTCCAGCAGATGGATTTGTTGTGCATGTCAGCAAATATCCGATCTGCTGGAATCCATCCCAGAGGAGATTTCTCCGCGGAAACAGATCCGCTGGCGTGTACACACCATAGGATCTATCCGCTGAAACCCATTTGCTGGGATTTATCTGCGGATGGATTCTATCGTGTGTATGGGGCCTTATAGAATAGAAAATAAAGGCGCATCAACGATGCACTACTAACAGACCATCTGAATATCCAACAGCTAACTTCCAGCATGGAAGAATACTTTACACTTAACTCTTCCCCAGACGTTCCTCCCACGTCTCTATGGATGGCCCACAAGGCGGTCATGAGGGGCCATCTAATCAAGTTGGCTTCTACCAAAAACAGGATTAAACTGACCGATATAAAAACACTAACTAGAGATCTGGACAAATTATATCATAAACATAATCAATCCCCCTCCAGTGATACCCTCAAGCAAATCCAAGAAAAACGTACAGCCCTAGATACTCTATTAACCTCAGACGCAGAAAAAGCCCTTAGATGGTCAAAAGCAAGATTCTTATTACATAGTAATTCTACTTCCACTATGTTCGCCAGAAAACTGAACCAATCCACGAAAACCCCCACACACCTATAAGCTAAGAGACTCTGCTGGCCACTTAATCTCCCATCCGAAGGGAGTCATGGAGGTTTTTCTGAAATTTTATAGGAAGCTTCTATCATCTCCCCAAACCACGCCGAGGCAATCCTCGACGCAATGGCTAGATGAAATCCAGCTTCCCTCTCTATCATCCCGACAGTGTGAGGCATTAAACGCACCCTGCACAGAAATAGAGGTAATCAAGATTATAGGTTCTCTAAAGACCTCCACAGCCCCAGGCCCCGACGGTTTTTCTTCATCATACTACAAAAAGTTTGCATCAGTGTTAATTCCACATCTGGTGAAACTTTTTAACCACGTTCTACAAGGCAACCAATTCCCCTCCGAAATGCTCCTAGCGAATATGTCTCTCCTACCCAAACCAAACAAAGACCACTCATCCCCACAGAACTTTCGCCCGATATCAGTCATAGACAATGACCTAAAGGTTTTTGGTAAAATATTAGCAGACAGATTAGCCTCAGTCATCTCACCCCTTATCCACCCAGACCAAACAGGTTTTATTCCAGACAGGCAGATTACAGATAATATAAGATTAGCAACAAACATCATCCAAGACTCCAACCTTCATGCAAGATCAACACTACTTCTTAGTTTAGATATTCACAAAGCTTTCGATAGCGTCAGCTGGTCCTACTTAGACTCGCTACTCCCTAGATACGGCATAGGAGATGAATTTCTACACGGATTTAAAGCCTTATACCACGATCCACATACTCGTATTAAGCTCCCTGGCCATAACTCTGATTTTTTCCCATTAAGCAGGGGCACAAGACAGGGCTGCCCCTTATCCCCTCTCCTGTTTGCTCTTGCTATTGAGCCTCTTGCCTGCGCTATCCGCAGTAATACCAACATCAAAGGGTACACAAAAGGCCTGAAAGATTTTAAATTAAGTCTCTATGCAGACGACGTCCTCCTGTTCCTTACAGACCCTTTACTTTCTCTACCAAACCTAATCCAGACCTTGGATACATTTCATGACCTTTCAGGGTTAGGCATAAATCTATCTAAATGTTCTGCCCTCCCGATTAACTGCCCCCCCGATCTGACTGCCAGGTTAAGGGAGAAATTTTCCTTTCAATGGTGTTCAGACTCCTTCCGATATTTAGGCATCCACATCACCCCATGCTACAAATCCCTATACCACAAAAACTACCCCAGATTGCTTCAAAACATTAGAGATTTACTCAAATCATGGTCAGCATTCCATGTGTCCTTTATGGGTAGGATAGTTGCTATCAAAATGGTTATACTTCCAAAACTACTTTTCTTCTTTAGAGCACTCCCTATCCTGGTCCCTAAAAGCACCCTAGATTCTATCCAAAGAGATATAAACAAATTCATATGGCAAAATAAAAAATCGAGATTTGGATATGCACTGATGTATAGACCTCAGTCGAAGGGAGGGTTGAGTATGCCCAACTTATGGCTATACTACCTTTCAGCCAGATATACACAACTTGCACAATGGTATGCACCTTCCAGTCATATCCCTTGGCTAGAATTTGAGGAACAATCTGTCTTGCCGTTCCACCTCCAAGGCCTCCTATGGTCCAAATCTATTAAAACTCAAAGGATGGGTCATCTTAATAAAGTAGTACATCAAGACCTACTATTATGGCACAGACATAAACATAAGTTTAACATCTCCTCAGAGATCCCTCCCCTAGCTTCCTTCGTAGGGGACCCTCTATTTACCCCTCCAGACATTCACTCCAACCATTATTCTGTCTGGCAGGTCCACAATCTATCTAACTTAAAAGCTTTCACTAAAAATAATACTTTTCGCACATTTTTGGATTTACAGACAGAATATAAACTTAGATACTGATCTCTCAGACTACAATAATATCAAACTATTCTATCAAAAAAACTTCTCTCTCTCCCTCCAAACCCCCTTTACGATTTTTGAACGAATTTGTCTTACTTCACCCAGAGACAGAGGCCTGATATCAAGAATGTATAGAAACCTAAATGAATATAATTTACCAGACAAAACACGCCAAATGCTGCAATGGGAATCAGATCTAGATGAATCCTTCTCTACTGAGCAATGGGACGGCATGACGGATAACCTACGGAAGTGTACCAGGACGGCCTCCATTAGGGAATCTGCCATTAAACTCCAATATAGGTGGTACCTCACCCCTGACAGAATTAATTCATTCTATCCCGCAACATCTCCCCTCTGTTTTAGAGGCTGCCTGGTACAGGGTTCCCTTATCCACACCTTCTGGGAATGTGCACACCTCAAAGACACATGGCAACAGGCCAGTATTAAAATAGAACAGATAACAGGTAGAAGAATAGAACTGACGCCTAAAATGTGTCTTCTATTCTATCCGATCCCAGACATCCCTATAGCCCACACCAGGCTTATACACACCTTACTCACGTCAATACACTGGGCGATAGCGCTCAATTGGCGCTCCTCCGTTGTGCCTTGGTCCCAAATCATGGATCGTATGATATCCATTAAACTAGGAGAACGCATCCATCACACCTTATATGATACCATGAACATATATGATCAGAAATGGAAGCCCTGGGACCTTTCTCTGATAACTCATTGAATTAAACCAATTTATTTTTTTATTTTTTTTATTATTATTTTTATTCCGATTCCGTTTTATTCTCTCATTTTGCCAACGAACTAAGTCATTAAATTTTTACATTGCTGCAATGTACTACCAAACTGCCTTATATACAAACCAGCACTTATTTCTCTGTCGCTCGATTACCTGATATGCATATTCTTCATAGATGTTGTTCACTGCTCTAATATGTATTTTTGTACTTCTTGCCAATTCGAATTTAATCTGTACTGAGACTTATTTTTTTTCAATAAACCGTTTGTAAACAAAAAGAATAGAAAATAAAAGAATATAATATAATAGAGTAAAACAGAGCAGAATGCAAAATAAAATAATAGAGAACAAAGGGATGGAATAGACAATTAAAGAATATAATAGAAAATAAAAGTAAAAGAATAAATAAGAGAGCTTTTTCTCCAATCAGCACCTGTATTAGTGTCACTGGTTCCCAAAAAGTGTCAGAAGTGTTAGTAACTGACTGTCCACCGCAATATCGCAGTCCCTCTATAAGTCGCTGATCACCGCTATTACCAGTAATAAAAAAAAAATACTGTATATCCAATAGTTTGTAGAAGCTATAATTTTTGTGCAAACCAATCAATATACGCTTATTGGGATTTTTTAACAATAATATATAGCAGAATACATATTGGCCTAAATTGATGAAGACATTTGATTTTTTATTGGATATGTTTTTATAACAGAAAGTAAAAAATATATTTATTTTTTCAAAATTGTCAGCCTTTTTTTGTTTATAGTGCAAAAAAATAAAAACCGCAGAGGTGATCAAATGCCACCAAAAGAAAGCTCTATTTGTGGAAAAAAAAGACAAATGAACGCAGTGCGGTATCGCAAAAAATGGGGTTAAATCTTCTGGCGGTCAAGTGGTTAAAGGTCACAGACCCTCAAATACACACACAATATATATATATATATATATATATATATATATATATATATTATGTATATATAAAAAATATATCCTAAATAGCTATCTATTCTTTGTATTCCTCCCCTGTCTTTTATGCATAGTAATGCATTTATTCTTTTTTTACAGGTCATCTTGATTCTTACAAAGCTGTATGATTTTAATCTGGGGAGCGTGACAGAGAGTTCCCTCTGGCGGTAGGTAGATGATGATTATTATTATTATTATTATTATTATTATTATTATTATTATTTTATACTCTACAAAAAATAAAGGTTTTGCATCTATAATTCAAACAAATGCGACTTCCCACTTGCTTCTATCTTGTGGTATCCAATCACTCTCTTCTATGTATGTAATTCTGCTTCTCACTCTGATGTCTTATTAGGACAGCAGTGAGTTTTCTTAGATGCATTCTGATTACTTTCAGCAGCGCTACTCACTAAGGCCTGGTTCACACTCGTTCACTTGGGTTGCACTGAAACCCATGATAATGGAAAATACATTGCTTCCAATAGTACCTGTTCACATCAATGCAGGAAGGCCGGAATCTGGGGGTCCCATTGTTAAAGAGAGCTGCCTGATTCTGAAAAGCTACTCCCCAACACCCCCACAACCACTGGACCAGGGTTGTGGGGAAGTGGCCCTTGTCCGGGCAAAGTTCCACCCTTGTCCCACCCTCTTTCCTGGCCTTATGGGCTCCATGTATAGATAAGGGTCTAGTATGGATTTTGGAGGAGATCCCACACCATTTATTTTTTGTTGTGGGGTTCCCCTTTATCTCCACACCAGAGAGAGATAGATTTGGGTGTTGTGAATGAATGAATGAATGAATGAAGACTTATATAGCGCGGCACATGCGAACTAAATCGCCTCTGGGCGCTTGTTGTTCCTGTCTCTTGACATCAGAAGAGCAGAGTTTTAATCTGTCTTCTGAAGGCCAGGTGGTTTTCCTCCAACCGAATGCTGGTTGGTAAAGCGTTCCATAGTCTAGGACCTTGGAAAGCAAACCTTCTTTCTCCTTTGGACTTGTATCTTGCTTTGGGTAACTTGACCAGATTTTGGTCGGTGGATCGCAGAACGCGATTGGAATTGTGGGGTTCTATCTTGTCGCAAAGATATTGCGGAGCCTTCCCATGGATGCACTTATGCGTCAGACAGAGTGCTTTAAATGCAATTCTGTCCTTTACTGGCAACCAGTGAAGGGTTCTCAACGAAGGTGGGCATAGAGATGGTTTTGGTAGCCATGTGAGGTTATCAACTGACCAGGGAAGTAGGTGTAGATAGAGGGCTGAGGATGGAACCTTGGAGAACTTCTCCTGAAAGAGGAAGAGGAGAGGATGAGATAGAGTTGTAGGTGATCCTAAAGACGCATTGCGATAGGTAGGAGGAGAATCAGGAAAAAGCAGAGTCTTGGAGGCCAAAGAAGATTCGTTTTTTTGGGGGGGGGGGGGAGCAGGTGATTAACTGTGTCAAAGGCAACAAAGGTCTAACACTCTAACAAAATGATTACTAAGTAGTGGCCTTTGGTTTTAATGGTTATTAGGTCATTAACATACTATAAGACTGGGTTCACATTGTTGCACAGTGACAACATTCATTCTAAATGGCACCGCAACACACATTACCAAGGCACCCATTTATAGTACACACTATACATACTACTGTGGGTTTTAGTGTGCTGCATTACAAAAAAAAGTACATGTACCTTTATGGTGTGTTAGGCAGCATATTCAGTGAATGGGCTGCCTTTATGCAACACATGTTAACATGCGTCTTATCATGTGAATCCAGCCCTTGGTAGTCTTGCTACTTTTACTTTTTTCAGTTAAAGCAAAACTCTGGGATAAATGCATAGTTGAATCACTATATGGTAAAAAAAGTCCTGGACACCTGACCATCACACCTAATATGAGCTTGTTGGACACCCAATTCCAAAATTATGGGCAATAATATACGTAACAGTGGCCTTGCTGCCCTTCATGGATGGGAAATATCCTGGTAGCAAACAAGAGAGAAGAGAAAAAAAGGCGCACCAGTCTAGTGTGTTACTGTTGACAATTTAATAGAATAAAAATGTAATAAAAAACTACTCACAAGGAAAGCGACATAACAGGCTTATCGACAACGCTGTAGTGGATACCCCTCGAACCACACTCCAAATGGGGGGGATAAAGGTGTGTCACTGCCGGGTTAAGGCGTAATTTCGAGGCTACAAAAACCTCTTCACTGCTGGGCTCTGATGAAGAGGTCTTTGTAGCCTCGAAACGCGTCAGCCGGCAGTGACACAGCTTTATTCCCCCTATTTGGAGTGTGGTTTGAGGGGTATCCACTACAGCGTTGTCGATAAGCCTATTATGTCGCTTTCCTTGTGAGTAGTTTTTTATTACATTTTTATTCTATTAAATTGTCAATGGTAACACACTAGGCTGGTGCGCCTTTTTTTCTCTTCTCTCTTGAGGTCAGGACACCATTTGAGTTCCTTCACCCAAAGCTGGTCAAACCTTGTCTTAATGGAGATGGCTTTGTGCACAGGGGCACAGTCATGCGGAAAAGAAATGAGCCTTCCCCCAAACCTTGGCCACAAGGTTGGAAGCACAACATTTTCTAAAATGTCTTTTGTATGTTGTAGCATTACCAGCACTTTCCTTCACTGGAAACACCTAAGCTGAATAATAAAGAGGGTTAACCACATACTTTAGCCAATAGGTATGATATCAACTGTCATGACATTTTGGCCTCATAGTGTAGGCTGCGACATGAGGTGTCCATAATATTTTGGTTCTATAGTTGGCTTTGCATAGCTCTTCCAAGAAATCCAAATTTACACCGTGTTTTTGGGTTTTATTAGTAGATTTAATTCCCACCCTAAGGGCTATGCAAAGCCAACTATAGAACCAAAAGATTATGGACACCTCCTGCCCAAACCTACACTATGAGACCAAAAAATCTGAGGACAGCTTCCACTCTTCCACTATTCCTAGTCAATGTCGTGGCCAGTGACGTCACTGACACGTGCCTCTTACTGCACCTATTTAATGGATCTTCCTTCCAGTGTCTGACACCCGAATAACGTTCCTCAGAACTCCTTCCCAGTGACTTTGCTTGCTGGCTGTTTGGACTTCTCGTGTAACTACCTTGGCTCTTCCCCAATGGGTTCACTTGTCTGCTGCCTCCCCCGACCCTTAGCCTGTTTTCTGGATCTTTTTCATCTTTCAAGCACAGTAACTGTCTTCTCCTCTACTCTCTGAATTCTTCCACTGTTCACCTGTTTGTGCAGGCTGGTCACTATATGTTAACCACTTAAGCCCCGGACCATTTTGCTGGTCAAAGACCAGGCCACTTTTTGACATTCGGCACTGCGTCGCTTTAACTGACAATTGCGCGGTCATGCAACGTGGCTCCTAAACAAAACTGACGTTCTTTTTTTTCCACAAATAGAGCTTTCTTTTGGTGGTATTTGATCACCTCTGCGGTTTTATTTTTTTGCGCTGCAAACAAAAATAGAGCGACAATTTTGAAAAATATTCAATATTTTTAACTTTTTGCTATAATAAATATCCCCAAAAAATATATATAAAAAAACATATTTTTTTCCTCAGTTTAGGGCGATATGTATTCTTCTACATATTTTTGGTAAAAAAAAAACGCAATAAGCGTTTATTGATCGGTTTGCGCAAAAGTTATAGCGTCTATAAAATAGGGGATAGTTTTATGGCATTTTTATTAATTTTTTTTTTACCAGTAATGGTGGCGATCAGCGATTTTATATCGTGACTGCAACATTATGGCGGACACTTTTGACACATTTTTGGGACCATAAAAATGCACTGATTACTGTGAAAATGACACTGTAGGGGTTAACCACTAGGTGGTGCTGAAGGGGTTAAGTGTGCCTAGGGATGTGTTCTAACTGTAGGGTGACACGACATTGATCACAGCTTACGATTACAGGAAGCTGTGTACATTGTCCTGTCACTAGGAAGACTGGGGAAATGCTTGTTTACATAAGCATTTCCTCCTCCTTCCTCACCGTGACACGATTGCGGTTATGCCTGCGGACATCGAGTCCTCGGGACCCACGGTCGGAGTCACTGAGCTTGCGGCGGGGCGTGCGTCCACAATGCCGCTTCTTAAAGGGGATGTATATATACGTCCTTTTGCCTGCCCATGCCATTCTGCAGACGTATATCAGCGTGCGGCGGTTGGCATGTGGTTAAAGCAAATTGAACCTTGGGGTTATGACCTGGGGTCAGCACACTGTCCAAATGTTTGTGAGGAATCCCTAGTAGTACATTTGCTAGCCCTTAGACTCCATGACCCTGGGATCCTATGCCATCTGCTCACATGTGAGTTCACCCCCTTCTGCCCCGCCAAGCTTACTTTGCTTGCTATGTACAATATACAGGTTGACTTTTACTTACCAGAATAAAAGTCTGTGTTGTAATGATAAGGATATAAAGTACTCTTATGCCGCATACACACGACTGTTTTTCATGATGAGAAAAATGCAATTTTTTTAATTGGTCATTAAAAACGATCGTGTTTAGGCTCCAGGGCATTTTTCGCGATGTGAAAAATGGGCATTCGAAATTTAGAACATGCTCTATTTTTTCTCAAATTTTTCACGTCGCGAAAAATGGTCGTGTGTAGGCTTTAACGATGGGGGAAAAAATGCGCATTCTCAGAAGCAAGTTATGAGAAGGGAAATTTGCATAATCAAGCCCAAAGGGTGTCTCTATTCGAATGGAACTTCCCCTTTACAGTGCCGCCGTACGTGTTGTACATCACCGTGCTTTGCTCGAGCATTTTTTTTTCACGATCGTGTGTATGCAAGGCAGGCTTGACGAGAATCACGTCGAGAAAAACTTTGTTTTTTCCATGACATTAAAAACGGTCATGTGTACGCGGCATTAGACCTTATAGGGTTAAAGCACCCATGTTATGTCAGCACGCCACTGATCCTTTCCTCAAGAAACCCTCCTTTGACTTTATATGACTGACCGCTATTAGGGCATCTACTATTTAGGTCAATTGCATGTGTCTCTCTAATTGCTTTAAGCTTGACTTTTACCAAGGCCCAACTGCATGGAAACATGCAGATCTATCAATCTTCTGTCTTCCTTGGAAGCCCCACGACAACTTCCTGGCATCCCCGAAGATGGTTAGTTTACAAATTTTTACCGGCGCTCTTGATTTATGAATACCTGCCTTCCCACAGATGCTGCGTTAAGATCATGTTCAGAATGTGCTGAATCTCGGCAGAAACTACTGCCAAGTCTTCAAGTCCCATTGACATTTCCTGGGCCCGCTTAATTAATTGTTCTGATCCTTAATCAGCGAGGGATAGGCTTTCCAGATGCTTATTCCTATTTGTTTTCCATCCATCGGGAATGTCAATTCTCTTGTTCCCCACTATATGTAAAATCCTACAGTAGACTCAAATCAAACATGGCCCATCTTTGATTTAAGGCAGAATTTAAATGCCCAAGGGGGTGTAGAAAAAGTTGGATCGTGTTTAAGCTTTTTTTTTATTGTGAATTGGATTGCAGCCTATTTTAGACTGAGGGGTTTGAAGCATATTTTATCAGTTTTTGCACTTGTGTATCTCTGAAGCCAAACTTTTTTCGAAAGAACACAGAAGATAGAATGGTTCAAACCTCTGTCAGGTTTTTCTTTTTATGTCCCATTGGGGAGAGTTACCTTGACTTTCTTTCCCATAGACAAAACAAAAAGTTGCAGCTATATAACACAAAATAACTCCTAAACTGGTGTCACTGGAACAAAGGTCCCCATTGTAGTACGTACCCTCTATTCCTGTTGTGGTGACCATTCAAAATGTTAATTTTTTTTTTAGTAGAATGGGGATGGGTTAGAAATTTTGGGCCAGATTCACAGAAGAGATACGACGGCGTATCTCCTGATACACCGTCGTATCTCTGTGTTCCGGCCGTCCTAACTATGCGGCTGATTCATAGAATCAGTTACGCATAGATAGCCATAAGATCCGACCGGTGTAATTGACTTACACTGTCGGATCTTAAGGATGCAATTCTATGCCGGCCGCTAGGTGGCAAGGCCATTGCGGTCGGCGTAGAATATGCAAATGACTAGTTACGGCGATCCACGAAGATCCGCGCGTTCGTCGCAATCCCGTACGTCGTTGCTAGTTGTTTTTACCCGTCGCAAAGTTACACCTGCTTTAACATGGCTTATCTTTAGATCAGCCATGTTAAAGTATGGCCGTCGTTCCCGCGTCGAATTTAAAAAAAAAATTTCTTTGCGTAAGACGTCCGGGAATACGAAACGCCGTAACGCACGTTGCATTTAAAAAAAAACGTTGGGGCGCTGTAATTTCGCGCAATGCACGTTGGGAAATTTGAACACGGAGCATGCGCAGAACGTTCGGCGCCTAATTTAAATGGCGCCCGCCCCATTTGAATTAGGCGGGCTTGCGCCGAGTGGAATTACGTTACACCGCTGCAAGTTTACAGGTAAGAGCTTTGTGAATCAGGCACTTACGCTGTAAACCTGCAGCGGTGTAACGTAAATGGGATACGTTACGCTGCCGCAGCGTAACGTATTTCTCTCTGAATCTGGCCCTAAGTTAGTGAGTCGCTCTATTGGCTTACACCAATCACTGGTTCATCCTACCACCAAACTATCAGTAAGTCAAATGAAAAGAAGCCAGTGGCACATCCTAGAATCCACAAATTGGATTCTTCTATTATTCTGGTCAAGCAACACATAACACTGCTTAGGACTTTCCCCTCCTAATTAAGCCTAGTTAACTATTCTTTCACTTTACCCCCCCCCCCCCCAAAAAAAATAAAAATAAAATCACAGCTGTTAAAACACTCATTATTTTCTATAGTACAAAACAATTTAATATGTATGAGTCTAGAAGATTTGCCCTCAACTCTTGTTTTGTTGACAACAGTAAAATTTGGGATTTCCCACCATTTTCTGTCCCAGTGGACAGGTTTACAACCTATCCTAGACTTTATGTCATCATAGTAAATCGGATTTAAAAACTTCCACAAATTCCATAATGTTCCTAGACAATAAGCATCTGTCTTAATACATTCCATCGTAATTGGATTATGGTAGAAGTCAACCGAGTGGCAACAGGCCCGTCGAGACAGGACAGGCAAAACAAACAATTGCTTGGGGCACGGAGCTCCTCTTCCTTCCTTCTGGAGTCCTGTCAGTGCGTGGTACAGAAGATTCAGTTTCCTGTTCACGGCCGGACTGACAGGAAGTGCACACTGAGTGCTCACTTCCTTTCAGTCCGGCCGGGAACATGGGGAACTGAATCTCCTGTGCCTCGCGGTACCCGGCCTGGCCCTGGCAGTATCTAATAGGGGACTGGGGACTCATAATGATAGAACACCGGACTAAGAGGAGGAAGAGGAGCTCCGCCATGCTACAGCGACAGCCTACAGGGGAAAAAGGGGAGGTGAGAATAGAAAAACATAGGGACTAGGGAGGGGGGGGGGGAGTAAGAACATGGGAGTACAAAATTTGTGTAGCGCTAACGTAGGCTTTGCATGCAGGGGGGGGTGCTTGGGGGCCCCCATTTTGCTTGGGGCCCCCAAATTCCTTCAAACGGCCCTGAGTGGCAATGATGTTGGGGTATGTTCCTGATACTCATCAGAACCAAAGAAACTGCTTAAATGGTAATAAAATGTCTTTAACCACTTCCTGCCCTCATGACGTCATATGACGTCCTTGGGTTGAAGTGGTTATACCAGGATGATGCCTGTACCTGCATCCCCCCCATGTGAACAACAAGGGGAATCGAGATCAACACTTCTGCAGGCATTTGTTTCTCCAAAAGAGTTTGGCGCAATATTCCTCATGAATGATGGCAGTGGGAAAGGTAAGTATATTTAATATATTCTTCTAAAGGGTATTCTTTATAGCCAATTTAAAGTGTTACTAAACCCACAACAGTAAAATCAGTCTGTATATGCAGCATAGCATGCTTGTTATACTCACTGTGGAACGTAAGGAGTTAATCCTCTGCATTGTGTAAAAAGGCTGTTTTATTCTGTATGCATAGATCCTCCCCCTCCTGCACTGTCTATCTTAGGAAAGCTAGCTAACACAGGCAAAGTAGCCAACCTGCACATGCTCAGTTGTGTCGTTTATGCTGGAGAGAACGGTTTCTTGTTCTCAGAGATAGCCAGGTCACATGATATTGACATCACACATGTGGGCATGTATACAGGCTGCAGTGAAAATCTCCACCTTCCTGAACTTTCAGCACTGAAGAAACTGTGCAGTTTATGATGTAACCGTGGTATACAGATCATTCAAGAAGGTATATAGTGGCAGCATTTTAATGTAAAAAGATGTATAAGCTGTGGGCACTGTGGGGGGGGGGGGCGGATGAACTATTTTCATAATACTGGGTTTAGTAACACTTTAAAGGAACACTAAAGGCAAACATTTTTTGTTTTTTAAATAACAAACATGTTATACTTACCTCCACTGTGCAGCTCGTTTTGCACAGAGTGGCCCCGAATCCTGTCTTCTGGGGTCCCTCGGCGGCTGTCTCGGCTCCTCCTCGCAAAAGCTTTCCACCTTTATGCGAGCATGATGGAAAGCTTTTGTGGGCACGCTCCCGTGATACAGCGCGGGCGTAGCCGCCGACTTTATCACTCGGCCCCGCCCCCCGGCACGCTGCGTCATCGGATGAGATTGACAGCAGCGCCAGTCAATGGCTGCGCTGCTATCAATCCGTCCAGCCTAGCCAATCAACGGCCAGGCTGGGAACCGAAGAGGATCACGAGGACGCGCGCGGGACTTTAGAGGGGTGAGGTAGGTAAAACGGGGGTTCGAGGGCAGTACCGTCGGATGTTTTTTCACCTTAATGCATAGGATGCATTAAGGTGAAAAAACATTTACATTTACAACCCCTTTAATGCTCTGTACAGGGTCACATTAACATCACAGAACAAGTCCAGTTGAACTTGACTAACCAATACTAGCCATACATCCTGCTCACAGCACCATTTGTAAACTGTTTTTTACAAAGTTATCCTAATAGTAGAGGTGTGTGCTGCCTTAGTGTAGTCTGTTGTCTTTCTAATTATAGTTTTGGTTGATTTATATTAAAGAGCTAGATTAAAGTTGCACTTCACCTCCATTATTCAAGCAAGCTTACAACTCTGAGAAGGGAGGCTAGATGAATCTACAATAAGTATTATCATTAATGCAGAATTAGAAATACGCCATGTGTTTGACCTTACCTCTCGATCTTTATTCGTTTTTTTAACTGCTAAGCAAAACTCACGTGTCCTTCTCTTTAGCCATTATTACAGCTAACCTTCAAGCAAACCACTAACCACAGAGTTCAAGTATTCATTTACGATCTCTCTTATCTGCCAAAAGCTTTGTAATTAAGTTCTGCAACTTTTGTTGTTCATGTAATTCTGGCTGACACCAGAGCCAAGAGGGTGACGCCACTTTCACTGTCAGGGTTAAATATTACAGTGGTGTCACCAGGGCAACTGTTAGAAATCATGGGGCCTCATTCAGACTTTCTGACGGGGCCCTCCTGGTCCCCTCTGTTGACCAATAGGGCCCAGGTACAGTACATGTAATTTAGGCACTGGTGAGCAGGTAGGAGTGGGAGTGTGGTCTAGTAAAAATCCATTTATTTTTTTACGCAGAAATGAACAATAAAAATGCCCTGCCCCCCCACCCATTTAGCTGATGGGGCCCAGGCTTAGTACTACAGGACCCATTGTACTGCCTTATCAGCGGCCCTGGGTATCACCTCTCCTCCACCAACCTGCTGACTGGACAATAAAGGAGTGGTACTGATATGTATTTAAGTCTGTTCAACAGGAGAGATGCCTTCATTAACCACTTGAGATCCGCGCTATAGACGAAATACGTCCGCAGCGCTGCTCTCAAGTGCCAAGTGGCCGTTTAAAAACGGCCTTTATGTGCATTACCCGCGCGCGCCACTGGGTGGCGCGCGGCGGGTAAAAACTGTCCCGACGCATCGCCGAAGACCCGATGCGTGTACCTGGCGGCCGCGATGTCCGCCGGGTACACGCGATCGTCGGTGACACGGCAGGTGACAGCAGGGACGTGGAGCTCTGTGTGTAAACACAGAGCTCCACGTGCTGTCAGAGGAGAGGAGACCGATCTGTGTCTCTTGTACATAGAGACACAGCATCGGTCCCCTCCCCCAGTCACCCCCCTCCCCCCACACAGTTATAACACACCCAGGCTACACAGTTAACCCCTTCCTCACCCCCTAGTGTTAACCCCTTCACTGCCAGTCACATTTATACAGTAATTCGTGCATTTTTATAGCACTGATCGCCGTATAAATGTGAATGGCGCCAAATTTGTGTCAAAAGTGTCCGATACGTCCGCCGCAATATCCCAGTCCCAATAAAAATCGCAGATCGCCGCCATTACTAGTAAAAAAAAAAAATAATAAAAAAAATCATAATTCTGTTCCCCATTTTGTAGGCGCTATAACTTTTGCGCAAACCAGTCGCTTATTGCGATTTTTTTTTTTTTTTTTACAAAAATACGTCGAAAAATACGTATCGGCCTTAACTGAGAAAAAATATAATTTTTTAAAAAAAAATTGGGATATTTATTATAGCAACAAGTAAAAAAAAAATATATTTTTTTTAAATTGTTGCTCTTTTTTTGTTTATAGCGCAAAAAATAAAAACCGCAGAGGTGATCAAATACCACCAAAAGAAAGCTCTATTTGTGGGGAAAAAAGGACGCCAATTTTGTTTGGGAGCCACGTCGCACGACCGCGCAATTGTCAGTTAAAGCGACGCAGTGCCGGACGCTGAGATTTCGCCTGGGAACGAAGGGGGTTTATGTGCCCAGT
The DNA here is from genome assembly GCF_905171775.1 of Rana temporaria. Taxonomy (NCBI): domain Eukaryota; kingdom Metazoa; phylum Chordata; class Amphibia; order Anura; family Ranidae; genus Rana; species Rana temporaria. Next base: position 44,753,975 of record NC_053496.1, on the reverse strand, counting down.
AAGCAAGTGGTTAACACCTGAGCAATCTCAGTACTGTAAATCTGAGTGACCAACCTCAGAGCCCTGCAGGTAGCAGGCTGAAGTCGATTTATTTCCTGGGCTCTTCTCCAGGGCCAGTGGTGGCAAAAAGTTTTATTACGTTGGATTAGTTTATTTTGATGTCCACTGTCAGCTTATGGAGCAGAACCATGTCACGTATGGGAAGGATTCTGACAACATTGTCAGGATCCACTCATTTGCCTAATTGACAGCTGTCTCCTCCTTTTAGGAAAGGATGTGAGCCACCAGCCGCTCTTGCCCCAAACCCAGTGAGTGTCGAAGGAGCAAAGCAGGGTATAGTGACTGACAGTCACTGCTCTGTGAAGCAAGCAACCTGGCATCTGAGTGGTCTATAGTCAGGCGATCACTGAGTTCTTGGTCTTAGAGCTGTAGTGTCATGTAGCAATTGTTTTTTTGTTAAAGCGGGAGTTCACCAGAATTTATTTTTTTAACATTAGATTGAGGCTAATTTTAGTAAGCACAATCGGGTGTTCTTTTTAAAATGAATGCAGTACTTACCGTTTTAGAGATCGATGTTCTCCCGCCGCTTCTGGGTATGATCTTCGGCACTGGGCGTTCCTATTTGATTGACAGCCTTCCGTCGGTCGCATACAGCGCGTCACCAGTTGCCAAAAGAAGCCGAACGTCGGTGCGGCTCTCTACGGCGCCTGCACACCGACGTTCGGCTACTTTCGGGAACTCGTGACGCACTGTATACGACCTTTGGAAGGATGTCAATCAAATAGGAATTCCCAGTCCCGCAGCCCATACCCGGAAGCGGCGGGAAAACATCGATCTCTAAAACGGTAAGTACTACATTAATTTAAAAAAAAAATCACCCAATTCTGCTTACTTGGGTGAACCTCCACTTTAACTCCAAACTTCTCCTTTTAATAATAGCTATTGCTGGGATAGCTAGTAGGGACTAGTCACATTCAACTGAATTTGTTCTGTAATGTAGAAGACGTTTTGTAGCTTCTTTAAGCCACTTCTTCAGTTTAATGATTGTCCGGAAGATACCCCAACATTTATAACCACACAAGTAGCACAGACACCTTGATCCAACCACCATTTAATGTGTAGATGTTGATAGCCCAAAAATAGGATGGGAGGTGTGAAACTTGTGGAACCACCTTGTTCTAATTACATAATGCCATGTTCGGGCACTGGGTAAACTGGGAGTGATGTCATGTTATCTCTTCCGGGTTACTATAACGAACAGCCAATCAAAGCCGATCCTGGCTTTGTTCAGCTTTCCGGCCAGCTGGAAGATGTTTCGGCTGGTTGCTTGGGTCTTCCGGTGGGAGGGGAGAGTCTGAGCAAGCCGCGGAAGGCAGCGGGAGGGAGGATGTCTTCTTCCGCTGCTTGTAATAGCAATGGAGCACCTAGTTTGCCGCTCCGATTGCTGTTACAAGGGAGTTGAACATTGGCTCTGCTGGTACGTGATTTGGCAGAAAGTGGCTATACTACTAGATATACAATGACTTGGATAAATGAAAACCTTCAAAGATATTGCTGAGGGAAATATGAAATGTGGCACCAGGGATGTTTAAGATGGCTATAGTGAGTAGATTTATAAAGGGGCTGTAATAGCAGTGATCTCAAGCAGTCTTCTGTGTCTTCAAATTCCAACCAAATTCTTGTACAATGTCTGCAGGATCTGACCATCTACTCTAGTATGACTGCAGTCTGTTTTCTGTAGCATTATATACACTGATTATTTATGTTTGGCCCTTTGGCGATTTTTTTGGGCCACACCTGAGGCTTTTAGGGCTAGTTTACACTTGGATACACAATATTTAAAGCACTCTGAATGCCAATAAAAGCACCTGTCACTAAATAAAATTGTAAGTTTACAGTCCTGTTATAAATTGCATTTGCCTTGCTTAAAAAATGATAGCATCTCCGACGCCTCCATAGAAGTCTATGACAACATCGCCTGCAGCTTTTGAGGGGCTTTTATTCAAAGTTAGCTTTGCTTTGTTTTGGAGGCATTGCAGGTATGAGATATCCCAGGATGCACTAGGAAACCAACAAGGGAACCAGAAAAACTTGATCAGCAGTCACTTATGGTTCATGTGTATGTAGCACCCTCTAGTGTGCTAGAAGGGGGAAGACTGGGCTTCCCCAGTGACGTAGCAGAGGGTGCGTCAGAGGGGGCGGGTCACGTGACGGGTGGCCCCGCCTCCCCTATATAAGAAATGTCACAGTTTCAGCCACGTGTCCAGCGGTGAGAGGAGGTCGGCGTGGCTGCGATCTGGATGGATGGATCTTCTCATCGCTGGACCGGAGATCAACCGTCGCTGGATACAGACAACGTTGGAGCAGGGAGCTGGGACCGAGTATATTATCACCGCTGGATTTTTTTAATTTATTTTTTATTAATTAAGGACTTTTTTCTACTGTGTGTGTGTGTGTTTTCTCCAACTATTTACATTTCCTTCGTGAAATGGTAGGGGTACAATGTACCCCATTACCAATTCACATAGGGGGGGGCAGGATCTGGGGGTCCCCTTTGTTAAAGGGGTCTTCCAGATTCTGATAAGCCCCCTGCCCACAGACCCCCACCACCACCGGGCAAGGGTTGTGGGGATGAGGCCCTTGTCCCCATCAACATGGGGACATCCTCCGCATGTTGAGGGCATGTGGCCTGGTACGGTTCAGGAGGGGAGCCGCACTCTGTCCCACCTCTTTTCTGTGGCCGGCCAGGTTAACGTGCTCGGATAAGGGGTCTGGTGTGAATTTTTGGGGGAACTCCACGCCATTTTTTTTTATTTTGGGGTGGAGTTCCCCTTAAAATCCACACCAGACCTGAAGGGTCTGGAATGGATATTTGGGGGGAACCACGTCATTTTTTTTTAATTGACGGCAGGGTTCCCCTTAATATCCATTCCAGACCTGAAGGGCCTGGTAATTGAATTTGGGGGGACCCCCACGCTATTTTTTTTTATGAATGAATTCTCTCTGAATTGCAGACAATTCATTATAGCCGCAGGTCCGATTTTAAAATACTTTTTTTCCTTTCAGAGATTACACTTTGTGCAGAGACAGTTCTAAGTACGGGAAACATGCGCTATTTCACATGCTAACTTTACACCCCGCCCTAGGTACGAAATTTAAAGTAATATTTCACTTTTATTGTTTCACTTTTAGCATTATTAAATTCACTGCTCCTGAAAAAACGGCCGTTTTTAAAACTTTTTTTTGCATTGATACACGTCCCCTGGGGCAGGACCCAGGTCCCCAAACCCCTTCTTAGGACAATAACTTGCATATAAGCCTTTAAAATTAGCACTTTAGATTTCTCCCATAGACTTTAACAGAGTGTTCTGCGGCTTTTCGAATTTGCCGCAAACACCCCTAATTGTTCGTTTGGATAAGTCCTTGCATAAAGCAGAAAAAAGAAAATTGCTTAATTATTTTCTGCAATCACTTGAGCAAAAAAGCCGACCTTGCTGCTGCCAATCCGCTGACCAAAAATATACCTTAGCGCTTGCAAAGTAAATTGGAGTTTTTCAAGGTTTCGAAACACTGTTCATTAGTCTAATGATTGGGCTGAGTTTTTTTTATCCTCATACTAATTAGTCCAACATCAACTATCATTTGGCAGCATCAGGCAGTTAGTTAACATTGATCTTGAAAAAAGCGTGGTTTTAAAGTAAAAAAAAAAGAAAGTAAGCGATCGTTGGCAAGCTAATCCCAAAAAATGACTAAAGTGAAGCTGCCGCTGGGAAAATAAAAGACGTTTTGGCCCCCAGAGTCAGCTGTGGAGAGTTTTGCAGATGACTCAAGTCGCCGGGCGCAGCAGTGCGGATCCTTAAATTGGTCTTGACGGGAGAACTTGTCATACAGTTAAAACAAATTAGGTTTCAGAGAAGTGAGACCTGGCTTGCTCTTGGGAAGTAAATGTACACTTTTATTAATTGTCTTAACTGTATGATGAAGCATTCCTGCTTAAAATGGGGGGGAAAAAAAACAACATATTTTCCAAGACTCTTGGGGGTGAAGTGTTAATATAATGAATTTCTATGCAAATAATATTTTCTATATTTAACACCTAATATGCTTCCTGTAAAAACGCACCGTGTACGGCAATTCAAGGGGTACGCTGAAATAAAAAACAAAATACATTTTGGGAACTACTTTTAGACATTTCACCATTTTTATATAATTTATACAAGTTTCTTTTCAAGTTAGGAAGCCGTAATATAAAATAAAAAAATACGTTAAAACAGCCCAAAATGGCTTTTGTTTAACCACTTTCCTCCCGGTCAATAGTGAATTGACATCTGGGAAGTGGTTTTGTTATCCTGACTGGACGTCTATTGACGTCCTGCAGGATAACAGCCGCCGCGCGCCCGGGGGGGGGGGCACGCATCGCGGCGACCGGTGATGCGGTGTGTCAGTCTAACACACCGCTACACTCATCTCGGTAAAGAGCCTCCGGTGGAAGCTCTTTACCACGTGATCAGCCGTGTCCAATCACGGCTGATCACAATGTAAACAGGAAAACCCGCTGATCGGCTTTTTCTCACTCGCGTCTAATAGACACGAGTAGTGGAGAGACGATCGGCTGCTCTCCTGACAGGGGGGGTTTATGCTGATAGTTTATCAGTGTTGCCCCCCCCTCGGATCACTGCACAGGACCACCAGCATGCCACCCAGGACCACCAGGGATGGGCATCCACACTGGACCACCAGGTATGCCCCCTAGACCACCAGAAAAAGCCAATAGGTGCCAAGGCAGCTGCTAATCAATGCCCAGGCGGCTGCCAACCAGTGCCCATTCAAAATCCCTGCCAGTGCCACCAGGGATACCCATCAATGCTGAATATCACTGCCACATTTCAGTGCCCATCAGTGCCATGTATCGATGCCCATTAGTGCCCAGCAGTGCCGCCTATCAGTGCCACCTATAAATGCCACCCATAAGTACCCACCATTGCAGCCTTTCAGTGCCCATCAGTGTCGCCTATCAGTGCCAATCAGTGCCACCCATGAGTGCCCATCAGTGCCGCCTATCAATGCCCATCAGTGCTGCATATCAGTACCACCCAACAGTGCCCATCAGTGCCACCTCATCGGTGCTGCCTTATTAGTGTCCGTCAGTGCTGCCTTATCAGTGCCTATTTGTGAAGGAGAAAACATACTTATTTACAATTATAACATGGGTGTTGCGCTTATATCAACATTTGTTAGTGTATTTACACTAACAAATGTTGATATAAGCGCAACACCCATGTTATAATTTCACTATTGGTTTTGTACACCTTTGTGTTTGCAGTGTCATTTGGGTATTTTTGTTGTATAGTAGTTTTTTTCCTTTTGATTGTTTTAAGTAGTAGCGCTGTAGTACCATTTTTTCTATACTTATTTACAAAATTTTATAATAGAAAAAAAAGAAAAACTTAAATTTTTTCAACATTTTTGGTCTTTTTTTATTTGTATAGCATAAAATAAAAACCCCAGAGGCAATTAAATACCACCAAAAGAAAGCTCTATTTGTGGGAACAAAATGATAAAAATTCTGTTTGGGTACAGTGTAGCACGACCGCGCAGAAAGCTGAAAATTGGCTTGGGCAGGAAGGGGCGTAAGTGCCTGGTATGGAAGTGGTTAAAGGTTGAATGTTTTAAAAATCTTCTATATTTTGTTATTAGTGTTAGAAAATGTTTATTTTTCAAATAAATATATGTGGGTAGATTCAGGTAGGGGCGCGCAAAACTAGGTCGGCGTAGCCTAGCGTGTTTACACTACGCCGCCTTAAGTAAGAGAGGCAAGTACATGATTCTCAAGCCACTTACCTCCTTACTTAGGGTGGCATAGTGTAAACGCGGCGGGCGTAAGGGCGCCTAATTCAAATGGGTTGGAGGGGGGCGTGTTGTATGGTAATGAGGCTTGACCTCACGTTTTTGACGATTTTTGTTACTGCGCATGCGCCAGGCGCCTACATTTCCCAGTGCGCATTGCGGCTAAGTACGCCGTACGGGCTTATTGATTTTGACGTGGACGTAAACGATGTAAATCCCGATTCGCGGACGACTTACGCAAACAATGTAAAAAATTCGAACCCCGCGGCGGGAACGGCGGCCATACTTTAACATTGTTATTCCACCCCATAGGTGGAATAACTTTAGGCCGCCTAAGGCCTTATGGAAACAATGTAATTCGACTGCGGCGGCCGGGCGTACGTTCGTGAATCGGCGTACAAGCTCATTTACACAATCTATGCCGGCCGCAATGGAAGCGCCACCTAGCGGCCATCCGAAAAATTGCAATCTAAGATAGGACGGCGCAAGCCGGCCTATCTTAGATATGTTTAAGCGTATCTCTGTTTGAGCATACGCTTAAACATACGGCGGCGTAGATTCTGAGTTAGGTCGGCTTATCTACTGATAATTCAGCCTAACTCTTTCTGAATCTACCTAATTGTACCTGGTGCACCCCTTGACTTGGGACTATATTTAAATATCTCACGATTTTATATAATTTATACAAGTCTCTTTTCGAATTAAAAAGCAGTGATATAATGTAAAATACTTAAAAGCAACTCATAAGAGCTTAGGGGCATTTTTTAAAGGTTGAATGTTTAAAAAATGTTTATGGCTTTTTTTTTATTACAGTTTTAATGTTCATTTTTCAGATAAACATATAGTACCAGGTGCATCCTTGACACTGCAGTTGGAGAGCATTGTTCCAACTGTTCTAAAAAAATATTTATAAAAAAAAACAAAAAAAAACGCAAAATACAAAGTCCACCCTTGATACTGCTATTAGAGAGAATTGTGGGAGTAGGTAGTTGGTGTTCAGACTGCCTTTGTTTAATTGAAACTCTGTATGTAGACATACATAGCTAGATTCACATAGCTTGCCGTAACTTTGCGACGGCGTAGCGTAGCTTGTTTACACTACGCCGCCGTAAGTTAGCGAGGCAAGTACATGATTCTCAAAGTACTTGCCTGCTAAGTTACGGCGGCGTAGCGTAAATCGGGTGGGCGTAATGGCGCCTAATTCAAATTTAGCTGAGGGGGCGTGTTTTATGGCAATGGGGCTTGACCTGACGTGATTGACGTTTTTTTTGGAACGGCGCATGCGCCATCCGCCTACATTTCCCAGTGTGCATTGCGGCAACATACGCCGCACGGGCCTATTAATTTTGACGTGGACGTAAATGACGTAAATCCCTATTCACGGACGACTTACGCAAACGACGTAAGATTTTCGAATTTCGACGTGGGAACGGCGGCCATACTTAACATTACTATTCCATCTATATGATGGAATAACTTTAGGCCTGCTAATGCGTTACGTAAACGGCGTATCTGTACTGCGCCGGCCGGGCGTACGTTCGTGAATAGGCGTATCTACTGATTTACATATTCTACGCCGACCGCAATGGAAGCGCCACCTAGCGGTCAGCCCTTAAAATTACACTTTAGGATACGAGGGTGTAAGACACTTACGCCGCTCGTATCTGAGCCTAATTTAAGCGTATCTGGATACCAGAGTACACTTAAATTAGCGCTGAGGCAAATTCTGACTTAGGCTGGCATATCTACTGATACGCCAGCCTAAGTCTCTCTGAATCTAGCTAACAGAGTAGGGAGTGAGGATGGAGGGAGGAATGAGAAATTTTTATTGGTCAAATGTAAAAAGCATATTTAAAAAAGGCTCTTGGGGGTGAACAGTTAATATAATGAATTTCTATGAGAAATATAATTATCTGCGGTTCACCCATAAGTGCCACGTACCATAATGTACTTTATTTAGAAATGCACCATGTACTGCAATTTAAGGGGTGCACTGAAATAAATAATAATAATAAAAAAATACATTTGGAGACCGCTTTTAGATGTCCCCTTATTTTTATACAATCTATACAAGTCTCTTTGTAAGTTAGGTAATCTTATAATAAGGCTTACCTATAGGTAGTGTAATAATCTCCTAAACGTGTACCGTTTAGGAGATATTTACTGTACATGCAGCCAGTGACATCACTGGAGCATGCGTCCTGGATCGCCCACGGGTGCTGTTCCTTCTGAGCCCAGTGCCGCGAACTGGAGCCCCCACGAGCATGCACGGGAGTGATGTTTCTGGCCAATCACAGAGCCGGATCCTGCAAACCTGGGAGCAAGATGGGTGAAAATGGAGGCGGCTGCATCGCTGACATCACGGTGCTGGAGCTTTGTTTTAAAGTGGAGGTTCACCCTCAAAATTAACTTTTTAGCTAACCTATATCCAGCCTTAATAAAGGCTTGTAGCGTTGTCATTTTTTTTAAATGTGTACACTTACCTGTCTTCAGCCTCACTTCCGGGTCTTCTTCCTTGCGGGGAGTGGGCATGTCGCTCCTTTTCCCTGACGGGGAGCTCTGCGCAATGTCTCCTGGGAGTGAGTGTTGATCCTCCCAGGAGACGATTGACGTTGCGGGTAAAGCGCGTCATCGCCTTCCGAAAATATCTGACGGGGACTCGGCTCTTTACGGCGCTATACGGCGCCTGCGACTGCTGTGCAGAGCTGACTGCGCAGGCGTCATAAACTGTAGAGTCCCCCTCCGATATTTTCAGAAGGCGATGACGCGTCCGTGATAGGCGGAACACAGAACAGAGACGCTGCTGCGAAAATTTGTGTTCCGCCTATCACAGGACACTCTGAGGAAAAGGCGCAGCTTTCAAATAATGGACGCTCGCAGCACACGGAGACTGTCACCGGCCTGGAAGTCAGAATCAGCAAAACGTGAGTGATGGCACTGTTGGCACAGTGGGGGAAAGTGATGGCACAGTGGGGGGAAAGTGATGGCACAGTGGGGGCGGCACAGTGGGGGGAAAGTGATGGCACAGTGGGGGCAAGTGATGGCACAGTGGGGGCAAGTGATGGCACATTGGGGGCAAGTGATGGCACATTGGGGGCAAGTGATGGCACAGTGGGGGCAAGTGATGGCACAGTGGGGGCAAGGGATGGCACAGTGGGGGCATGTAATCTAATGGCACAGTGAGGCATGTAATGTAATGGCACAGTGAGATTTGAAAAAGCCTGTTTCTGTCAGCGGTTCTGGCTACCCCTCAGCTTCCAGAAAGACTAGTAGGAAGGGGGTAGTCTTATATGGCACGTATATCCCAAAACCAACATTTTTCCTGGAAAATTAGGGGGTCGTCTTATACGCCCAGTCGTCTTATACGCCGGCAAATACGGTAATATGCAGACACATCGGAAAAAAACAAACAAGGGGTATGAGTTGTGACTGGTTATGGTAAATAAAACACTTATAGGTATTTAAATAATTAAGAGCGGTATGGCATGTAATGTCAGTGCCTATAGTTATGAAAACAATGAAAAATTAATGAGGTGGCATAATGAAGCACCATGGGGAAATGAGAGGAGTAAAAGGAGGAAAGGAGGAGAAAGAGATACTGTAAAGATAAAGAGATGAGACAAGTCTAATCTTCAAGACCTAAAAATTAGGATAAAAAAATCATCAAGAAAAAATGTGAAAATAAAAAGACTAAATGCTAGATGGGAGAGCAGGGGGGGGGGGGGGTGTAGCAAACAATTTATGAGTGGGTTCAGAGAAGGGGGCATGGAAGCTATTATATTGTACTGGTGATGAATGGGGAGATATAGTTAACCACTTAAAGCGGTAGTTCACCCTCCTTTCCATCATTAGACCATTAAATTCGGCATCGTAGCGCGAGCTACGGTATGCCGGTCTTAAATTTTTAATCCCCGTACTCACTGTGGTATTGTTGATTGAAGAATCCGACTCCCGCGGGGAATGGGCGTGCCTATGGAGAGGGAGGATGATTGACGGCCGGCTCTGGCACGTCACGCTCCCCGAAGACAGCCGGAGTAGGTCTCGGCTATTCACGACGCCTGCGCACAGGCTATGCGCAGGCGCCGTGAATAGCCAAGCCTATTTCGGCTATTTCCGGAGAAGCGTGACGTGCCAGGGCCGGCCGTCAATCACCTTCTCTCACCATAGGAACGCCCATTCCCCGGATTCTTCAATCAGCGATACCACAGTGAGTACGGGCATAAAAAATGTAAGACCGGCATACCGTAGCTCGCGCTACGATGCCGAATTTAATTGTCTAATAAAAAAAAACTTTTTTTTTTTTTTTAACAGGGCGAACCCCCGCTTTAAGACCCGGACCTTTAGGCAGCTAAAGGACCAGGTCAGTTTTTGCGATTCGGCACTGCGTTGTTTTAACTGACAATTGCGTGGTTGTGCGACGTGGCTCCCAAACAAAATTGGCGTCCTTTTTTCCCTCACAAATAGAGATTTCTTTTGGTGGTATTTGATCACCTCTGCGGTTTTTATTTTTTGCGCTATAAACAAAAATAGAGCGACAATTTTTAAAAAAAATTGCAATATTTTTTGCTATAATAAATATCCCCCAAAAATATATGGAAAAAAAATGTTTTCCTCAGTTTAGGCCGATACATATTCTTCTACCTATTTTTGGTAAAAAAAATCGCAATAAGCGTTTATCGATTGGTTTGCGCAAAGATTATAGCATTTACAAAATAGGGGATAGTTTTATTGCATTTTTATAAAAAAAAAATTTTTTACTACTAATGGCGGCGATCAGCGTTTTTTTTTTGTGGCAGCGACATGATGACTTTTTTGTGGCAGCGACATGATGACTTCGAACAATTTTGACACATTTTTGGGACCATTGTCATTTTCACAGCAAAAAATGCATTAAAAACGCATTGTTTACTGTGAAAATTACAATTGCAGTTTGGGAGTTAACCACAAGGGGGCGCTGAAGGGGTTATGTGTGACCTCATGTCTGTTTCTAACTGTAGGGGGGTGTGGCTGTAGGTGTGCTGTCATCAATTGTGTCTCCCTTTAAAAGGGAACACACGATCGATGACAGCGCCACAGTGAAGAACGGGGAAGCTGTGTTTACACACAGCTGTCCCCATTCTTCAGCTCCGGGGACCGATCGCAGGACTCCAGCGGCGATCGGGTCCCGCGGTCACGGTCACGGAGCTTCGGACCGGGTCGCGGGCGCACACCCGCGACCCACGGCTGGGGACTTAAAGAGGACGTACCTGTACGTGCTTGTGCCCAGCCGTGCCATTCTGCCGCCATAAATGTGCAGGAGGAGGTCCTTAAGTGGTTAAAGATCCACCAGTAGGTGATTGCATGTCCTTAAAGGGGTTGTAAAGGAAAAACATTTTTTTCATAATAAGCACCCAGACATTCCTCTTTTCACTTCCTCATTGTTCGTTTTTGCTCAGAAGATGTTCTATTTCTTCTCTGTTCTGTTCCTGCTTGTCTGATTTTACTGACCACCGTGAGGGGAGGCTTTACTGCGGTGGTCAGTAACATGCTCGCCCCCTCCTGGGAACTACATCTGTGCAGCAGGACGCTCTCTACGTTTTAGAGACTTCAATGAGGTGTGAATTACTGGGCGTGCCGCAATGCATACTGGGAAATGTAGTTCTTACATGAACGAGCGCCGCAAACCAGGACGTGAATGAGAGAACAGAAACTAGAATGCCGGAGGTGATATAGATGAAGGAATTTAATAGGTATTTACTAGTTTTTTTAACAGAATCATTACACTATTCTGTCTGTCTACCTTGCAGACATTAATTTTAGGCAAAACAAAAATTTTCCTTTACAACTCCTTTAACCTCCCTGGCGGTCTTCCCGAGACTGACTCGGGGTTTGATTTTCCTGCTACGATCGGTAACCCCGAGTCAGTCTCGGGCTCGCCTCGCTGAATCCACAGGCACTTTTTACTTACCTTGTCCCTGGATCCAGCGATGCCACCGCGCTGTGTGAGCGAGCGGGACCTCGCTCGATTCACATAGTGCTTCCGTGTGACGCCGATCTCCGTTCCCTGCGACGTTACGACGCACGGGGACGGAGAACGGCGCCAAATTTAAAAACGTAAACAAACACTTTACATACAGTATACTGTAATCTTATAGATTACAGTACTGTATGTAAAAAAAACACACCCCCCTTGTCCCTAGTGGTCTGTCCTGTGTCATGCATGTCATTTTATATAATAAAAACGTTTCTTTCTCCCTGCAAACTGTAGATTGTCCATAGCAACCAAAAGTGTCCCTTTATGTCAAAAATAGTTTTAGATCAGCTAAAAAACAGCGATAATAAATTATAATCACTTGCAGAATTGTGCGATAGCGATTTGTGGGGAAATTCGTCATAAAAAAAAAAAAATAATGACAGCAACAATTCTGCAACTGAGCAAATTTCAGTGATTTTAATTTGATTACATTATTGAATAATTTTTATTATAATTATATTATTATTTGTTATAATTATTTATAATTATTTATTATATTATAATTTATAATTTTGTTTTTAAAAAAATGTCATACCCGGGATGCCTATTAGAATCTTGTTTGGTCAGATTTAAGTGAGTTATTTCTAAAAATTACAGACCTACAATATAAAACGCCAAATTTCCTTGCAAATAATGGTACCGCTTTCAGCACCTTTTTTCTGAAAGAATCATACCGCCAGGGAGGTTAAGGGCATCATGAGTGAAACATTTAAAAAAATTGGCCCTAAGCTATTAAGGGTCATGTTATGTATCTTTTATTTTATATCAATGCTTTCTAATTTTATTAAGAGACTTGTATAAATTGTATACATATTTAGATATATATTTATATATGGTTTTTCGCATTCCCATGGTAATAACTAATAAATCATAAAAAGTGGTAGTTATGGGTGCAATAGAATATCAATTAAATACATAACTAAAATGCACAATCAATCATTTCATCCCCTAAAAAGGTGAATAATAAACAGTCCAAAACAACATATGTTGTGTGTAGAATCAAATCTTCTATATCCACTTACCCCCCGGACCATATTGATGGTCAAAGACCAGAGTACTTTTTGCGATTCGGCACTGCGTTGCTTTAACTGACAATTGCGCGGTCGTGCGACGTGGCTCCCAAACAAAATTGGCGTCCTTTTTTTCCCACAAATAGAGCTTTCTTTTGGTGGTATTTGATCACCTCTGCGGTTTTTATTTTTTGCGCTATAAACAAAAATAGAGCGACAATTTTGAAAAAAATGAATATTTTTTACTTTTTGCTGTAATAAATATCCCCCAAAAATATATAAAAAAACATTTTTTTTCCTCAGTTTAGGCCGATACGTATTCTTCTACGTATTTTTCGTAAAAAAAAATCGCAATAAGCGTTTGATTGGTTTGCGCAAAAGTTATAGTGTTACAAAATAGGGGGTATTTTTATGTCATTTTTATTAATAGATTTTTTTTACTATTAATGGCGGCGATCAGCGATTTTTGGCAGACACTTCGGACACTTTTAACACATTTTTGGGACGAGTGGCATTTTTATAGCGATCAGTGCTATAAAAATGCATTGGATTACTATAAAAATGCCACTGGCAGTGAAGGGGTTAACACTAGGGGGCGGGGAAGGGGTTAAGTATGTCCCTGGGTGTGTTCTTACTGTGGGGGGGGTGGCCTCACTAGGGGAAACACTGATCTTCTGTTCATACATTGTATGAACAGAAGATCAGCATTTCCCCCACTGACAGGACCGGGAGCTGTGTGTTTACACACACAGCTCCCGGTCTCCGCTCTGTAACGAGCGATCGCTTGTGCCCGGCGGCGATCGCGCCCGCCGGGCACATGCACGGGAGTCGGGGGCGAGCGGGGGGCGCACGCGCCCCTAGTGGCCGCTCTATTAGCCGACGTTATACTACGGGCTCTCGCCCAGGAGAGCCGACCTGCCGCCGTAGAATGACGGCGGCTCGTCGGCAAGTAGATATACTGTATATGCCAACACCGTGCCTCCTAAAGTGCAATGCGCTTCAGAATCACGTGAACTGTGCTTCACCCGAAGTGACATATACTGTAAATGTGCTCACCAGATATCTTTGGCCACCGAGTGACCACCAGGCATATAATTAGAGTATTCTTGCTTCGTTAGCTATACTTCTTCAAGACTCACAAAGCCTTATCCAACTCTTTCCAGATAGCCCAGATCTGTATCCAATCGGTAATATAAAAATCTTTAAACAACAATTCCTTGGAAATGTATCAACGGCTCCCTTCCAATTAATCTGCAAAGGTTGGCTCCACCATAAATGAGCCACAGAAAGGCATGGAAAGTGTAATAACGTTTTTAATTTCTTAAAAGCAGCACTTACATATCTCGTGTAAGATACAGCAGGTTACAATGCAGCTGGAGGGGAAGCAGGGGCCCCGGTCCGTCACCGGTGTGATACGAGATCCACGGAGTGCATCTCAGCTGTGTCAATGGAGGCGGAGAGCTCTAGTACCAAGCGTGTCAAGCCTCACTCTCAATGCATTTCACGCTCGTGCGTGCGCGTCATGGTATCACTTGATTGGCCAGCAAGCTCACCTGACCTAAACTCCATAGAGAATCTGTGAGGTTTTGTCAAGAGGAAGATGAGAGACACCAGACCCAACAATGCAGATGTGCTGAAGACCGCTATCAAAGCAACCTGGGCTTCCATAACACCTCAGTAGTGCCACAGGCTGATCGCCTCCATGCCACGCCGCATTGATGCAGTTATTCATGCTAAAGGAGCCACCGACCAAGTATTGACTGCATACTATATTGTACATGGACATACTTTTCAGTAAGCCAACATTTCTGTATTAAAAATCATTTTTATTTTATTGGTCTTGTGTAACATTCTAATTTTCTGAGATACTGAATTTTGGGTTTTCACTTGCTGTAAGCCACAATCCTCAAAATAAAAAAAAGAAATGCTTGAAATATATCACTCTGTGTGTAACACATCAATATAAAATATATGAGTTTCACTTTTTGAATTGAATTACTAAAATTTACTTTTTGATGAAATTCAAATTTTTAACCTTACCTATCCATAACCAAGATTAGATTACCGTATTTATTGGGGTATAGCGCGCTCCCACGTATAGCGCGCACCCCTAAACTTGCCCCGAATTCCTGTGAAAAAAATATTTTTTGTACTTACAGTTTTGGTGTCTTGCGCGGCGTCCATCGGCGGCGTCGTCGGGTCCGGCGTCCGTCTGCGGCTTCGGGTGTCCTCTTCGTCGGGTCCGGCGTCCTTCTGCGGCGTCCTCGCGTCCTCCCCGCTCGTTTCCCGCGCCGAGTTTGAATACTGCGCCGACATATACCGAGCGCAGTACACTCGTGTATCGTCAGGTAGGCTCGGCTACTCTCGCGCTGACGTCCTGTACGTCCAGGACGTCAGCACAAGAGGCGCCGAAACTGCCTGAAGATACACGAGTGTACTGCGCTCGGTATATGCCGGCGCAGTATTCAAATTCAGCGCGGGAAAGCGGGTATCGGCGTATACCGCGCACCCACGAATTTGCCCTGATTTTCAGGGCAAAATAGTGCGCGGTATACGCCGATAAATACAGTAATTTAAGAAATTGTCCTTTCTGAGTATCACCTACATATTCTGCACCCCTGGCTTCAAGTATGGGAACCCAGCTGGGCACATAGAGCAAAACAATTAAAAAAAAACATTTTATTCACCCTTTTAATAAAAGATCCAAATTTTGCAGCTGCGGATGTATCAGGAGGCTTTATGACAGGAGAGATTGCACTCTTTGAAAGGTAATTAACCAACTTATTTTGGGTGATAATTTCCTCCTCAAGAACTTTTTCAAGTCAGAGTGAAGTAGATGATGTTAATATGCGCTCTTAGAAATATGCAAATGGGGGTTAGTGAGTATACAGCAGCAGTGTGGCAGCCTTCCAGTAAATGACGGGTTTCATTTGCCGTGTAGAGATGTTTCCTTTTTCTTCCTTGCGACTAAATTAATAGCAATGCGAAATAACAGTCCCAAGATAACTAAGAGTAATATTTAAAGATGAGCTACAGTTGAACTTCATAACTCCAATTTAATGTTGATCTCCAGGCAAACTAAATATAAAGAAGCTTTCTTATCTGCTAAAAGAGTTGTATTTTTTTCTCTCCAGTCCTGAGATTTACACAGCTCTGCCACACATCATAGCCCTGTCTGGTAGGGAAAGAGACCTGATTTTTTTTCTCTGCTGCAGTTTAGTAGTGTGTACCAGCAAACTGATGAGGTCATCTTTCTGTCATTTTGATCTCACCTCCTATCCACATGTACCTCGGGCTACAGCGCAACTGATTGGCTCTCTGTGCTGCTTCTCCTTTCCCCAACCTGAGCCATGCTGTACATGGACTTCCAGAGGCTGATATCGGATCACATTCAATACTTATAAGCAGGGATAAGCCGAACACCCCCTGTTTGGTTTTCAGCAAAACTCCTGAACAGGGGAAACCCGAAAGGCGAACCCCATTGAAGTCTATGGGAGTCGAACAGGAAACAGTCCCCATTTTGAAGGCTTATGCCACGTACACACGGTCATTTTTCGGCATGGAAAAAAAAAAATGTAAAACGTCATTTAAAATCATCGTGTGTGGGCTTCACATCGTTTTTCGGCTTCTGAAAAACGACAATTTTTTTTTTAGAACATGCTGCATTTTTTAACATCGTTTTTTAAAATGTTGTTTTTCGGGTTGTAAAAAATGACCGTGTGTGGGCTAAAGCGACGTTTTAAACCCGCGCATGCCCAGAAGCGAGTTATGATACGGGAGCGCTCGTTCTGGTAAAACTACCATTCATAATGGAGTAAGCACATTCATCACGCTGTAACAGACAAAAAAGCGTGAATCGTCTTTTACTAACACAAAATCCGCTAAAGCAGCCCAAAGGCGAATAGAACTTCCCCTTCAGAGTGCCGTCGTATGTGTTTTACGTCACCGCACTTTGTTCATCATTTTTTAAAAACGATGGTGTGTGGGCAACATCGTTTTTAATGATGAAGTTGGAAAAACTTCGTTTTTTGGACATGCCGAAAAACGTTGTTTTTTTTCATGCCGAAAAACGACCGTGTGTACGCGGCATAACATGCAAGTATTTGGCAATAAAAGGGGTATGGTGGTCTGGGTACTGCCCTGGGGGACATGTATCAATGCAACTTTTTTTTAAACAATTGTTTTTTCAGGAGCAGTGATTTTAATGATGCTAAAAGTGCAAACATAAAAATGAAAAATTCCTTTTAATATAGTGCCTGGGGGGGGCAAAAACTACGGGCCAGATTCAAAGCAGAAATACGCCGGCGTATCTACTGATACGCGCCTAATTTAAATGGTAATCTCAAAAATATTAAAATCATCTTTTTGCCTGACGAAGAGGTCCTGCGTGGCCTCGAAACGTTGCTCTTTTTGACATAATAGATATGCATTAAATCTTTGGACGTTATGATTCCTGGTGTGCTGGCGAGTATATATATATATAATTTAAATGGTACACGCCCCATTTGAATTAGGCGGGCTTGCGCCGGACGGCTTTACGCTACGCCGCCGCAAGTTTACACGTAAGTGCTTTGTGAATCAAGCACTTAAGCTGAAAACTTGCGGCGGTGTAACGTAAACGGGATACGTTACGCCGCCGTAATTCTACATGAATCTGGCCCTACATTCCTAAAGAAAGAAAACAGTCAAATTACATTTAAAATTACTCAATTGCTGCCACCCGGCTATTTAAATAATAAAGAAAAAAATGGTGCTGCACAGAGCAGGTAAGTATGACATGTTAGTTATAAAATAAAAAAAACAAGCCTTAATATCATTTTAGGTTGTAATGCATTTTGCAATGCTTTGTACCAGAATCATATCTTTAGTGTTATTTTAAGTAGGACAAATTACAGAATATAATGTGATACATTTTTTTTTTTTTTATCTACAGTAACATTATTTTTTAAACACACTGATAAAACTAGAAAAAAATATATTTTTATTTATTGATTATTAAAAAGTAAGTTATGTTGGAAAAGGAAGGGGCCATCCCCAAACTGTTCCCACAAAGATGGGAGCATGAAATTGTCCAAAATGTCTTGGTATACTGACGCCTTAAGTGTTCCTTTCATTTGAACTTAGAGGCCAAGCCCAACCCCTGAAAAACCACCCCACACCATATTCCCCCCTCCACCAAACTATTTGGACCAGTGCACAAAGCAAGGTTCATAAAGACATGAATTAGTGAGTTTGGGGTGGGGGAACTTAACTGGCCTGCACAGAGTCCTGACCTCAACCCGATAGAACACATTTAGGATGAATTAGAGCGGAAACTGCGATCCAGGTCTTCTCGTCCACATCAGTGCCTGACCTCACAAATGCACTTCTGGAAGAATGGTCAAACATTCCCATAGACACTCCTAAACCTTGGAGACAGCCTTCCCAGACGAGTTGAAGCTGTTATAGCTGCAAAGGGCTGGGCCAACTCAGTATTGAACCCTACGGACTAAGACTGGGATGCCATTAACCACTTAAGACCCGGACCAATATGCAGGTAAAGGACCAGGCCCCTTTTTGCGATTCGGCGCTTTAACTGAAAATTGCGCGGTCGTGCAACGTGGCTCCCAAACAAAATTGGCGTCCTTTTTTCTCTAATCGCCTTTCAGGACAACCTTGGAGAGAGCGCAGCTCCGCCTCTTCATTAGGAAACACATGCTAATCCTTAAAAACCCTCCTCTTCCACCATGGCTTCAGTTATTGTGTTTCCTCCGCCATGGTGGAAGTGCATGCATGTGGACCAGAGGAGCTGCACTCTCTCCAAGGGAGGGGTAAGTGTACCTGTTTGCTGCTTGGTGTGCAGAGGCCATCCCAGCCCTTCCTAGCGAGGGAAAGGAGCTCCGGAGTCCCCAGCTTCTCCCTGCTCAGTGGAGTGAAGGCCCTGCGGGAAGGCTGCGCTGGGTGCCCGGGATCCGCAGAGTTATGGTTCAGGTGACCGGGCGGCGTTTTTCACCGTGGTTGCGGTTTGAATTTTGCCGCATGTCGGTCCCGGGTCCTGTCGGGCGGGTGACGTCACGTTCAGTAGCGCGGTCTTCCTGTAGGGGCGCGGCGGTGCGTGGTCCACGCTGCTGGAACGCAGAAGCTAAGGGGACAGGCCTATAGAGCGGCGTCTTCCGGGTTCCGGCCATCTGTGATGACGTCAGGACCCGGGAAAATTTATAAACCACACAGTCCCAGCTGCTTCCCTGTTCAGCGATGGCGGATACAGGCGCCATAGACGCCGCTCCAGTCCAGGTAAGAGGGGCACAGTGGGGCCTTTTATTCTTTACCTTATGGACTTTAGTGTTTTTTAATTGTTCCTCCTTTGGGAGCCTGTGCTGCAGGGACAGAGTTAACCTTTCTCGGTCCCTGTCAGTGTTGCTTGTGGTGGTGTTTTGTCTTTACCTTCCTTATTGGTGGCGGTTTTAAAAAAAAAACAAAAAAAAACATTTTTTTAAGTTAAACTTTCCTTTTGTGTGTTTTATTTTAGGGGAAAGCAAAATTTAAAAAACCACCACCTAGTAGGAAGTGTCCTTCTTGCAAGAACCCCCTTAGGGATTCCTGGCAGAAGCCAATGTGCAGAAGCTGTATCAGGGATCTGGTTGAAGAAGAAACATCTCAACAATACAAAGAATTGTTTTCTTCTGTACAGGAACTTAAAAGTTCTCTGGGGTCAGTTAAAAACTTACTGGTGACAAAACCAGTGGTTCATACTGAGGTTCAGCAATCACCACCCAGCCCTAAAGCTTCCTCCTCTAGATCAGAGAGGGCGGATTCAGGGGATGAAGGGACCAGTACTCTTCGCTCAGGCATGGGTTCAGATGAAGAGGAAGAGGAAGATGAAGGTAGAAGTTCTAGATACAAAGTCTCCCTAGACGAAGTGGACGATCTACTTTCGGCAATTTATACCACTCTGGAAATTCAGGAGGAAAAAATTAAATTGTCTCTGCATGACAAAATGTACCAGGGACTAGATGAGTCTAAATCTAGAGTATTTCCAGTCCACAAGGTGGTATCTGATACTATCAGGAAAGAGTGGAAAGACCCTGAAAGTGCCCTTTCTTTTCTAAAAATTTAAGAAAGAGATTCCCCTTCAATGAAGAAGATGCAGAAGTGTGGAATAAAAAACCTCGGGTTGACGCAGCCTTTTCCCAAGTTTCTCGCCGCACAGATTTAGCATTTGAGGATATGGGAGTGCTAAAAGATGCCATGGATAAAAGAGCAGATTCTCTACTCAAAAAAGCATGGGACTCTACTTCACTCAGTCTAAAGCCAGCCATGGCCTCTACAGTGGTGGCAAGAAATTTGGAGTGCTGGGTAGAAAAACTTATGAGCCATATACAAGCAGGCACATCAAGGAAGGACTTGTTAGAATCTTTTCCTTTGATTTTGAAA
The DNA here is from genome assembly GCF_905171775.1 of Rana temporaria. Classification (NCBI taxonomy): domain Eukaryota; kingdom Metazoa; phylum Chordata; class Amphibia; order Anura; family Ranidae; genus Rana; species Rana temporaria. The sequence goes on along the minus strand of NC_053496.1, from coordinate 44,733,692 downwards.
TCAATTAGATACATGGCTGACGCATCTGCAGAATCAATCAAGATGGCAGCCAGGTCTTCCGCCTTGGTGAACTCAGCCAGACGGGCAGTCTGGCTTAAAACTTGGACAGGGGACACAGCCTCAAAAGTTAAACTGTGTGGTCTTCCCTTTTCAGGTGATTTATTATTTGGTCCAGATTTAGAAAAAGTTCTAGATAGAACAGCGGACAAAAAGAAGGCCTTCCCAGCCAAAAAGAAGCCACCCTTTAAGAAAATTTTTCGTGGTTTTCAGCAAACCTACAAAAAAGAGGAAAATAAAAAACGTTGGTTTCCCCAAAAGGGTAGAGGAAGGGGTGGAATTCTCTTTAAGTCCCCTCAGGACCAGCCCTCAAAGGACAAATGACAATCTAACCCCTGTGGGGGGGAGATTGTCCGCTTTCTTACCTCAGTGGAGTCTGTGGGTCAAAAACCCCTTCATAAAAAACATTATTGCACAGGGGTACAACTTGGAGTTCGCAGATTGTCCACCTTCCAGGTTTTATGTCACAGCCCTACCAAGGGATCAGGAGAAAGCTTCCGCAATGATGATCCTGCTGAAGGATTTGATAGAACAGGAAGTTATTGTCCAAGTTCCAAAGCAATAGGAGGGGAAAGGGTTCTACTCCCACATTTTTCTAGTGAAAAAACCTTCGGGAAAGTTTTGTTTGATCCTAAACCTAAAAATTCTGAACAAGGTTATAAGGTACAAACATTTTCGCATGGACACTATCCATACAATTACAAAACTTCTAACACCAGGGTGCTTCATGGCATCCCTAGACTTAAGGGATGCCTATCTTCACATCCCAATAGCCCAGGCGTCCCAGAAATTCCTTTGTTTAGCAGTCAACCTAGGGACTTCAATTTGGCACCTTCAGTTCAGGGCTCTACCGTTCGGTCTGTCGTCCTCCCCCAGGATATTCACGAAAGTGATGGCGGAAGCCTTGGAGCCCCTGAAACTGAGGGGGGTCTCGGTTGTTCCCTACCTGGATGACCTCCTGTTTTTCGCAGATTCAAGAGAACAGTTGGTGACAGATCTTCAGATCTCACAATCACATCTCAAGAGCCTTGGTTGGTTATTGAATCTGGAGAAATCGAACCTAGACCCCTCACAGGAGACGAGGTTCCTGGGTTACAACATCAACTCAGTCCTTCAGAGAGTTTTTCTTCCCCAAGAAAAAATAGAAAAAATCAATTCCTCAATATGCCAGATCCAGGCAAATCTAGCAGTATCAGTAAGGACAGCTATGGCAGTTCTAGGCCAGATTACAGCTTCAATCCCTGCTGTACAATGGGCAAGACTGCACGCCAGGCCTCTACAGAAAAATATCCTTCAAGTCTGGTCCCATCAGGAGCCCCTGGAAAAACTTTTCAAGCTAACTTCAAAAGCAAAAAGGTCCCTTTGGTGGTGGAGAGATCAGGCCAATCTATCAAAGGGTATCTCTTGGGTCCTTCCTGTGGACAAGCGTCTGACGACAGATGCAAGTTCCTGGGGTTGGGGGGCTCACCTGGACGGGCAGACAGCACAGGGGTCTTGGTCCAAGGGGGAAGCAAGGAGGTCATCAAATTGGCGAGAACTAAAGGCCATCTTGATGGGTCTCTTGGCTTTCCAACAGCTACTAAAAGGACATCATGTCCAAGTATTATCGGACAATACAACTGCAGTGGCCTATGTGACAAAACAGGGAGGGACCAGGAGTCAAGGTCTGATGGAACTTGCCAACCAGCTACTATCTTGGGCGGAAATAAACTTAGCTTCCCTGTCGGCAGTTCACTTAAAGGGGACCCAAAACTTGCTAGCAGACCTACTGAGCAGGAGGAGGATTGTAGAAGCAGAGTGGAGCCTAAATCAAGAAGTGTTCAATATGATCACAGTAAAGTGGGGTCTTCCTCAGGTGGATCTTTTTGCCAGTCATCAGAATTCCAAAGTCCAGGACTTCTTTTCCCTACACAGAGGGGATCAAGCGTTGGGCATAGACGCTCTAGCCCATTCTTGGGATTACCCTCTGTGCTATGCGTTTCCCCCATTTCCTCTAATTCCGCTGGTATTGAGGAAATTCAGGGAAGAAAGGACAAGTCTAATTCTAATTGCTCCCTTCTGGCCAAAAAGGCCTTGGTTTGCAACCGTGTTAAAACTAGCTGTAGAACCTCCATGGAGACTTCCAGCCAGGAGGGACCTTCTAATGCAGGACTCAGTGTGTCACCCAGAGACAGACAAACTACATATGTGCGCCTGGTTTCTGAAGAGGACATTCTAAAGGACAAGGGTTTATCTGACAAGGTAGTGAAAACCCTATTATCAAGTAAGAAGGAAGTAACCAGATCTATTTACAGGAAGGTCTGGAAAGTTTTTAATTCTTGGTGTTCTGCCAAGGATTTTCAAGTCAAAAGTGTAGTCTCGGTTCTAGAGTTTCTCCATGAGGGAATGGAGAAGGGTCTGGCAGCTAGTACGCTAAAAACGCAGGTAGCAGCCCTTTCTGTTTATTTTGAAAAAACACTGTCTAGTGAACCGTTAATTTCCAGGTTTTTCAGAGCACTATCAAGAAACAGACCAGTGACTCTTAAAAATTTCCCAAGTTGGGACTTATCAGTTGTTTTACAAGGTCTAACAGGGGATCCGTTTGAACCGTTAGTAAGTGTTTCTTTGAGGAACTTAGTTCTAAAAACAGTCTTTTTGGTGGCAATAACTTCAGCAAGGAGAGTTAGTGAGCTACAAGCACTAGCCAATTACTGAACCTTTTTTAAGAATCTTTTCGGATCGAGTAGTTCTTCAGACAGATCCTGCTTTCCTCCCAAAAGTGGCATCAAAACTTCACCGTTCACAGGAAATTGTTTTACCCACTTTTTCTTTAAACCCTTCCAACGCTGGAGAAGAAGCGTTTCATTCGTTAGATGTGAAAAGGTGTCTTGAACAATACCTCTCAGTCACTAGAGAGTTTAGAAAAACAAATGCTTTGTTTATAGTTTTTTCAGGACCTCGTAAAGGAGAAAAAGCGTCCAAAAGTACGATAGCAAGGTGGCTTAAACTCACAATTACGGAAGCCTACAAAGCCAAAGGAGTAACGCCTCCCTTAGGCATTCTACCACATTCCACAAGATCAACTGCAGTTTCTTGGGCTGAAAGAGCAGGTGCTACACCTGAGCAAATTTGCAAGGCCGCCACCTGGTCCAACTACTCAACGTTCTTAAGACACTACAGGTTGGACCTATTGTCTGCCGCAGATCAGGCCTTTGGCAGAAAGGTGCTGCAGGCAGTAGTCCCACCCTAGGGTAAGTTACTTGTTTATCCTCTCCAAGGTTGTCCTGAAAGGTGATTAGAGAAAGACTTAGTTAGAACTTACCGGTGACGGTATTTCTAAGAGCCTTTCAGGACAACCGCTATTTCCCTCCCTTAATATATGTTAAAGTAATAAGTATAAATCTATCATGGTGTTGTGGTTTTCTGTGCTTTGTCTTCCAGAGAGTCGGACCACAATAACTGAAGCCATGGTGGAAGAGGAGGGTTTTTAAGGATTAGCATGTGTTTCCTAATGAAGAGGCGGAGCTGCGCTCTCTCCAAGGTTGTCCTGAAAGGCTCTTAGAAATACCGTCAGCGGTAAGTTCTAACTAAGTCTTTCCCCCACAAATAGAGCTTTATTTTGGTGGTATTTGATCGGCTCTGCGGTTTTTATTTTTTGCGCTATAAACAAAAATATAGCGACAATTTTGAAAAAAATTCAATATTTTTAACTTTTTGCTATAATAAATATCCCCCAAAAATATATATAAAAAAAAATTTCTTTCCTCAGTTTAGGCCGATACGTATTCTTCTACCTATTTTTGGTAAAAAAAATCTCGCAATAAGCGTTTAGCGATTTGGTTTGCGCAAAATTTATAGTGTTTACAAAATAGGGGATTGTTTTATTGCATTTTTATTAATATTTTTTTTTTACTACTAATGGCGGTGACCAGCAATTTTTTTCATGACTGCGACATTATGGCGGACACTTCGGACAATTTTGACACATTTTTGGGACCATTGTCATTTTCACAGCAAAAAGTGCTATAAAAATGCATTGTTTACTGTGAAAATGACAATAGAAGTTTAGGAGTTAACCACTAGGGGGCGCTGAAGGGGTTAAGTGTGACCTCATATGTGTTTCTAACTGTAGGGGGGGCGGGGCTGGACATGTGACATCATTGATCGCCTTTCCCTATATCAGGGAACAGACGATCAATGACAGCGCCACTGTGAAGAACGGGGAAGGTGTGTTTGCACACCTCTCCCAGTTCTTCAGCTCCTGTGACCGATCGTGGGACTCTGGCGGCGATCGGGTCCCGTGGCCACGGAGTTTCGGACCCACGGCTGGGCATTTAACAATCACGTACAGGTACATGATTGTGCCCAGCCGTGCCATTCTGCCGACGTATATCGGCGCTAGGCGGTCCTTAAGCGGTTAAAGTTCATGTGCGTTTAAAGGCAGGTGTTCCAAAACTTTTGACAATATAGTGTATATAAAGGTCTAGGCATTTGATATCTCTTGGATGAGTTGGTAAGCTGCGCACTGAGTAGAACGCTGATTATTAGTAAAACTGAATCATGCTTTTCTTTTTTTTTTCTTTTTGCCATCATTCATAGGAATTGTGTTGTTATTTTTAATTTCGGCACGTCTGTTTTGCTGAAACAAGTTTATTTCACTAAATGATTGCAGAATTGAAGGAACCTAAACAATGCTTATTATGTACTGAGCAATGACAAAGAGCTCCTGATTGTCAGCAATTTAACCTTCAGCCAAGATGGAATTCGCAATTTTTTTTCCCGCTTGTGTTTTTCTACCTCTAGCTTATGGCTGGAGACTTAAAGCAAAATGAAACTCTCTCAACCAACATTAACTATATCTCATCCTTATGCTGCTAGCATTAATAAATATACAGGAAGGTATATTGTATTTATGTATTTTAAAACTTTTTTTTACATTTCTTCAGTTACTTCCTGGTTTCTTGCCTAGGCAAATGGTGTCATACATCCCAGGAGTATTCAGGAAGGGAGGAGGGGTTTTTATAAGCTAAGCACACCCTCCTGCCTGCATGCCTGAGCTTAAGGCGGATGGATTCCAGGAAGTAAATGTTACATGAATCATGTGCCATTACTCAAGATAGCCAATGTTAGAAATGCTAGGGAGGTGTTTTTTAAGTGATTTCTCAACAAAATAAAGCATAACGACATGACTGGATGGGGAAGTTTGCTTTGAATATTAAAGTATAACTAAAGGCAAAACTTTTTCTTTTTCTTTTTGGACAGAGTGGAAATGGATTAGAACACCTGTCGGGTTTTTATTGCTGTCATTGCTCCCGTTAGGGAGATTCACTCTCTCTGTTTGTCCTGTTTACCATTATCATTGAAAGTAAAAGTAGGGGTAAAAATGTTTTGGGATGTCCCCAGAAAAGTAATGAGGGGAAATTTACCAATGAGGTCACTAGTTCTTGTGACCTGGGGGTCCCCCAAGGAACTGTGAAAATTACATACGCACATATGCCAATTATCAGTTTTATGTATATATTTTTCTAATTTTTCTTCACCAACTTAGACTATTGTGTTCTGATCCATCACATATAATTAAGATTTCAAGTGATACTCGAAAAATTTGAATATCGTGCAAAAGTTCATTTATTTCACTAATGCAACTTAAAAGGTGAAACTAATATATGAGATATGAAATTACATGCAAAGCAAGATAGTTCAAGCCGTGATTTGTCATATTTGTGATGATTATGGCTTACAGCTCATGAAAACCCCAAAGACTCAGGGTTCCTGAGTCTTTAAATGGTCTCTCAGTCTGGTTCAGTAGGAATCACAATCATGGGAAAGACTGCTGACCTGACAGTTGTGCAGAAAACCATCATTGACACCTTCCATAAGGAGGGAAAGCCTCAAAAGGTAATTGAAAAATCAGTTGGATGTTCCCAAAGTGCTGTATCAAAGCATATTAATAGAATGTGGAAGGGAAAAGTGTGGAAGAAAAAGGTGCACAAGCAGCAGGGATGACCGCAGCCTGGAGAGGATTGTCAGGAAAAGGCCATTCAAAAGTGTTGGGGACTTTCACAAGGAGTGGACTGAGGCTGGAGTCAGTGCATCAAGAGCCACCACCCACAGACGGATCCTGGACATGGGCTTCAAATGCTGTATTCCTCTTGTCAGCCACTCCTGAACAACAAACATCAGAAGCGTCTTACCTGGGCTAACGAAAAGCACACCTGGTCTGTTCCTCAGTGGTCCAAAGTCCTCTTTTCTGATGAGAGCAAATTTTGCATGTAATTTGGAAACCAAGGACCCAGAGTATGGAGGAAGAATAGAGAGGCACACACTGCAAGATGCTTGAAGTCCAGTGTGAAGTTTCCACAGTCTGTGTTGATTTGGGGAGCCGTGTCATCTGCTGGTGTTGGTCCACTGTGCTTCATTTAGTCCGGGGTCACCGCAGCCGTCTACCAGGAGATTTTGGAGCACTTCATGCTTCCTTCCACAGATGAGCTCTTTGGGGATGCTGACTTCATTTTCCAGCAGGACTTGGCACCTGCCCACACTGCCAAAAGCACCAAAACCTGGTTCAATGACCGTGGGATTACTGTGCTTGATTGGCCAGCAAACTCGCCTGACCTGACCTTGGCATTGCCAAGAGAAAGATGAGAGACATGAGACCGAACAATGCAGAAGAGCTGAAGGCCGCGATTAAAGCATCCTGGTCTTCCATAACACCTCAGCAGTGCCACAGGCTGATCGCTTCCATGCCACGCCGCATTGATGTAGTAATTGCTGCAAAAGGGGCCCAAACCAAGTACTGGGTACATATGCATGCTTCTACTTTTCACAGGTCCGATATTGTTCTATGTACAATCCTTGCTTTATTGATTGCATGTAATATTCTAATTTTCTGAGATTGTGGATTTGGGGTTTTCATGAGCTGTAACCATAATCATCACAATTATGACAAATCACAGCTTGAACTATCTTGCTTTGCATGTAATGAGTCTCTCTCATATATTAGTTTCACCTTTTAAGTTACATTAGTGAAATAAATGAACTTTAGCAGGATATTCTAATTTTTCGAGTATTACCTGTATAAAAACACTTTGAACTAAAGGCTGTAATGTAACAAAATAGGTAAAAAGCCAAGGGGGTGAATACTTTTGCAAGGCACTGTAGCCTGGGCAGTCAATGAAGGGGAGATAAAGGGGTGCAAAAAATAATTACTTTTTAATCTGCATTATTTAGATGCCATACCCAAGAGACCATAACTGTGCCGATCTCTCGATTCCTGGTGCTTGCAAACAGAATTCTCCCGACTCGGGTTTCCAAGATCTTATTGAGGCTGGATGTTTGTTTCTGAATTTTTCCTTGTCAAATAGTTGTACACGCTGTCAAAATGAAATAATTTCAAGCTGTGTTTTTATTTTATATACTATTTTTTTTAGACAATATCTGCCTATATTATTACTTTTGCTGACAGATGACAAATTTACTCCCCCCCCCACCCCATTCCCCTTTTCTCACTGGAAATAAAATCCTTATGAATATTTTATCGTCTTGCCTATATCTCTCCATAAGTATCATTTGAATGCTTTTCTTAAATTCATTTCGTTAGTTCAGAGAGCAGCGAAAAAGAGCGCAACTTCAAGTTAATAGATACGTGATGGGAGTGGAGAATGTTTTGATGCTGTACTAGATACAAAGAGCGAACTTGGGTATTAGAGTCGATAGTAAAGGTGGTGAAAATGGCACCACTGCTTCTGTAATACCTATCTCTAAATAAGCAATTTTAACCACTTCCCAACCGCCGCATGTACATATACGTCGGCAGAATGGCACGTACAGGCACATTGGCGTACCTGTAAGGCCCCGTACACACGACCAGTTTCCTCGGCAGAATTCAGCTTCCGACCGAGTTTCTGGCTGAATTCTGCCGAGGAAACTGGTCGTGTGTACACTTTCAGCCGAGGAAGCCGACGAGGAGCTCGACGAGGAAATAGAGAACATGTTCTCTATTTCCTCGTTGTTCTATGGGAGCTCTCGCCCCGCCGAGCTCCTCGGCGGCTTCAGGGCTGAACTGGCCGAGGAACTCGATGTGTTTGGCACGTCGAGTTCCTCGGCCGTGTGTACGAGGCTTCAGTCCCTGCCTAGACGTGGGTCGGGTTCCCTCGGGGAGCGATCCGGGACGACGGCGCGGCTATTCGTTTATAGCCGCTCCGTTGCGATCGCTCCCCGGAGCTGAAGAACGGGGAGAGCCGTATGTAAACACGGCTTCCCCGTGCTTCACTATGGTGCTGCATCGATCGAGTGATCCCCTTTATAGGGGAGACTCAATCGATGACGTCATTCCTACAGCCACACCCCCCTACAGTTGTAAACACACACTAAGTGTACACTAAATCCTACAGCTCCCCCTGTGGTTAACTCCCAAACTGCAACTGTCATTTTCACAATAAAGAATGCAATTTAAATGCATTTTTTGCTGTGAAAATGACAATGGTCCCAAAAATGTGTCAAAATTGTCCGAAGTGTCCGCCATAATGTCGCAGTCACGAAAAAAATCGCTGATCGCCGCCATTAGTAGTAAAAAAAAAAAATTAATAAAAATGCAATAAAACTATCCCCTATTTTGTAAACGCTATAAATTTTGCGCAAACCAATCGATAAACGCTTATTGCGTTTTTTTTTTACCAAAAATAGGTACAAGAATACGTATCGGCCTAAACTGAGGAATTTCTTTTTTTTATATATATATATGTTTTTGGGGGATATTTATTATAGCAAAAAGTAAAAAATATTGCATTTTTTTTAAATTGTCGCTCTATTTTTGTTTATAGCGCAAAAAATAAAAACCGCCGAGGTGATCAAATACCACCAAAAGAAATCTCTATTTGTGGGGAAAAAAGGACGCCAATTTTGTTTGGGAGCCACGTCGCACGACAGCGCAATTGTCTGTTAAAGCGACGCAGTCCCGAACTGTAAAAACACCTTGGGTCTTTAGGCAGCATATTGGTACGGTCCTTAAGTGGTTAATATACACCGTATATTTTCAAGTATAAGCCGACCCGAATATAAGCCGAGGCACCTAATTTTACCACAAAAAGCTGGGAAAACGTATTGATTCAAATATAAGCCTAGGGTGTCCATCTGCATGCCTCACTGTGCCTCACTGTGCCCATGCCTCACTGTGCCCATGCCTCACTGTGTCCATGACTAGACTGACGTTTAACATGGGAGTCTACGGAAGGGGTGCCCGGCTTTGAAAAATCGGTGCTCCCCAGCCGTAGGTCACCCGGACAGCAAACTTTGCACACTTGTAGAGGAAGAGTGGGGCTATATGTACCGGGTCTCCAAAGTCCGGGAGATCAGGCACGAAAAGGTGACTCGAGTATAAGCCGAGGGGGGCATTTTCAGCACAAAAAAATGTGCTGAAAAACTCGGCTTATACTCGCGTATATACGCTATATTAATATATACAGTATACATCATTGCAGCTGTGCATGGTAGCCAATCGTCTTCTAACTTCAGCCTGTTCATTTAAGCTTTGACAAAAAACCTGGAAGCTGATTGGTTTCTATACAAAGCTGCACCCTCCAGTTTTAGTAATTCAACTCCAGTATAAACTGTATATACATACTTGGAGTAAGATTGAGGAAAGGCTAAAAACTCAGCATTTGTTGCTATTACTAAATGCAAAATTACTTAGGCCCCTTGCACACTGGGGCGTTTTTCATGCGGTACAGCGCTACAAATAGCGCTGCTATACCGCATGAAAAATCATGCCCTGTAGTGTTCAATGTGAAAGCCCGAAGGCTTTCACATTGAAGCAGTGCACTAGCAGGAGCGCTCCAAAAGTCCTGCTAGCCGCATCTTTACCGCGGTATAGGAGCGGTGTGTTCACCGCTCCTATACCGCGCCTTCCCATTGAAATCAAACCCTTTTTCGGCCGCTAGCAGGGGTTAAAACCTCACCGCTAGCGCCCGAATATCGCGGTTAATACGACGGTATAGCCGCGCTACAAATAGCGCGGCTATACCGTCACTGCGGTTGCACGCCTCAGTGTGAAAGCAGCCTTAGAACTCCCAAACACTATACATTTTCTGAAAGCAGAAGCCCTGGAGAATACAGATTCAGAAAGGACTTATGACGGCGCAGCACCATGTACGCCGTCGTAAGTCCTAATCTGGCCCGTCGTATTTATGCGACTGATTCTTAGAATCAGTTACGCATAGATATCCTTTAGATCCGACAGGCGTAAGTCTCTTACGCCGTCGGATCTAAACTGCAAATTTTTTTTCCCCGCTAGGTGGCGCTTCCGTCGATTTCCGCGTTGAGTGTGCAAATTAGCTAGATACGCGAATTCCCGAACGTACGCGCGGCCGACGCAGTAAAGTTACGACGTTTATGTTAGGCTTTTCCTGGCGTATAGTTGCCCCTGCTATATGAGGTGCAGCCAATGTTAAGTATGGCCGTCGTTCCCGCGTTGAAATTTTAAAAAGTTACGTTGTTTGCGTAAGTCGTCCGTGAATGGGGCTGGACGTCATTTACGTTCACGTCGAAACCAATGACGTCCTTGCAACATCATTTGGAGCAATGCACACTGGTATATTTTAGGGACGGAGCATGCGCAGTTCGTTCGGCGCGGGGACGCGCTTCATTTAAATGATACACGCCCCCTACCCGCCGAATTTGAATTCCGCTGGGTGATTTACGCTATGCCGTCGCAACTTTACAGGCAAGTGCTTTGTGAATAAAGCACTTGCCTGAAAAACTTGCGGCGGCGTAACGTAAATCGGATACGTTACGCCGCCGCACAGATCCCTCCGCTGTACCTGAATCTGGCCCAATATTTGTAAAGCTAGTTATCAAACACAAATTTTCAGGTAGAAAATGAGCAAATACCCCTTGTGATAGCTTTGGGCAGGAAATATGTACCCTTTATGGAGAAATCATGGGTCTCCCCTGCCCTCCAAAGCAGCTAACTGAACACAGTTCATGCTTGATTAGCTGCTTCCCTGGCTGTAACAGCAAGGGTATTACAGCTCTGAAACAGGAAGTGACCAAATCATCATCACTTCCTGGTTCATTTGTCACAGAGGAGATGAAGGAATGGATGTTCCTCCAACTCCTCAGTGTTAAGCTGTCTTGACTACCGTATTTATCGCGGTATACCGCGCACCCCTAAAGTTGCCCCCGAAATTCCTGTAAAAAGAAAATGTTATATGATTTTATTACTTACAGTTTTGATGTCTTCCCAGCGTCCATCGTCCGGTCCGGCGTCCGTCTGTGGCCTCGGTGGTGTCCTCCCGGCTTCTCCAGCGCGCGCCTCAAGTCGAGTCCCCGCTTCCCGCGCTCAGTTCGAACGCCTCCGCCGACATATACAGAGTGCAGTACACTCGCGTACATTCGGCAAGGCTCGGCTTCGCTCGCGCTCACGCTCTGTGACGTTTATGCTTGAGCATGAGCGAAGCCGAGCCTTGCCGAATGTACTCGAGTGTACTGCACTCGGTATATGTCGGCGCAGGATTTCAAACTGAGCGCGGGAAGCGGCTATCGGCGTATATCGCGCACCCACTATTTTCCCCTTATTTTAAGGGGAAAAAATGCGCGATATACGCCGATAAATACGGTAATTACTGTGCTCCTGGGCTCCCTTCAAGAATGGGCGAGTCGAACTAATGTACAGACAGTTTTATTGGATACATGGATCTGCTGAATGTGTCACTGTGTGTTTTGAAAGGGAGCTGTGGACTGGCCTCCTACCCACAGACTTTGGCTCAGAAGAGACTTGGGGACAAAATGGCATTGAGATAATGTAATGTAATGCTACATCCCTTCTCCCCCCCTCTTGTTGCTGTGTTTAATCATGTTGGGTCATGGCACGTAGACAAAGGATCTGGAGACACATCCGGGCTAGGGATGTGTAAGGAGGGGCTGCCTGCTTATCATAACCCCTTTATGTGTTTCAACTGTAGTTTCTGTTTCATGTGTTGAGTTCCCATTGGTTCTTCCTTGTCCCCTACCCCCTGTATGACAAAGCTAAGGGGAGTGTCCCTAACTATGTTTAAAGGTGTATATTTTGAATTAAATAAACAGTTTATGTTCTGCTTGTTTAGCCCTCAACACCTGTGTGGTTTGCCTTGTGATTGGGGGGTTAAGGGCTAGTTATGGCGATTCTGTCGGCTGCGGGTGCGTTTGAAGAACAGGAGACACAGGTCTGGTGCAGGTGCCCAGCCAGGGTATCCGAGATCATCACACTGGACATTCCTTTAACCACTTGCTTACTGGGCACATAAACCCCCTTCGTGTCCAGGCGAAATTTCAGCTTCCGGCACTGCGTCCCTTTAACTGACATTTGCGCGGTCGTGCGACGTGGCTCCCAAACAAAATTGACGTCCTTTTTTCCCCACAAATAGAGCTTTCTTTTGGTGGTATTTGATCACCTCTGCGGTTTTTATTTTTTGCGCTATAAACAAAAAAAGAGCGACAATTTAAAAAATATATATATTTTTTTTACTTGTTGCTATAATATCCCAATTTAAAAAAAAAAAATACTATTTTTTTTCTCAGTTAAGGCCGATACGTATTTTTCGACGAAAAAATCTCAATAAGCGACTGGTTTGCGCAAAAGTTATAGCGCCTACAAAATAGGGGACAGAATTATGATATTTTTTTATTTATTTTTTTTACTAGTAATGGCGGCGATCTGCGATTTTTATTGGGACTGCGATATTGCGGCAGGCATATCGGACACTTTTGACACAAATTTGGGACCATTCACATTTATACAGCGATCAGTGCTATAAAAATGCTATAATTACTGTATAAATGTGACTGGCAGTGAAGGGGTTAACACTAGGGGGTGAGGAAGGGGTTAAATGTATTCCCTGGGTGTGTTCTAACTGTGTGGGGGGAGGGGGGTGACTGGGGGAGGTGACCGATGCTGTGTCTCTATGTACAAGGGACACAGATCGGTCTCCTCTCCTCTGACAGCACGTGGAGCTCTGTGTTTACACACAGAGCTCCACGTCCCTGCTGTGTAACCGACGATCGCGTGTACCCGGCGGACATCGCGGCCGCCAGGTACACGCAACGGCTTTCCAGCAATGCGCCGGGACAGTGTTTACCCGCTGCGCGCCCCCCTAGAGGCGCGCGCGGGTAATGCACTTCAAATGACGTCCAAAGACGTCCAGTTGGCACTTGAGAGCCGCGCTGTTGACGTCTTTTGTCAATAGCGCGGGTCTCAAGTGGTTAATTTGGGTTTTCATTGCTGTCTGGGGTTGATTCCCCCTACTTTTTGTCCCAGTGACAGTTGTTAAATGTCTGACATCTCTTCACTTTTATGAAATTTCCAGTTGCATTCTGAGGCAGGAAGTAAAGCAAAATCTCCCAAAAGTCAGGCACAGACTTCATGCTTTTGTAAAGATATATTATGGAATAAGGCCATAGAAGTGAAATAATACCCCATTCACCTCCCAGCACCACGTAGATGGCTCTCGGGACTCTAATCTGTCTGAAAAAAACATTAGCGCGTCTGCAACGCATAACAAATGCCTTTGATATGGAAAGCCCAAGATGTCTTCCTGGAAGCCGAGTGGATCAGATAAGCAAGTACTCTGAGGGCTGTTCAATGTCTTCTTATCGTACAGAAGTCAGACCATCGCTTTGCTATTAATGTTTCGGGCCCCCATAGGACCAAATTGAACTCACACCTAAGAGGCGATTAATTTCGCTAAACAGGAAAGCATCAGATAAGAAAGTCTTCTATAAAAAGAGATCTCCTCTGTGCATTGGGAGTCTTACACCACTCAGTGTCAACTTCAGACACAAAGACTTTAACTCCTTATTGTGCTGTCCTCATATGAACTGCAAGAAAGGCGAGGAATTTTGATTTACCAAAGGAGTAGAGCATATTGACTTTGTAATAGACTGTTCACTTTGCTTAGTAAATAAGGGGAAGCTATGCTGACTCTATCATCCAATCATGTTTCTTATCCTTTTCCCTCTCCTTCCATTTATTTTTCCTTTCTCTTTCACCCTCTCCTTTCCTTTTTGCCTTTCCTCATCTCCCTTTCATTTTCCTTTCCCTGCCTTGCCTTGCTTTTTCCATTGATTTTGTACTTGGTTGATTTGAGAAAGCAATCCTTTTAAAAGAAACTATAATAGATTGAGGGGCAGATCCAGGTAGATCGGCGCATTCTTCTGTCCGGCGTAGCGTATCTATGATACGCTACGCCGCCATAACTTACAATTTTTTTTGGTATCCTGAAAGAATTTCCGCCGTAAGTTACGGCGGCGTAGTGTAACTTCGGCGGCGTAAGGGCGCGCAATTCAAATCGATGTGATGGGGGCTTGTTTTATGTTAATATGTTGTGAGTGACCAGACGTAAATGACGTTTTTTTTTTTAACGGCGCATGCGCCGTCCGTGGGGGTATCCCAGTGCGCATGCTCGAAATTTAAACCGGAACAAGCCAATGCTTACGACGGTGACGTCATTCTACGCAAAGTCCTATTCGCGAACGACATACGCAAACGACGTAACATCTTGAAAATTCGACGCGGGAACGACGGCCATACTTAACATTGGATACGCCTCATATAGCAGGGGTAACTATACGCCGAAAAAAGCCTTACGGAAACGACGTAAAAAAATGCGCTGGCCGGATGTACATTCGTGGATCGCCGTATCTAGCTAATTTGCATACTCGACGCGGAATTCAACGGAAACGCCACCTAGCGGCCAGCGTAAATATGCACCTACGATCCGACGGCGTACTAAGACGTACGCCTGTCGGCCAATTTTCAGCTTTCAGCACTGTCAGGCCCCGTACAAATGTGACTGGCAGTGAAGGGGTTAACACTAGGGGGGTGAGGAAGGGGTTAAATGTATTCCCTGGGTGTGTTCTAACTGTGTGGGGGGAGGGGGGTGACTGGGGGAGGTGACCGATGCTGTGTCTCTATGTACAAGGGACACAGATCGGTCTCCTCTCCTCTGACAGCACGTGGAGCTCTGTGTTTACACACAGAGCTCCACGTCCCTGCTGTGTAACCGACGATCGCGTGTACCCGGCGGACATCGCGGCCGCCAGGTACACGCAACGGCTTTCCAGCAATGCGCCGGGACAGTGTTTACCCGCTGCGCGCCCCCCTAGAGGCGCGCGCGGGTAATGCACTTCAAATGACGTCCAAAGACGTCCAGTTGGCACTTGAGAGCCGCGCTGTTGACGTCTTTTGTCAATAGCGCGGGTCTCAAGTGGTTAATTTGGGTTTTCATTGCTGTCTGGGGTTGATTCCCCCTACTTTTTGTCCCAGTGACAGTTGTTAAATGTCTGACATCTCTTCACTTTTATGAAATTTCCAGTTGCATTCTGAGGCAGGAAGTAAAGCAAAATCTCCCAAAAGTCAGGCACAGACTTCATGCTTTTGTAAAGATATATTATGGAATAAGGCCATAGAAGTGAAATAATACCCCATTCACCTCCCAGCACCACGTAGATGGCTCTCGGGACTCTAATCTGTCTGAAAAAAACATTAGCGCGTCTGCAACGCATAACAAATGCCTTTGATATGGAAAGCCCAAGATGTCTTCCTGGAAGCCGAGTGGATCAGATAAGCAAGTACTCTGAGGGCTGTTCAATGTCTTCTTATCGTACAGAAGTCAGACCATCGCTTTGCTATTAATGTTTCGGGCCCCCATAGGACCAAATTGAACTCACACCTAAGAGGCGATTAATTTCGCTAAACAGGAAAGCATCAGATAAGAAAGTCTTCTATAAAAAGAGATCTCCTCTGTGCATTGGGAGTCTTACACCACTCAGTGTCAACTTCAGACACAAAGACTTTAACTCCTTATTGTGCTGTCCTCATATGAACTGCAAGAAAGGCGAGGAATTTTGATTTACTAAAGGAGTAGAGCAAATTGACTTTGTAATAGACTGTTCACTTTGCTTAGTAAATAAGGGGAAGCTATGCTGACTTCTATCATCCAATCATGTTTCTTATCCTTTTCCCTCTCCCTCCATTTATTTTTCCTTTCTCTTTCACCCTCTCCTTTCCTTTTTGCCTTTCCTCATCTCCCTTTCATTTTCCTTTCCCTGCCTTGCCTTGCTTTTTCCATTGATTTTGTACTTGGTTGATTTGAGAAAGCAATCCTTTTAAAAGAAACTATAATAGATTGAGGGGCAGATCCAGGTAGATCGGCGCATTCTTCTGTCCGGCGTAGCGTATCTATGATACGCTACGCCGCCATAACTTACAATTTTTTTTGGTATCCTGAAAGAATTTCCGCCGTAAGTTACGGCGGCGTAGTGTAACTTCGGCGGCGTAAGGGCGCGCAATTCAAATCGATGTGATGGGGGCTTGTTTTATGTTAATATGTTGTGAGTGACCAGACGTAAATGACGTTTTTTTTTTTAACGGCGCATGCGCCGTCCGTGGGGGTATCCCAGTGCGCATGCTCGAAATTTAAACCGGAACAAGCCAATGCTTACGACGGTGACGTCATTCTACGCAAAGTCCTATTCGCGAACGACATACGCAAACGACGTAACATCTTGAAAATTCGACGCGGGAACGACGGCCATACTTAACATTGGATACGCCTCATATAGCAGGGGTAACTATACGCCGAAAAAAGCCTTACGGAAACGACGTAAAAAAATGCGCTGGCCGGATGTACATTCGTGGATCGCCGTATCTAGCTAATTTGCATACTCGACGCGGAATTCAACGGAAACGCCACCTAGCGGCCAGCGTAAATATGCACCTACGATCCGACGGCGTACTAAGACGTACGCCTGTCGGCCAATTTTCAGCTTTCAGCACTGTCAGGCCCCGTACACACGACAGAGTTTCTCGGCAGAATTCACCGAGAAACTCGGTCAAAACCCGGATTCTGCCGAGAAACTCTGTCGTCTGTACAGTTTTGGCTCGATGGAGCCGCCGAGGAGCTCGACGAGAAAATAGAGAACATGTTCTCTATTTTCTCGTTGTTCTATGGGAGAAGGCGGCCCGCCGAGCTGCTCGGCGGCTTCATCCCAAAACTCGACGAGGAACTCGACGTGCTTTGCACGTCGAGTTCCTCGGCCGTGTGTACGGGGCCTTACACTTTCAATGACAGTTGCGCGGTCATGTAACGTTGTGCCCAAATTACATTTTAATCATTTTTTCCCCACAAATAGAGCTTACATTTGGTGGTATTTGATCACCTTTGTGTTTATTTTTTGCGTTATAAACAAAAAAAAAAGCAACCATTTAGAAAAAAACACAATATTTATTACTTTTTTGCTATAATAAATATCCCAATAATTTTTTTTTAAAACAATTTTTTTCTTCCGTTTTGGCCGATATGTATTCTTCTACATATTTTTGGTAAAAAATTTGCAATAAGCGTTTATTGATTAGTTTGCGCAAAAGTTATAGCGTCTATAAAATAGGGGACTGTTTTATAGCATTTTTATTATAGTTTTTTTTCTTTACTACTAATGGCGGCGATCTGCGATTTTTATCATGCCTGTGACATTGCGGCGGACACATCAGGCACAAGGGTTTACAACCACTTTAAACTTTTATTATTTGAATTTGATTTTGGTTAGATTTTTTTAAATATAAAAGGCACAAACATAAATGTGTTTTTCATTTCTCCAGGTCAACAGATTATGGGACAACCTATGAAAAGTTCAATGAGAAGGTGGGGCTGAAGACTGTTCTCAGCTATCTATATGTGAGCCCCACCAACAAGAGAAAGGTGAGTGAGCAGATCTATATTTTAACATTTCTTTCCCATTTTCTAGATTGTAAGGTCTAAAGAGCAGGGCCCTCTGATCCCTCCTGTATTGATTTGTATTGTAAGTGTTCTGTTTGCCCTCATGTTGTAAAGCGCTGAGCAAACTGTTGGCGCTAAATAAATCCTGTATACTGTAATAATAATATTCAAACTCATTGGTGTTAAAACATGCAAGTGTGACCATTGTGCTATGCTTCTCCTGGAAATTCAACAATGCTTCAGAAGATAACCAGATTGCCACCCCATATTGCAAATGCAGATGTCAGATGATCAATGTTTCAGGTTTGTTGATGCTGTTAGGACTTTAACTGCATTTTTAAAAAAAATTCTTGCAAATGACTAGGTATTCTTTGCAAAGTAAAATTTCACCAAATTCACACTGGGGCACTGCGCTGGCAGGACAAGTCCTGCAATCAGCATCTTTGGGGCAGTGGAGGAGCGATGTATACACTGCTGCTCCGCTGCTCCACTGCTCCTATGCATTGAAATTAATAGACACCGCCATGGGCGGACTGACAACTCATGGGGCCCTCGGGCAATAGGAGATTATGGGGCCCTCGGGCAATAGGAGATTATGGGGCACCTGGGCAATAGGAGATTATGGGGCCCCCGGGCAATAGGAGATTATGGGGCCCCCGGGCAATAGGAGATTATGCGGCTCCCAGGCAATAGGAGATTATGGGGCCCCCAGGCATTAGATTATGGGATCACACTGTATACACACACATACAATATACACACACACAGAATACACATACAGACACACAGTACATACACACACTGGGATGGTACTGGAGAGGCGGGGCAGCTATAATCTTGCGACATTTCAGGGACAGATGTAAAAAAACACACTGGTTTTACTGAGGCTGGCAACCCTAATGGGGCCCTTGGGCAGTGCCCGAGTGCCCGAATGATCAGTCCAGCCCTGGACACCGCTGCCGAAGCATCATCAGCATTGGCAGCGGTGCTACACAAGCGCTATTTATTTTTAATTTTTTTTAAAGTAACACGGGCGCTATTAACCCTTTCCTCGGCCGCTAGCAGGGGTTTTAGCAGCTGAATAGTGCCGCTAAAACGGCGGTAAAGCGCCCCTAAAACTAGAGCCACTTTACCACTAACATGGCTGCAATGTGAAAGGGCTCTTAGTGTCCAAATTGTCCACTGCAATGTCGCAGTCCCGCTAAAAATAATTGATCGCCGCCATTACTAGTAAAATAAATAAAAAATGCCATTAAAATATCCCAAAGCTTGTAGACGCAATAACTTTTGCGCAAACCAATCAATATACGCTAACCTCCGCTATCCCATAGAGATACATGTATGTACATTTTTCACCCATGTGAAAGAGGCCTTATTGAAGCTCAGCAAATGCTCTGTGTGTGTGTGTGTGAACCCCAGCTCAGTAGTACCCCCACTCAGCAGATCCCCAGCTCATTAGTACCCCTGTTCAGCAAGTCCCTAGCTTATTAGTGCACTCATTCAGCAGATCCCCTGCTCAGTAGTTCCCCGCCGCTCTGCTGAGGCCTCGCTCAGTAGTACCCCTAGCTCTGCTAATACTTGCTCAGTTGTAACCCCCAGCTCTGCTGTTTCTTTGGTTTACTGATCCTTCCCTCTCTCCAGTCCCCATTCAACCCCTGCTATATTGCTCCCACGCTGCTCACCATGTGTAACATCTGCTAGTTTCTCCTGCTCTGGTCCCCCAGCTCTGCTGATCTTCTGCCACTCAGTCCTCTCTCTCTAGTCCCCCTCTCACCTTCCTGTATAACGTTCCCATGTTGCACACAATGTGTGCCGTCTGCTAGTTGCTCTGCTCCAGTCTGGACCCTGCTCAACGTCCTGCTGCTCCTCGCTGCTTACCAGATGTGCCGTCTGTACCAGACACTTCCAGAATATATAAACTGGAGGTGACTGCTGATTATGTCTTTCTGGTTAGTGTGTTGGTTTCCCAGTGCATACTGGGATATATCATACCTGCAATACCTCCAAAATAAAGCATAGCCAATGCCACATTTTGAAGCAAGTGTAAACAAACCCTAAAGGCCCTGTACACACGATCGGACAAAACCGATGAAAACGGACTGAAGTTCAGTTTAATCGGTCCAAACCGACCGTGTGTGGGCCCCATCGGTCCGTTATCCTTCGGTCGAAAAATTTAGAACTTGCTTTAAAATTGAACCGATGGACGCCTAACCGATCGGTCAAAATTGACGGTTAGTACACAAAAGCATCGGTTCAAAACCCGCGCATGCTCAGAATCAAGTCGACGCATGCTTGGAAGCATTGAACTTCATTTTTCTCAGCACGTCGTTGTGTTTTATGTCACCGCGTTGGACTCGATCGGTTTTTAAACTGATGGGGCCAGATCCACAAAGAAGTTACGTTGGCGTATCTATTGATACGCCGCGTAACTTCTAGGATGCCCAGTCGTATCTTTGTTTTGTATCCACAAAACAAGATACGACTGAATGGGGGCTAGATCAGACTGACGTACGTCTTAGTACGCCGTCAGATCTTAGGTGCATATTTACGCTGGCTGCTAGGTGGCGCTTCCGTTGATTTCCGCGTAGAGTATGAAAATTAGCTAGATACGTCGATCCTCAAACGTACGTCCGCCCGGTGCATTTTTTTACGTCGTTTACATAAGGCTTTTTTCGGCGTAACGTTACCCCTGGGTCTATGAGGTGTATGCAATGTTAAGTATGGACAGCGTTGAATTTTCCGTTGTTTACGTTGTTTGCGTAAAACATTCGCGAATAGGGCTTTGCGTAAATTACGTTCACGTCGAAAGCATTAACTATTTGCGACGTGATTTAGAGCATGCGCACTGGGATATCCCCACGGACGGCGCATGCGCCGTTAAAAAAAAACGTCATTTACATGGGGTCAAGTTGAATTAACATAAAACACGCCCACATCTTTGTCATTTGAATTCCGCGCCCTTACGCCGACACATTTACACTACGCCGCCGTAACTTTAGACGCAAGTGCTTTGTGAATACAGCACTTGCCTCTGGAAGTAGCGGCGGAGTAGCGTAACTACGATATGCTATGCCTGCTTAAAATTACGCCGATCTACGTGGATCTGGCCCATGGTGTGTAGGCTCATCAGACCATCAGTCAGCTTCGGACCGTTCTCATCGGATGGACCGACCGTGTGTACAGGGCCTAATAGATCAAAAAATAAGAAAATACAAGAAGGTCATTGCTAGGGTTTTACAATGAGCCCTCTGAAGTAGGTATAGCTCTAGAAAATGGACGTCCTAATTATTCTCAATCCAAAGCTAAAGAACTAGTTTAAAGTTCTCCTTTAAGACTTTGAGGCCGCCAGAAATCGACTTCTTTCTCCTTGACAGGGGAAATATTAGTCTTTCTACCACCCTAGGTCCTGGAGCAACGAGCCTGTGGCTTATAAAGCACATTTTTTTTTCCCTGAAAAGAGAAAATATATTTCAGTCATAAATGCAGGTGTAGGAGTTGAGGCATTAATTCTGAAAATTATTTGAACACTAGAAGGAAGTCGGGGAAATTAGATGTGCTGCTTTCCCTCGGGGCAGATATTTATACCTAATTAGAAAAACAAGTTCCTGGATGTTATTCAACTCAGGAAATGTCTAACATAAAGAATGAAAAGTCAAGGATAATAAAATGAAAAATGAAAATGAAAAATTCATGGCAGCTTCTGCTTCTTGCGACGCTCGATTAGCATTTAAATGTATACATCGCTAACAAATATGTAGGTACGTTCTGGTTACCCTGTGGAGAAATTAGGAACCAGGCCACATTCTGTGTGGTACTGAGGCCTTTTAGGCCTCAAATTCTGTAGACTGTTGTGAGGCAGATGACAAAGCTTGATGTTGATCGAGAAGCCCAAGACACGTCCAGCCGGTTAGATTAAAATTACTCTCTCATTTATCGTTAAAAAGACACCCATAAATTATTTACTTGGGCAGAAAATCAATTCGTTTTCCAATCGATTCACTAATTCTTATTGGATTAAAGCATTGGCGTAAATAAAATATGCTTAGACGACGATGATGAAATGTTCTGCTGGTGGATGAAGTGGGTGGTTTTGGAAGAAGATTTATTGATGTTCCTTAACTGTTTGTCACAAGCGTAAGGTGTGTTATACTGTATAATGTGCTTCAGAGAGATCTTGTCACAGCCGCTAAGCCGCATTAAAGGGTCAATTCATCCCCAAAAAATTATATATATATATATTTTTTTGTTGGTATATGTTGGAGAGTTAACCCACAAGTTCCTTAGGCCCCGTACACACGGTCGGACAAAACCGATTAAAATGGACCGAGGTTCAGTTTCATCTGTCCAAACCGACCATGTGTATATCCCATCGGTCTGTTTTCCTTCGGTCCAAAATTTTAAAACATGCTTCAAAACCGAACCGATGGTTAGTACAGAAAGCATTGGTTCAAAACCCGCGCATGCTCAGAATCAAGTCGACGCATGCTTGGAAGCTTGAACTTTGTTTTATTCAGCACGTCGTGTGTTGGACATCACCGCGTTCTGACCCGATCGGTTTTTGGAACGATGGTGTGTACGCACATTAGACCATCAGGCCACTTCAGCGGTGAGCCGATGAAAATGGTCCGTCGGACCAGTCTCATCGGTTTGGAACGACCGTGTGTACAAGGCCTTACAGGATATGTCTCAGAGACTGAGGTTGAGTTGCTGGATCCAAACATCAGTTTTGGCTGTTACATACTTCTCCAGTAAGAGGAAAATGGATGCCTAATCAAAAAGCTTATAATTAAAGGCTAAGGCCAGGAATACACTTTTCGAACCGGCTTAGATTTGAACCGTTTTATGGGCAGGCTGAATGTACCAAGTTGATTGATCTATCAACTTGGGTACAACCAGCCTGCTGGATTCTCTTTCGATTATTGGTAGCGGCTGTTAAAGCCCCTAGTTATAATCACTGTCTCATCCCTAGAGGTATGGCTCCCCCCACCTGCCCCCACACCAGGAAAAGACAATAAACTGACGGGAGGGATTCCCGCATCAACGCTGTTTGGGGCAAACAAGCTAATTTCTTTCCTGCAACCCGTGATTGCAAGAAAGACATTTTCCCCGTTTATGGCTGGCCTAAGTTCACCTTTTACATCAACTTGGCCATGCAGATAAGAGGCTCAGTAGTTTACAATACACCAGCCGGTTATGATATTGGATATACCAGTGTCTATTGGGACACTTAATATTGTAAGTGTTTGGGGTAAATAACTTCTATTTTTATTATTAAATAGGCAGTTTTACACCATGAAGGCCTTTTCCTTTCTTCCTTCACCATAATCACGATGTCAGCTGGTTTTATGGGAAGCTAATCAATGTTGGGAGTGCAACATGAGTACAAGTGAAGGAATTTTCTGAATTGATGCGCCATTTGTAACAGATACCATCAAATTTGTTTGGTGAGATTTTGGAGTATTTGGTGGTGGTGATAACCTGCTTGTGGTGGATTGAAGTAAAAGGTTTTGCATGGGACTTTTTTTCTGCTACTACTTTGCACATTTTGGTAGCTTACCTGTTCCTCTGGTCATTTTATCAATGGTCATTTTTACACAGGACCCTTAGGATTGGATAATAGAAGAAGAATATACATACATTTTTTGCATGGTTTCAGAACGATTTATGCATCAATGAAACTATAGGTAGGTACATAAAACTTACTTCAGTGGGCAAAGAGTTCCGTGAGAGTACGTCTCGGCGAACCATTTCTATATGCCTTTGAGTTTAGAGGCCAGGTTTCGGACATTGCTCGTGGGTAGAGGAAGTGGATGAGTAACCGACTGCGGAGCTGAAAGAAGTACAAAAAAAGAAACAACAAAAAAAAATAAAGCATCTTAAAGAAAACCACAATACGGTGGCATAGGCCTCAATGACCCATATGCAGCGTGAACATACGCTGGCCTGTAGAGGGGGTAACAGTTTAGCTCAACAGGTTTCCTCCGTAACAGGGACACAGGAGAAAACGTATAAAGCGGTAGGGTATAGCCCAAAAAGCCGCTTAACAGTGAGAGCGAGCATTTCTTGAATTTACCAAGTGCCAGTCTTCATCTTTGCGACCCCGGTTGCGGTTGACAGAGCTGTGTGGGGGATCGTCAGGAATTATGTCCCAGGATTTAAGCAACTCGAGACCTTTGGTGAGCGAATCAACTGCATGCTCCTTCCCCTCGTTGGTGATGATGAGTTTGTTTGGAAATCCCCATCTGTATGTGATTTTGTGGTTACGCAATGTTTTCGAAATAGTGTTCAGATTCCTCCTTTTTTGTAGCGTAAACTGGGATAGATCCGCGTAAAATTGCAGATCCTTGTGCTGTGCTGGAAGGAGATCTTTATTGTGTGCTGCTGCCATCAGGCGCTCTTTCACATGAAAGAAGTGGAGACGCAGTATGACATCTCTTGGGATTTGTTCTGGGAGATAGGAAGGTTTGGGCAGTCTGTGTATCCTGTCTATTGTAACATCCATAGCGGTCAACTCAGGCAAAATGGTAGTGAACAACTGAGCCGCATAAGTGCGCAGCTCTGATTGCTGTACTGACTCAGGGACCCCCCTTATCTTGAGGTTGTTCCTTCTGGAACGGTCTTCTAAATCTGCAAGTTTGGATTTAACTGCATCCATCTCCTCATCTCTCGCATCATGAGCATCCACCAGGCTGTTAATGGTGGACGCATACTCCCCCATTTTGGTCTCCACATGATCCACCCTGGCTGACACCTTCTGCAAATCACTGCCAAACTTGCAAACACAAGCCATCATGTCACTATGTAGTGAGCTTCTCAGAGACACTAGCATGTCTCTGAGTGTAGTGTCGAAAACTGGCTGATTAGCAGTAGGGAAACGATCGATTGAATCAGGGAGCTCCCTGGTGTCATCTCCTGAGTCTGGGCCTGCACTCACCTCCAGAGCAGGATCCACGCCATCCAGCCTTAATCTGGACTTCTCTGGGCTCCCAGAAGCCGATGGAGGCACAGGAGAGGGTTTCCCAGCTGATGGAGAGGTTCGTTTTTGTGTCTTGCCTGTTGTATGTTGCAGCTGGGGAGTGCTGGCTGCGGATGGTGAGGGAGACTCGGCGCCATCTTGCCTCTGTTCCCACGAGAAGTACTCGGTAAGTTTTTGCGGTCTCTGGGCTCCTTTCCGTTTGTTCGTCATTGTGGGAGGTGCAGTGATGTCAGCGGGAGATCCCTGTGAAATCCCTGCACCGCGATCGCCGCTAATTGGGCTGCTGTGTGCCGTTGTGTCCCTGCTATGCACGGAGCTCTGCTATCACGCGGCCATTCAGGTCCTTGGCAAGCTCCGCCTGTTTCAGAATGATTTAAAGGTGTTAAGGTTCCTTTTTTTTTAACCACTTGCTTTTTTTTTTTTTCGAGGTTCGGAGGTCCCCAGGGGCCATGGAGATGGCAACCCCCCTTTTTTATATTTATTTTTTTATAAAAAATATATATATATTTTTAATATATGTTTATTTTATTTTTTATTAAAGGGACAATTTTTTTTATAAAAAAAAAAAATATATATATATATATTTTTTATTATATATATATATATATATATATATATATATATATATATATATATATATATATATATATATATATATATTTATAAATGTTTATTTATTTCTTATATATTTTTTTATTTTTTTTTTATTAAAGGGCCCAGAGGTTTATGTTTTTTATTTTCATTAGAGGGTGGCTACCCCCCTATTTTTATATATATTTTTCTTTATTTCTTCTTTTTTTGTAAAGGGCCCCCCCCCCCGCTTCTCAATTCGTGGCACCCCCCCCCCCGCTTCTCAATTTCAGGCGGCAGCACCCCCCCCCCCCCGGGGTTCTCTGCTCCAGGAGGGCCCATGCCTGAAGCTGTGTAAGGGGCCCCATAATTCCTGATGGCGTCCCTGTGGTGGATAGTTCTAGAATGTAGTGGGCAGGTTGAAGAAAATCAGCAGCTGAATAGTTATGAGGTCTACTGGTGGAGGGTGCCCAGATGGTGCCTGGAAATGAGCATAAATAGACTGAAGCCTGGAGCTGCCTTGTTCTTGACCAGGAGGAGAAGTTCCCAGCCTGAAGGGCTGCTGCCCTCCCAGGCAGCCCAGCTAATACTTGCCAAGAAGCTCAATGAGGTCCCAGCTAAGATAGTGCTGCGCGGGCATGTCTTCTGAAAATCTCAGAAGCTAAAAGAAGGGGGAGTTCACCTAGGAGTCCACTATGGAGCTGCCTGACACAAGAGGGAGACATCCAAGTATCCAGGGACTTGTGAGTGCAGGATCTGGGTGTCTGTTGCTTTTAACTTCTAAGGGTTGCCTGACCTGGAACATTGCTTATGGTGTTCCAGTGCTGTCCATTTCCTGAGCAATTATTGAGGGAACTGTTCTAAGAAGTAGCTGCAGAGAGAAGCGTGTCCTAGTAATACTGTTCAATGTTCTGGAGTACCCCACTGTTCCCCAAGCCTTATTCAAGTTACTTGGCAATAAATACAGAAAAAGACAACCCCTATACTTTTCATTGAGCCAGAGGATTGCATTTTGCTGTGTGCCTGGCTGCTTTTGCACATACAGTTGTGCTCATAAGTTTACATACCCTGGCAGAATTTATTATTTTTTGGCCATTTTTCAGAGAATATGAATTATAACACAAAAACTTTTCTTTCGTTCATGGTTAGTGTTTGGCTGAAGCCATTTATTATCAATCAACTATGTTTTACTCTTTTCAAATTATAATCAGGGCTCAAGTCCTGCGGGAACGCGTGGGAACGGAGTTCCTGCACTTTTTTCACAGCAGGAACTCAGTTCCCTTTGCAGTTCTAGAGCAGCCGAGCCGCCCGAGCCAATCCTTCACTAAGCGGTGATGCCCAGCTCGAGTCACTGTCAGGGGCAGGCGAACCTTAGTAATCCTTTATGTTACTGGCCGCTTCCTGTATATAGATTCATCGGGAAGTGTGCGGGTATTCCGTCACTTCCTCGATGCCGCAATGTCTCCTGGGAGCTTTTGTCATTGTTCCCAGGAGACATTGTGGAGGTCTGCCGTGAGTAATCGCGGGATTTAGAAAGAACTTGCTTCTGTAAGTAACAAAGAAATATTAAGGTACAGTGTATCGAAGAAAAAAAACATGCAGTTTAGTAATTATGCATATGAGCGTATCATTTTTTTTTTTGGTGGGGGAGTGGATCTTGGTTGGGAGTTCCCACACTTATTTCCCCAGGACTTGACCCCTGATTATAATGACAACAGAAACTACCCAAATTACCCCAAAGTTTACATACCCCAGTTCTTGATACCGTGTATTGCCCCCTTTAACATCAATGACAGCTTGAAGTCTTTTGTGGTATTTGTGGGTGAGGCTCTTTATCTTCTCAGATGGTAAAGCTGCCCATTCCTCTTGGCAAAAAACCTCCAGTTCCTGTAAATCCCCAGAGTGGCTCAATGATATTGAAGTCAGGAGACTGAGATGGCCACTCCAGAACCATCACTTTATTCTGCTGTAGCCAATGACAGGTCATCTTGGCCTTGTGTTTTGGATCATTGTCATGTTGGAATGTCCAAAGTATGTCTCATGTGCAGCTTCCTGGCTGATGAATGCAAATGTTCCTCCAGTATTTTTTTGATAACATACTGCATTCATCTTACCATCAATTTTTACCAAATTTCCTGTGCCTTTGTAGCTCACACATCCCAAAACATCAGCGATTCATCTGTATGTTTCACAGTAGGGATGGTGTACCTTTCATCATAGGCCTTGTTGACTCCTCTCCAAATAATGAATTTATGGTTGTGGCCAAAAAGCTCAATATTGGTCTCATCACTCCGAATGAATTTGTGCCAGAAGGCTGTGCTTTTTGGAGTATTGTAAGCGGGATACTTTGTGACATTTGCGTAGTAATCGCTTCCTTCTGGTGATTAGACCATGCAGCCCATCTTTCTTCCTCCTTATTGTGCATCTTGAAACAGCCACACCACATGTATTCAGAGAGTCCTGTATTTCCCCTGAAGTTATTTGTGGGTTTTTCTTTGCATCCCGAACAATTTTCCTGGTAGTTGTGGCTGAAATTTTAGTTGGTCTACCTGACCGTGGTTTGGTTTCAACAGAACCCCTCATTTTTCACTTCTTGATTAGAGTGTGAACACTGCTGATTGGCATTCACAATTCATTGGATATCTTTTTATATCTCTTTCCTGTTTTATACAGTTCAACTACCTTTTCACAATTATTTTGCTTTCCCTATGACTCAGAATCCAGAAACGTCAGTGCAGCACTGGATGAAAGATGCAAGGGTCTGTCAGGAGTCCAGAAACTCATTCACCTTTTATACACACACACTTATTACAAGCAAACAGATCTCAGATGAGGATGGTTTCCTTTAATAGCCATTCAAACCCCTTTGTGTCAACTTGTGTGCATGTTATTAGGCCAAAATCACCAGGGTATGTACACTTTTGATCAGGGTCATTTGATTCGTTTCTGTTGTCATTATGATTTAAAAACAGTAAACACAGTTATTTGATAATAAATGGCTTCAGCCAAACACTAATCATGAGTGAAATAAAAGTTTTTGTTATCTATATTCTCTGAAAAAATGGCCAAAAAATCATAAATTCTGTCAGGGTATGTAAACTTATGAGCACAACTGTATGTGGGAGTGAGCACTACTCACGCAGACCACCCTAGGTATCAGCCACATGTGTTGCTGAGCTTTCATTATTAAAATAACTAAAATCCAGGGACAGTCAGGCTGGTCAGTAAAGGCTTAGATGATAACCTATTGAAGCTTCCAATGCACAACGTGAGATGCTCACTGTGTGCATTCAAATCAGAGTAAATAATTTTAGAATTGTAAAATTGTGCAAGACTGAAGGGAAAGCCGGCAATTTAGGTTTAACTATTATAGATAAAATGGGTGATGGATTAGAGCATAGAGGACTCTTTTTAATGCTGAGCTGCAGGACTTGCACTCCATCAGAACCAAGACCAAACATACCAAGACAGGTAGCTGGATTCAAGTATCCCGCCGCATCTTTGCGGTGGCGTAGCGTATCGTATTTACACTACGCCGCCGTAAGTTAGCTAGGCAAGTACTGTATTCACAAAGTACTTGCCTGCTAAGTTACGGCGGCGTAGCGTAAATGCGGCGGGCGTAAGCGCGCCTAATTCAAATTATGCTGAGGGGGCGCGTTTTATGTTAATGGAGGGTGACCTGACGTGATTGACGTTTTTTACGAACGGCGCATGCGCAGTCCGTGTACATATCCCAGTGTGCATTGCGGCAAAGTACGCCGCAAGGATGTATTGGTTTCGACGTGGACGTAAATTACGTCCAGCCCTATTCACGGACGACTTACGCAAACGACGTCAAATGTTCAAATTTCGACGTGGGAACGACGGCCATACTTAACATTGGCTACGCCACCTAGGGGGCATGTTTATCTTTAGGCGGCCTATCTCTTACGGAAATGGCGCATCTTTACTGCAACGGGCGGACGTACGTTCGTGAATAGGCGTATCTAGTGATTTACATATTCTACGCCAAACGCAATGGGAGCGCCACCTAGCGGCCAGCCTAAATATTGCACCCTAAGATAGGACGGCACAAGCCGTCGTATCTTAGATATGTTTAAGTGTATCTCAGTTTGAGAATACACTTAAACTTAGGTCGGCGCAGATTCCGAGTTAGGTCGGCATATCTACTGATACGCCAGCCTAACTCTTACTGAATCTAGCTAAGGGTCTCTGCTGACAAATCCAGTACTGTACTTGATTCTTGTTAGTCTGTGAACAGTTACTTGTAGGCATACTTGGTGTTATACAAATTATTGGTTTATATTCACATAACATTAAAAATAAAATAACAGATTCCTGGCAACAAAGTGACAAACTGTCATTATGATTTACACTCAAATCCCACATTGGCTTTGATATTCCTTCGACTGTTTTGTGTTGACACCTCCTGGTATCCCTCGATCTACTCCCCCCCAACCAAGGGATGTAACCCACCGCTCAGCAAAAGCATTTGACTTCTTGCAATCAGCTTTAATGAATGTTTAATTCTGTCATTAATTACAGTCCAGGCAAGCGGGATTACAGGGGCGTGAAGACCGGTCCGTGTGATGGGCGACGTTGCAAGTCTTTTTTGCTCAGCTCCCTCGTTTTGACAAGCCCCCTTGTTAGTTTAACACTTTTTCCGAGAGCTCATTAGTGTTTGCTGGATTAGCTGCGATTCGGTGGCGAGAAGAAGTGTTACATCCAAATATTAATTGATTTGCTAGTGAGAAGAAGAATTACAGGAGGAGATGTACAGCTATGCGCCCACAGTGGCATTTTTGCCACAAAAAAGCAAATTTGTTGGCTGTGCCTTCTTCAGGAAAGATATAGTAGCTTTGATTGGGCCATCTGTATAATACCTATTTATAAAGAAGTGGTGTAACGAAATTTGCACTCCTTTTCTGGGTTTTGGAAACCCATAGCTGTTTTCTGCTTCAATGAAAACAGATCCAATGGATAACTGGCATACTTGAAAAATGGAGACCCAAAACGTATGTACAGTGGAACCTCGGATTGTGAGTAACGTGGTTAATGATCATTTTCGCAGCCGATCAACGCCGTTCAAAAATGTGCAGAAAGTCCAGAGGAAAGCTTGGCTGACCTCGGCAAACCTTGGCAACAGAGTCTTTACAAGGTCAGCCAAGGTGTTCTCTGGCCTTTCCGGCCATTTCCAGCAACCCCCCCCCCCCCCCATGCCATTGAAGTCAATGCGGAACTAATTATTTTCATTTTCATTGACTTCAATGGGGAAACTTGCTTTGATATGCGAGTACTTTGGATTTCAAGCATTCTCCTGGAACGGATTATGCTCGTAATCCGAGGTTTTACTGTATTTTCATAGAAAAGTGCCTCATATGTGTTAAAAAAAAGGGCAATTATATCTGCTGAACTGGAACTAGTAATGGGTTATCTGCTTTGGTTAGAGCAGGGATCTCCAAGCTACGGCATGCGGAACTATACATCCCATGAGGCATTGTAAAACCCTGACATTCACAGACATGGCTAGGCATGATGAGAATTGTAGTTCCTGAACTGGTGGGCCATAGTTTGGAGACCCCTGGACTAGAGGGTAAGTTCAATGAACACATCCAAATAACGGCAAATCATACAGTTTAAAGCAGTTCACTTTTTGTGTTCCACTAATCTGGCCTCTCCTTTCCCCATTCCAGCAAATATCACAAAAACTATTTATGGGGGGGGGGGTACTTTTTCAAGGGCCTAGGTGATGTCTTCCCCCACCCAAAGCCTCCTGAGATGCCCAAAAGGGTTTCAGGAGGCATTGGAACTGTTGTATAATCCCACTGCACATGCTAGGACCCAGAAGAGACAGGTGGCCTCCAGATGATGTCACAAACAAGATGGTGGCACAGGACCTAAAAGTACATCTGCTTTTGGCGCATTACATTGGAACAGTACTGCATTTGCTGGGTTGGTAAGTTTGTCAGTTCATCTCTCCCCTGCAGACCAGGTAAGAAGGGATTAATATAAAAACAAATGCAAACCCTAATGAAGTCAATGGGAAGTGGATCTTGAAAACTAGTTGTCTACATTTTAAAGCTGATAGGCGAGTGATTGTTAAATAAAAGCCATGGGGAGCTGGGAGCTGCCATGAGAAACCAGTGAAAACATCTAAAAATGCACAATTCATTTAAATAACATGCTTGAGTGATGGAGAAGCATGGGGTAATTCTTGAATCCTCTTTCTGCCTAATAATACCAGACCCTTATCCTTGAATAGGGTCTGGTATGGATTTTAAGGCAACCCCAGGTTAAAAAAAAAAAAAATAGGCGTGGGGGCAAACCTGGCATTCTGTTCACAAACTATGAAAATGCAGAGTCTGCATGACCAAGAATGTGAACCTTTTCTCTAATTGGAGCAGAAAAACTTTGACAGATGAAGAGGCAAATGTTTTCCTACAAGTAATTATATTCACCCAACCTGTCCAAGACAGGAGAGTGAAATGTGGGGGTAGATGTGTTGTGGTGTAGTTGGGACTGCAGACTCATTACTCCCACAGATTACAGCCTGAGATTGGCTCTCGTGGTATAATCTAGGGGCCAGATTCACATAGAATTGGGCTACGCTGCGGCGGCGTAACGTATCCCATTTACGTTATACCGCCGCAAGTTTTCAGCGTAAGTGCTTGATTCACAAAGCACTTGCCTGTAAACTTGCGGCGGCGTAGCGTAAATCCCCCCGGCGCAAGCCCGCCTAATTGAAATGGGGCGGGGACCATTTAAATTAGGCGCGTTCCCGCGCCGAACGTACTGCGCATGCTCCGTCCCTAAAATTACCCGACGTGCATTGCGCTAAATGATGTCGCAAGGACGTCATTGGTTTCGACGTTAACGTAAATGGCGTCCAGCGCCATTCACGGACGACTTACGCAAACGACGTGAAATTTCAAATTTTGACACGGGAACGACGGCCATACTTAACATTGGCTAGACCACCTAGAGGGCAGGTTTAGTTTTACGCCGCGTATCTCTACGGAAACGACGTAAATTTACAGCGACGGGCAAAGCGGACGTTCGTGAATCGGCGTAACTAGTCATTTGCATATTCTACGCCGACCGCAATGGAATCGCCACCTAGCGGCCGGCCTAGAATTGCAGCCTAAGATCCGACGGTGTAAGTCAATTACACCTGTCGGATCTTTGGGAGATCTATGCGTAACCTGATTCTATGAATCAGGCGCATAGTTACGATGGCTTAAAGTGAAGGTTCACCCGGAAATGAACATTTTTAAGATTAGATTCATGCTCATTTTGTCAAGGGGAATCGGGTAGTTTTTTTTTTAATCAAAGCCGTACTTACCGTTTTAGAGATACATCTTCTCCGCCGCTTTCCGGGTATGGGCTGCGGGACTGGGCGTTCCTTCTTGATTGACAGTCTTCCGATAGGCTTCCGACGGTCGCATCTATCGCGTCACGATTTTCCGAAAGTAGCCGAACGTTGGTGCGCAGGCGCCGTATAGAGCCGCACCGACGTTCGGCTTCTTTCGGCTACTCGTGACGCGATAGATGCGACCATCGGAAGCCTGTCAATCAAGAAGGAACGCCCAGTCTCGAAGACCATACCCGGAAGCGGCGGAGAAGATCGCTCTCTAAAACGGTAAGTACGGCTTCGTTTTTAAAAAAACTACCCGATTCCCCTTGACAAAATGAGCATGAATCTAATCTTAAATTTTTTTTTTAGGGTGAACTCCCGCTCTAAGTGGTTAATCATCCCATGATATTAGCTCCAGCTAACCAGAAACTGTAAAAAACTAAAACTGTTTTTCTGAAGTCACTCTTTTCTGTTTCTGAAATGCAACAATGCAATTTTGGAAAGCCAATCAAGAAAAACGAAACTGCCGTCAACATGCTTGCTGAAAATGTGCAGTTTCCCTTTAAATGCCATTTTAGAACTGTATAATAAAGTGCAGGAGGGGTCATTTTGTTATATTTAACTTCCCGGCACATCAAAGCTACGGCAGTTATGAAGTCTAACTGGCATACCTTTACCGGCATTTACAAAGAGCTGTGTACAGGGACTAAACGAACCTCTGTTTCCGCTGTACATCCAG
Source organism: Rana temporaria (assembly GCF_905171775.1). Taxonomy (NCBI): domain Eukaryota; kingdom Metazoa; phylum Chordata; class Amphibia; order Anura; family Ranidae; genus Rana; species Rana temporaria. The sequence continues at coordinate 44,700,267 of NC_053496.1, read as the reverse complement.
TCCCGGCCAATTACAACATTCTCTCCTACTAACGCTTCATGCACTGAACTTCAGAAATCTTCACCTTTCAAGTATCTGTAAAGGAATTTTACGGCTGATCTATTGTGAGTAGCAGAAATAAAGAACTTAAAGCTCCACCTTCAAAACCTTCCTCATTATCACAAACCCAACAGTGTCTGCAACACAGGGGGTTCAGCTTCTTCTCAATATTCCTTGTTGTATAAATAACTCTTTCCTGTCCACTACTTGCAGATCTGTATGTTCATTCTACAACTGTAAAAGGAAATAGATATGTATATGATTGCAGCCTTACCTTAACCATGTAGACAGCTTCAAGCAGTTTTTTTTTGTTTTTGTTTAACGGGTAGCAAGAGCCTATGTTGAAGGTCAAGATGGAAAGCATTAAGTGGCAGATGAGGTTTAATGTTGATAAATGTAAAGTTATACACTTGGGGGCAGATCCACAAGGATCTGCCCCGGCGCATCGTATCTGAGATGCGCTACACTGCCGTACCTTACCTGGCTTTGGTTCGAATCCATAAAGATTTAGCGGCGTAAGTTACGGCGGTGTAGTGTATCTCAAGCGGCGTAACGACGCGTAATTCAAGTTGGGCGGGTAGGGGGCGTGTTTCATTTAAATGAAGCGCGTCCCCATGCCGAACGAACTGCACATGCGCCGTCCCTAAATTTCCCGCCTTGCATTGCGCAAAATGACGTTGCAAGGACGTCATTGTTTAGACTTGGATGTAAATTACGTCCATCCCGCGATTCACGGACGACTTACGCAAACGAAAAAAAAAATTCAAATTAAACGTGGGAATGACGGCCATACTTAACATAGCAGGTTTAACTATACGCCACAAAACAGCAGCTTTTACTATACACTGGAAAAAAAGGACTAGAGACAACGTAAAAGAATGCGACGGCCGCTCGTACGTTCGTGGATCGTCGGAAATAGCTAATTTGCATACTCGATGCGGTATACAACGTGAACGCCGAAAAAATGCATCTTGGATCCGAAGGCGTATAAAGCCGTACACCTGTCGGATCTAACCCAGATGCCGTCGTATCTTGTTTTGAGGATTCAAAACAAAGATACGACGCGGGAAATTTGAAAGTACGCCGGCGTATCAGTAGATACGCCGGCGTACTCGCTTTGTGGATCTGCCCCTTGGGGGCTAAGAATATGCATCATACATACTAGGGGAGTACAACTGGGGGGATCCGTAGTGGAGAAGGATCTGGGGGTTTTGGTAGATCATACGCTCAATAAGAGCATGCAATGCCAAGCTGCGGTTTTCAAAGCAAGCAAAGTCCTTTCTTGTATTAAGAAAGGTATGGACTCCAGAGAGATATATAATTTTGCCCCTGTTCAAATCAAGACCTCATCTGGAATATGCAGTTCAGTTTTGGGATCCAGTTCTCAAAAAGGATATCGGGGAAATGGAGAAAGTGCAAAGAAGGGCAACCAAACTCATAAGAGGCATGGAGGAGCTCAGCTACCATGTTCCCCCCGAAAGTAAGACCTACCCCAAAAATAAGACCTAGCGTTATTTTCCAGGAGGGCTGCAATATAAGCCCTACCCTGAAAAAAAAATATTGATAAAAATGCTATAAAACTATCCCCTATTTTGTAGTCGCTATAACTTTTGCGCAAACTGATCAATCAACCCTTATTGCGATTTTAATTTTTTTTACCAAAAATATGTAGAAGAATACGTATCGGCCTAAACTGAGGGAAAAAAATTATATATTTTTGGGGGATATTTATTATCGCAAAAAGTCAAAAATATTGAATTTTTAAAAAATTATCGCTCTATTTTTGTGATCAAATATCACCAAAAGAAAGCTCTATTTGTGGGAAAGGACGTTCAAGTTTGTTTGGGAGCCATGTCGCAAGACCGCACAATTGTCAGTTAAAGCGGCGCAGTGCCGAATCGCAAAAAGTGGCCTTGTCATTTAGCAACAAAATGGTCCGGGGCTTAAGTGGTTAAGAAAGGCCTGGATACTTTCCTAAATATACCTGTAGCGGCTTGCTCCTTTTGAGCTGGCGCTGCATTAAATTTAGGGGGGAAGTCTAATGCCGCATACAGACGGTCGTTTTTTGTGATGAAATAAAACCACGTTTTTCAAACTTCATTTTAAAAAACGATGTTGGCTACACACCATCGTTTTTTGAAAATGCTGTAGCAAAGCGCGGTTACGTTCAGCACGTACGACGGCACTTTGTTCTATTCAAGTTTGCGTCATAACTTGCTTCTGAGCATGCGCGGGTTTAAAAACGTTGTTTTAAACGTTGTTTTCCCCACACACTATCATTTTAAATGATACAAAAAACGACATTTTGAAAAACGACACAAAAAATTGAAGCATGCTCCAATTTTTTTTTGTGGTTTTTAGAAGACATAAAACAACGTTTTCCCCACACACGCTCATTTTAAATGACGCTTTTAAAAAGGTTGTTTTTTTTCATCACAAAAAACGACCGTCTGTACGCGGCATGAGAGTTAGTTGACTCAGGCATGTATGATTTTGAACAAATTTGGCCTCTGTTCCAGCCATGGCTGTGCTGTGAGTGACCACTATTGTTTGCCTGGGGTGTTGTTACCACCCCAGGCCAAGGGTGGCGGCAGCTAGGTCAAGGTGATGTTGGGTGATCCCCCTCGGCAACCAATCAGTGGGGGTTGATTGTCCCAGCTGTGCATGCTGGGGAGGGATACTTAAGGGACAGACATCATTGGAACGAGGTCGTCGGTCGCTGGTCTGTCATCCCACCACCCCCCGTGTGTGGCCCTCCTGGCTGGGGGTGCGTGTTCCTGTAATCCTAAATCCAGGACCACGTTGGTCCGGGGTTGTGATCCGTTCAAGTAGGCCAAGTAGTCAGACTGGGTCTGTGCTTGCAGGGTGATCCTGTGCTGTCTGTCCTGAGGGAGGAAGCCGCTTGATGAAGAACTTTTCTTGGAGAGCACCGAGCAAGAGGCTGGTATCTTAGGAGAGGCCTTGAACTTCATCAAAGGACGCACCATTACTTAAAGGCTTGATGATGATCGCCTGTCAGTCCTAAGTTTTGCAAGAAACCAATCTGGAGAGGTCCGGGTGCCGAATCCTGTGCTACAGGGATTCTGGACCAAAAGTATCTCCGTCTGTGGCAGAGACTGTACTATATTCCGTGCGCCATTCCGGCTGCTAGGCTAGTGAGAGAAACCTATCCGGGTGCGCAAAACCCACTCTGGCTAGAGTGGCGACGAGAACTGTGTTACTGGAAGCAGGAGTGTTTCCCAATTGAAATTTAGCGCCTGAACCTATCTACCTGTTACCCTTCCACCTCTTCAATCGCTTATTTTATTCTTTTACCAAGTTCAGCAAATAAACCTTAGAAAAAGAAGTGCAAAGTGTGGACATTGAACTTTACAAAACATTTACGAGCTTCAATGACAACCTGCAGCTCAAACTGGCACTTTCCTATTTTGATGCCGCGTACACATGATCATTTTTCAGGTTGTAAAAAAAACACATTTTTAAGGGTCTAGAAAAAACAAATGCCCGGATTCAGTAACAATTGCGTTTTTTTTACGGAGGCGCAGGGCAACGTTTTTGCCCTGCGCCCCCGCAATTGTTTTGCGCTGCCCTCGATTCACGGAGCAGAAGCTCCGTAAATTGCGCGGGTGCGCCGGCAAAATGCCCGGCGTAAGCGTGCGCAATTTAAATGATCCCGTAGGGGGCGGGAATCATTTAAATTAGGCGCGTTCCCGCGCCGATCGTAGAGCGCATGCTCCGTCGGGAAACTTTCCCGACGTGCATTGCGGCAAATGACGTCGCAAGGACGTCATTTGCTTCAAAGTGAAAGTGAATGGCGTCCAGCGCCATTCACGATTCACTTACGCAAACTACGTAAATTTAAAATTTCGTGACGCGGGAACGACGGGTATACGTAACATTGGCTGCCCCTGCTAATAGCAGGGGCAGCCTTACGCAAAAACCGCCGTACGGAAACGACGTAAATTGCGTACGCAGGGCTCGCGCAACGTTGTGAATCGGTGTTAGTATGCAATTTGCATACTATACGCTGAGCACAACGGGAACGCCACCTAGCGGCCATCGCAAGAATGCAGCCTAAGATATGCGGGCATAAGAGCCTTATGCCGCGCATATCTTAGGCTGCAGTCGGCGTAACGAGGTTCCTGAATCAGGAGCATTCGTTACGCCGGGGCAAGTAAGCAATTGTGCTGTGTAACCTATGGTTACACAGGCGCAATTGCTTCTTGAATCCAGGCCAAAGTTTTTTTCAACCCGATCATTAAAACGGCGTTGCCTACACACAATCGTGGAAAAAAATACTCTAGCAAAGCGCGGTGACGTACAACACGTACGCCGGCACTATAAAAGGGAAGTTCCATTCGGATGACACCACCCTTTGGGCAGCTTTAGCTGATTTCGTGTTAGTAAAAGACGATTCACGCTTTTCTGTCTGTTACAGCGTGATGAATGTGCTCACTCCATTACGAACGCTAGTTTTACCAGAACGAGCGCTCCCGTCTCATAACTTGCTTCTGAGCATGCGCAGATTTTTCACATCGTTAAAGCCCACACACGATCATTTTTTACAACCCGAAAAACGACAACGTTAAAAACGTTGTTAAAAAATAGAGCATGTTCGAAAAAAGATTTGCCCGTTTTTCAGAACCCGAAAAATGCTCTGAAGCCAAAAACACGATCATTTTTAATGTCATTAAAAAAAACGTCATTTTTTACAACCCTAAAAATGATCATGTGTACGCGGCATGAGATCTTTGCAGTTCTTTCATAATGGCCTACAGGCTCGTTATTAAATTCGGAGAACGCCCACTGTAAGGATTAGCAGTGTGAGCTGGCATGGTAGCTAGAGGCAAACTTACTAGATTTTTCCTTCAGCAGAAGTTTGTCGATTTTATTAAAGTGTGCGGAGACTTTGAAATGACAGCACGGGGTGTGGAGCCGAGAAACCCAACTGGCATTGAGTTACTGTCCTTCACAAAGTGTTTAAAGGCAGTCAGGAGAAGTCGGCGGGAGGAGCACTGAGCACTGTAGGGATGCATGAAATGTTTACAGGTACTTAGTTTATTGGCAGTATATATATATATATATATATATATATATATATATATATATATATTTTTTTAAAGAAACCCTGTCATCAACTTGCAAATGCAGGTAAAAACACAGAAAAATAAAGTATTTTAAATACTTACATGTGCCGTTCCTTCCCAGAAGAGTTGAAGCTGTTATAGCTGCAAACGGTGGGCCAACTCAATATTGAACCCTACAGACTAAGACCGGCAGGGCCGGCGCTACCACTAGGCGGATTAAGCGACTGCCTAGAGCGCACTGACGCCTAGGGCGCCCATCCGCTATTACTACAGTCTCCTGCACTGTCCTCCACAAAATGCTGGCAGCGCCCTCAGCCCTGACTCTGCAAGCAGCGCCGCCCGCTAGGCAGACCCCCCTCTCCCCCCCCCCCCAGCGTGGCTCGAGTTCTCCGCTCGCCTCTGAGTGAGTCTGACATCAGCGTGTGTCACAACAAGTGGCATAGATTAGGTCTCGTCCCGGCTGCAAATCCCGACCCCCCAGCCTGGGCGCCCTCCGCAGTTTCACTTTCATGTGATGTCTGTGTGATACATACAGTACTGACTGTGGGGGATGATGAGATGGAACAAGCCCTGCATGTACTTTAACTACGGCGGGCTTGCCGCTCCCCCCTCCTCCTGGGTGCTCGGGGATCTGGTGTACAAGTACAGGCAGGCCAGCGCCACTCTCCTGGAGTAATCACCCGCCGCTGACACAGGTACAATGAAAGCACAGGCAGCCTGCACCCAGTCACAATATAACAAACATATAATAAAACATTGACTGGCTTTTAATAGTGCATTGCACTGTGTACAGAGGGGGAACTGAAATGTGTGTGTGTGTGGGGGGGGGGGGGCAGAAATGCAGGGGGTACTAATATGTGTGGGGGGGGGGCAGACGTGCAGGGGGTACTGATGTGTATATGTGTGGGGGGGGGGGACAGACAGACATGCAGGGGGTACTGATATGTGTGTGGGGGGGGGGGACAGACATGTGCAGGGAAGTGCTGGTATGTGTGTGGGGGGCAGATGTGCAGGGGGTGACAGATATGTGTGTGGGGGGGGCAGATTTGCAGGGGGTACTGATATGTGTTTGTGGGGGGGCAGACGTGCAAGGGGGGACAGATATGTGTGTGGGGGGGCAGACGTGCAGGGGGTACTGATATGTGTTTGTGGGGGGGGACAGATATGTGTGTGGGGGGGGGGGGGCAAACGTGCAGGGGGTACTGATATGTGTTTGTGGGGGGGACAGACGTGCAAGGGGGTACTGATATATGTGCGTGTGTGTGTGGGGGGGGGGGCAGATGTGCAGGGGGTACTGATATGTGTGTGGGGGGGGGCAGACAGATGTGAGAGGGAGTACTGGTATGTGTGGGGGGGCAGATCTGCAGGGGGGTACTGATATGTGTGTGGGGGGACAGACAGACGTGCAGGGGGGTACTGATATGTGTGTGGGGGGACAGACAGACATGCAGGGGGGTACTGATATGTGTGTGGGGGGGGACAGACAGACATGCAGGGGGGGTACTGATATGTGTGTGGGGGGGGGGGGACAGACAGACATGCAGGGGGGTACTGGTATGTGTGGGGGGGGGGGCAGACAGACGTGCAGAGGGGTACTGATATGTGTGTGGGGGGGGACAGACAGACATGCAGGGGGGTACTGGTATGTGTGTGGGGGGGGGACAGACAGACATGCAGGGGGGTACTGGTATGTGTGTGGGGGGGGGGACAGATTGCAGGGGGGTACTGATATATGTGTGTGGGGGGGACAGATTGCAGGGGGGTACTGATATATGTGTGTGGGGGGGGACAGATTGCAGGGGGGTACTGATATATGTGTGTGGGGGACGAACGGACAGATGTGTGTGGGGGGCAGATATGCAGGGGGGTGACAGATATGTGTGTGGGGGGGCAGATGTGCAGGGGGTGACAGACAGACATGCAGGGGGGTACTGATATGTGTGTGGGGGGGACAGACAGACATGCAGGGGGGTACTGGTATGTGTGTGGGGGGGGACAGGTGTGCAGGGGGAACAGATATGTTTGTGTTGGGGGGGCAGGTGTGCAGGGTGGAACAGAGGGGGAACAAATGTGTGTGTGTGTGTGTTTGTGGGGGGGGGGGGGCGTGCAACAAAGTGGACCACGGCTGGCGTGAGGAAGTGAGCTAGTGCCATCCACCATTTTTCTTCGGGCCGGGTCCAGAGGCACAGGTGCAAGCCTGTGGACCACGGCTGAAGAAATAGGTGCCGCAAATTTTTTAGTGAGGGGCGGAGCCATGTGTGTATTTTGAGGGGGGGGGGCGGCAAAATGAGGTTTCGCCTAGGGTGTCAAAAATCCTTGCACCAGCCCTGAAGACCGGGATGCCAAAAAAGTTCATGTGTGTGTAAAGGCAAGTGTCCCAATACTTTTGACAATATCGTGTATTTACAGTTAGTGCTGGAAATCACGTAGTTGCTGTTGCTGCAGATTTGTCGGCTGCACATCCCAAGGGCACTCTATTGGATGAGATCTAGTGACTGTGGAGGCAATTGGAGTCATGTGACCTCATTGTCATGTTCAAGAAACCAGTGGTGAGATGATTGGAGCTTTGTGACATGGTGCATTATCCTGCTGGAAGGAGCCAACAGAAGATGGGGACACTGTAGTCATAAAGGGGTGGACATGATCAGCAACAATACTCAGGCAGGAAGTGGAATTTAAACGATGCTCAATTGGTACTAAGGGGCCCAAAGTGTGCCAAGAAAATATCCCCCACACCATTATACCACCGCCAGCCTGAACCATTGATACAAGTCAGGATGGATCCATGCTTTCATGTTGTTTACACCAAATTCTGACCCTTCCATCCGAATGTCGGAGCTGAAATTGAGACTCATCAGACCAGACAACGTTTTTCCAATCTTCTATTGTCCAATTTTGGTGAGCCTGTGCGAATTGTAGACTCAGTTTCCTGTTCTTAGCTGACAGGAGTGATACCCGGTGTGGTCTTCTGCTGCTGTAGCCCATCTGCTTCAAGGTTGGATGTGTTGTGCATTCAGAGATGGTATTCTTCATACCTTGGTTGTAATGAGTTTATTTGAGTTGCTTTTCTATCATCTCCAACCAGTCTGTCCATTCTGCTCTGACATCAACAAGGCATTTTCATCCACACAAACGCCGCTCACTGGATATTTTCTCTTTTTCTGACCATTCTCTGTAAACCAGAGAGATGGTTGTGTGTGAAAATCCCAGTAGATCAGCAGTTTTTTAAATACTCAGACCAGCCTGTCTGGCACCAACAACCATGCCACGTTCAAAGTCACTTAAATCCCTTTCTTCCCCATTCTGATGCTCAGTTTGAGCTTCAGCAAGTCATCTTCACCACTTATAGATGCCTAAATGCATTGAATTTGTGCCATGTGATTGGCTGATTAGCTATTTATGTTACCAAGCAATTGAACATGTGTACCTAATAAAGTGTGTGTATGTGTGTGTGTATATATATATATATTTTTTTCACTCTATCTATTTATTTTTTAGATGAAGAAAGGTGAACAATGTCTTATGCCGCGTACACACGATCATTTTTCGGCATGAAAAAAAAACGTTTTTCAGCATGTCCAAAAAAAGAAAGTTTTTCCAACTTCATGATTAAAAACGATGTTGCCCACACACCATCGTTTTTGAAAAATTATGAACAAAGATGTACAACACGTACGACGGCACTCTGAAGGGGAAGTTCCATTCGCCTTTGGGCTGCTTTTAGCTGATTCCTTGTTAGTAAAAGACGATTCTCGCTTTTTTGTCTGTTACAGCGGGATGAATGTGCTTACTCCATTATGAACGGTAGTTCAGCGCGGGTTTAAAACGTTGTTTTTGCCCACACACGATCATTTTTTACAACACGAAAAACGTCACTTTTTAAAACAACGTTAAAAAATGCAGCATTTTTTTTTTTTGTCGTTTTTCAGAAGCCGAAAAATGATGTGAAGCCCACACACGATAATTTTAAATGACGTTTTTAAAAACATTGTTTTTTTTATGCCGAAAAATGATTGTGTGTACGCGGCATAAAGCCCCGTAACCTTGGATGTTTTTTTCCGACGGAATTCCGCTCAAGCTTGGCTTGCATACACACGTTCACACAAAAGTTCTCTGAACTTTTGACCGTCAAGAACGCGGTGATGTACAACGCTACGACGAGCCGAGAAAATAAAGTTCAGTGCTTCTGAGCATGCGCCGAATTGTTTCCGAGCATGCGTCGGAATTTTGCGCGTCGGAACTGCTACAGACGATGGGATTTTCCGAATTTTTTCCATCGGAAAATTTGAGAACCAGCTCTCAATCCTTTTGCTGGCGGAAATTCCGACAGCAAAAGTTCAATGGAGCCTACACACACACGGTCGGAATTTTCGTTCAAAAGCACACATCAGACTTTTGCTGGCGGAATTTCTGATCGTGTGTACGGGGCATTAGAGGGTTTTTTCATACTGTGGAGAGATTTCTTCTCACTTTCTGTTGTGACTCTGGAACAGGCAATGAAGGAAAATCTTCCTAATGGAACACAAATGGCAGAACCCCCCCCCCACACACACACAAAAACAAATGACTCCTCTGTCCTAAAATAAACTTTAAAAAGTTTTGACTTACAAGTATAAAGACAAAACTTTAGAGTGAGGGAGGGTCAGTCAGTTTTTTTTTTGCTTTTTTTTTTGTCTACCATTTCTCACCGGGGAGAATTCCCATCACTTCCTGTCCCATAGCCAAACAGGAAGTAAGAGGACATCCCTCCGAAGTGAGAGAATTCCTGGTTTTCAAAAGATCTAGTGCCCCCTTTCGCCAGATTTCCCATATATTCTTGTTTTGGTGACCGGGGAGAATTCCCATCACTTCCTGTCCCATAGCCAAACAGGAAGTGAGAGGACATCCCTCCGAAGTGAGGGAATTCCTAGTTTTCAAAAGATCTAGTGCCCCCTTTTGCCAGATTTCCCATATATTCTTGTTTTGGTGACAACCCAAAATGTTGGGATTTTCCCCTCACTTTCACTTTCTAATATTGACCAGGACAAATAGAGAGGGTTGAACTTTCTGAGGGGACAGATAGAAATAAAAACCTGACAGGCATGGGCGTCCGCTCCATAGGGCAAGGAGGGTCGATTGCCCCCCCTGGAATTGCCAGGGAGAGCCAGGAGCAGGGCCGAACTGGCCCTGGGGCTGCTTTAAGCGGCGACTGCAGTGCTCCCCTCCTTCTGTCCTCCGGCGCTCGTATCGTATGTCACGGAGCTGGGTCTGTGTGCAAGGTCCCGCCCCCCTAGTTTGGCTCGTCTGATAGTCTTCTAGTGTTCCGCCTATCACACGAGCCGGACTAGGGGGGCGGGACCTTGCACACAGACCCAGCTCCGTGACATACGATACAAGCGCCAGAGGACAGAGGGAGGGGAGCGCCGTTTGATATTGTTTACCAGGCCTGTGCTTTTGTTTTTTCCAACATCTGTTGCCACAGGTAACACTAGACTATTTTCTGATGTTTTTTTTAGCAAGTCTGGAAACGCAGAGCAAACACAACACAGAGTTGCAGCCTAGGGCATAGTTTCTAGTTGTCCCTTATTTAGAGTGCCTGTCCCTCTTCTGGAATCAAATCCATTTGTCCTTCATTCTAAAAGGTTACTCTTTTAGACCTGAAATAAATATACTGTCAATATAGTGTAGTGTTTCAATCAAGGGAAAGGGGTGCTGTGTAATGTAAAGGGGTCCAGAGCTGTGAGGTGCTGTGTAATGTAAAGGGGCCCAGTGATGCAGGGTGCTGTGTAATGTTAAGGAGTCCAGTGATGCAGGGTGTTGTGTAATGTAAAGGGGTCCAGAGGTGCAGTTGTGGAGAGGGGGTACACAGTAGTGACAAAGAGATATTGAAAGATGCAGGGGGCACAGTGGGGTGGGGCTATCGGTTGAAGGGTAAAATGCGACTGTATCGCCGCTGCCGAAGCGCCCCCCTCTGAAAAAATTTCAGCGGATGCCCATGCTGACAGGTGTTCTAATCCCTCTCCACTCCAAAACGAAACAAAAAAAAGTTTTGCATTTTGTTATACTTTAAGCTACACTAACTTTTTACCCAAATTCTCCTTTAATTCACAAGCTCCGTAACCTCCCATGTCTGTCGCTATACCGATCCGGAACATTTGAAAGGTTCTTTGATTCTCCTTTTTCATGAATCTTTGTGGTCTGTTCCTCACCAAGAAACTCCAAGTTTTACATTCTTCTAAAGAACAGTTTAAATAGAGACAGCAGCGTGTACCATGCATGAATGGCGGGCAATCACTTTCTACTGCGGCAAATCGCCGAACGCCTTCTGCGTCTTTAAAGTCTCAAATTTTCTCCATTACAATGAAAAGCCAAATTTGAGGCTTGAAACTCAACTGACTGCTGGGAAAAAAAGCTTGCCGGGCGCTTCCTGTTCTCGGGTCTCAAACTGTTTCTCATTATTTGCTTTGTTGCGCCCCCCGCTACGCCTTTCATGTTTTTTCCCGAAAATCTCGTTAAAGCGCCGGACGTTTCTCTGTCTCCTCCGTATATTTATTTATTTATTTCTGACAAGTGACATTTTTATATATCGTAACTGTTTCTGAGCAGAAGAAAAATTGATTGTGCGCTTTTAGGGCTCATTTACACTTGCTTTGACTTTAGCGCACAATAAAGTGCCTACCACTTCAATATGCTTTTTTCATGTGTTTTTGTTGCTTCTGAGATGCTTTTTCGAAGATTTAATGGAGGTTGGCAAATGCCCAGTGCGTGTTTATTTTCTATATGTTTTAAAGGAGCCCTGTAGAACCCTGGATCAGTAGTACCCCCAAACCATTAGTACCCCCATTCAGCAGATTCCCAGCTTACCAATACCCCCAACTTTGCTGGTCCCCCACTCAGTAGTAACCCCCAGCTGTACTGATCCCCCCATTAGTAGTAACCCCCAGCTCTACTGATCCCCCACTTAGTAGTAACCCCCAGCTCTACTGATCCCCCCATTAGTAGTAACCCCCAGCTTTACTGATCCCCCCATTAGTAGGAACTCCCAGCTCTACTGATCCCCTCATTAGTAGTAACCCCCAGCTCTACTGATCCCCCATTAGTAGTAACCCCCAGCTCTGCTGACCCCCCACTCAGTAGTAACCCCCAGCTCTACTGATCCCCCATTTAGTAGTAATCCCTACCTCTATTGATCCCCCACTTAGTAGTAACCCCCAGCTCTACTGAGCCCCCAATTAGTAACCCCCAGCTCTACTGATCCCCCACTCAGTAGTAAGCCCCAGCTCTGCTGATTCTCTGCCTTGCTGATCCTCCTCTCTCACCAGTTTCCACTGACCTCCTGCTATATTGCTCCCATGCTGCTCATCACGTGTGACATCTGCTAGCTTCTCCTGCCCTGCTGATCCTCTGGTTTGCTGATCCTACTCTCTCTCTGTTCCCTGCTCACCTCTCACTATATTGCTCTTACCATGTGTGACAGCTTTGCTTATCTCCCACTCAGTAGTAACCCCCAGATTTGCTGATCCCCCACTCAGTAGTGACCCCCAGCTCTCCTGATCCCCCACTCAGTAGTAACCCCCGGCTCTGCTGATTCTGTGGTTTTCTGATCCTTCTTTCTCTCTGGTGCCTGTTGACCTCCCTCTATATTGTTCCATGCTGCATCATCACGTGTGACTTCTGCTAGCTTCTCCTGCCCTGGCCCCCAGCTCTGCTGATTCTCTGCCTTGCTGATCCTCCTCTCTCTCCAGTCCCCACTGACCTCCTGCTATATTGCTTCCATGCTGCTCATCACGTGTGACATCTGCTAGCTTCTCCTGCCCAGCTGATCCTCTGGTTTGCTGATCCTCCTACTCTCTCTCTGTTCCCTTCTCACCTCTCACTATATTGCTCTTACCATGTGTGACAGCTTTGCTTATCTCCCACTCAGTAGTAACCCCCAGATTTGCTGATCCCCCACTCAGAAGTGACCCCCTGCTCTCCTGATTTCCCACTCAGTAGTAACCCCCAGCTCTGCTGATTCTGTGGCTTTCTGATCTTTCTCTCTCTCTGGTGCCTGTTGACCTCCCTCTATATTGTTCAATGCTGCATCATCACGTGTGACTTCTGCTAGCTTCTCCTGCCCTGGCCCCCAGCTCTGCTGATCCTTTTGTTTGCTTATCCTACTCTCTCTTTGGTCCCTGCTCACCTCCCAGTATATTGCTCCTTTGCTGTTTACCATGTGTGACAGCTTTGCTGATCCCTCACTCAGTAGTAGCCCCCAGCCCTGCTGATCCCCGACTCGGTAGTAACCCCCAGCTTTGCTGATTCTGTGACTTGCTGATCATTCTCTCTCTTTGGTCCCTGCTGACTTCTGATTATATTGCTCCCATGCAGCTCATCACATGTGACATCTGATAGTTCCTCCTGCCCTGGTTCCCTCAGCCCTGCTGATCCACTGGCTTGCTATTTCTTTTTTCTCTCTGGTCCCTGCTGACCTCCCGCTATATTTCTCCCATGCTGCTCACCATGTGTGACTCTGCTCCAGCTCTGCTGATGCTCTGCCGTTCAGTCCTCCCTCTCCAGTACGCACTCACCTCCCCCTATTGTTCCCATGTTGCATACCACGTGTGCTGTCTGCTAGTTGCTCCGCTCCTGTCTGGACCTTGTTTACCTTCCTGCTGCTCCACACTGCACACCATATGTGACGTCTGCACCAGACACTCCCAGAATATACACATGAACCGGTAGTGACTGATGATGACTTATTTCTGTTTTTCCTGTTGGTTTCCCAGTGCATCCTGGGATATCTCATACCTGCAATACCTCCAAAACAAAATCTGCAGGTTCTGTTAGCGAGCGTTGTCATAGACTTCTAGGTGATCCTACTGTTGGGGCAGACTGGGTCTAAGGAAATATGTCGATGCATACAGGAACATTTGAAACAGAACAGATAATAAAAGTAAAACATGAATTTCCTCCCTGTATTTATTAATACATCTTTAAGCAGTGTGGGTTTTTCAATCGGATTCTGTATCAGCCTCCTGCAATCCCTTGTACAACAGAGCTCGAAATGGGGGAGAAAGAAGCAACATAAGGAGCCAATCGGTCCAAGGAGCATGCTGATAGGAGGAGAGAGCAAGGTAAAAGGAAGATGAGATCATTATTCCAGTGCTTTTCTGATCACAGTACGGCCACAAGCTGTGGAAGGGAGAGAAATTAAATGTATGGGTAATAACACCAGGGATTGTTGATCCAGGGAATATCCTTTTGCATTGAGGGTCAGGACGGACTTTTTTCCCCCCTGCTGGAGTGAATTGTACAAGGCTTTATATGTTTGTTTGTTTTTTGCCTTCCTCTGAGGCAACTGTGGGTGTAGTGTCCTGTATATGAAAGATTTATATTCTATTTATTTATTCATTCTATAGATGGAACTAGATGGACGTGCGTCTTTTTCAACCTATTTATTTAACAAGACCTGTAAGTGTTACTGAGCTGCAGGAGGAAAAAAAAAAACAGGACTCCTAGCTTAGTCCGCCCACTGGATGGAGGCACCTCTAAGCACCCTGTAAGAAGGGGCTAGTGTGCCTTTTAGGGTGGTAGCAGTCCTATCTCTAGCAGTGTTCATTTTTTTCACAAAAATATTTCCGCTTCCAAAATTAGTAATGTTTTAGTCAACTAAAGTACGGCTAAATATAAAACAATTCAGATGACCAAGATATGACTAAAACTAAAAGTGCATTTTAAAAGACTTAGGCCCAGATTCACAAAGACTTACGACGGCGTATCTCCAGATACGCCGTCGTAAGTCCGAATGACTGCCGTTGTATCTATCCGCCTGATTCATAGAATCAGTTACGCATAGATTTGGCCAAGATACGAGCGGCGTAAGTCTCCTACGCCGTCGTATCTTGGGTTGCAATAATTACGCTGGCCGCTAGGTGGCGCTTCCTTGATTTCCGCCTTGAATATGTAAATGAGCAAGATATGCCGATTCACGAACGTACGTACGCCCGTAGCAATTGGTTACGCCGTTTACGTAAGACATACGCCGGCGTAAAGATAAAGCATGTCTTAGGGGGCGCAGCCCATGCAAAGTATGGACGTCGGAACAAGCGTATCTTTTTACGTCCTTAGCGTAAGTCGTACGCGAATAGGGCTGTGCGTAAGTTACGTTCACGTCACAGGCATTGAGCCGACGTATCTTTGGGCGTAAATACGACGTGATACTGAGCATGCGCGCGCATGCGCCGCTCGTTCGTCACAGGCATTGAGCCGACGTATCTTTGGGCGTAAATACGACGTGATACTGAGCATGCGCCGCTCGTTCGGCCATGCATCTACATGAGGTCAAGCCTCATTTAAATACAACACGCCCCCTACCAGCCTACTTTGAATTACGCGCGCTTACGCCGGCCCATTAACGCTACGCCGCCGTAACTTAGGACGCAAGTGCTTTGTGAATACAGAACTTGCCTCTCTAAGTTGCGGCGGCGTAGCGTAAATATGATACGCTACGCCCGCGCAACGTAGAGCGGCCGTACGTGAATCTAGGCCTATGACTAAAACTGAATCTAAATCTGAATTTAAAATTAACACTGGTCTCTAGTCAACTTGGCTTGGTCTTCATTTCCCATTGAGGGTATATAAAGTGGGGTTATATATCACAACAGCTAAATCTGTGTCTGTAGTGCATGTTCAAACCAATATCATAAATACATGTTATGTAGAAGATCGCTGGTAGGCTGTTTAACAAACAGACACATGGAAATTCTCTCCCGAACAAAAATCATGGGTGGTCTCCAGGTTGTACCCTTTCCCCAAAAGACACCCTATATCTCCCCTCTCCAGGAGTGCCCTTCTTTTTTCCCCCAGTGCTGATGGGGGGTGAGTCCTTGCAGGCTGGGTGGAGGTGGGGCTTCTTTCCGTGGGGGACCTTGAGTGCGTGGAGACACCTCGGAGTCATCTGGGCTTGGTTCATTTTTAGAAGAGCAGCAATTTGGTCGGCCATGAAATACAACTTTCTCGCTAAGGAACTGAACATATTTCCCTGAAGAAGACCGTTAACCATAAACTTTTGGTCGAAACGCGTAGGACTTTATATATGTGGAATTTCATATGAATTAATTGTTCTAATTTTGAGTCTATGTGTCAATGTTCCTTTATTTATGAGATATGTTCTTGATGTTACGACCAGTAATTGCCTTTTATGACTCCCATGTAATTATACCCTATTCCCTTTTGTTTTTGATACTTTTATACATGGAATATATATATATATATATATATATATATATATATATATATATATATATAAGAAGGCCAGTATGGTGGCCTGAGTTTATGGGAGGAGCCTGGAGGGTATTTAAGCAGCCCACTCACACATGCTCTTTGTCGGTTCAGTGTGCGGTACTACACATCACTGGGTCGACTCTTCCCAGCTCACCTCATGTCCGTGAGTCTGCGCATTCAATCGCATTCGACACCCTCCCGCCCTTCCCTTTTTCAGGGCACTTCTCAGCATATCCTTCTTCAATTAACTACCCATTACTTACCTTGGGTATGCCCCCTTTTCTTTGCATACTGACCAGACCACCAAGGCACACTTCAGGTCTATTTATGTTGTAAGTCTTGTCGCGTGTTTATGTGATCCACATCTCTCTCGGTCAGAGGGTAACGACCATAAATATATATATATATATATATATATATATATATATATACATATATATATTATGCAAACAACTTGTTATTTGTTTTATACAAATCTTGCTGCTATAAAACCCCATGAGGGATCTTCCATTCAATTCTATTCAATCGGGGTGTGCAGCACCATTGAACACAAGAAAGATCACAACAGTTTCCGATGCATGGGAACTTACAGGCATTTTTCCAGTAAAGAACATGTGCACACACTTTCTTTGTTTGTTTTTAGCATTCCAGTACTACATCACCAGATTCTCCACACATATGTAAGTCATACTATGGACACTGTAAAATTCTAGACGTCACAAGCTCCCTAGGACTTAAACCAGGCGTATCTAGCCAACGTGACCATATACGTTCGAACCTGCCCGGGCATCCCCTGTGTTGGTAGATATAATTACTTTTCCATAATGAGTGTGTAGCTTGCACTTGTAGTGCAAAGTACACATGTGCACACTGAAATATTTTGTTTCGGAATTTCGTTTTTGTCCAAAAAATATATATTTATTTAGTTACTCCCGAAATTCATTTTTATTTATTTTGTTTAGTTAAAAAATGCATTTGTCTGAAAATCCGAATTAATTAAGGTCGAATCTTTCATTGAAGGCTTATAGGGGCAGATCCACAGACAGAGTACGCCGGCGTATCTACTGATACGCCGGCGTACTTTCAAATTTCCCGCGTCGTATCTTTAGTTTGAATCCTCAAACCAAGATACGACGGCATCTGGGTTAGATCTGACAGGTGTACGTCCTCGTACGCCTTCGGATCTAAGATGCAATACTTTGGCGTCCGCTGGGTGGCGTTCACGTCGTTTTCCGCGTCGGGTATGCAAATTAGCTATTTCCGACAATCCACGAACGTACGAGCGGCTGGCGCATTTTTTTACGGCGTCTCTAGACGGCTTTTTCCGGCGTATAGTTAAAGCTGGTATTTTGCGGGGTATAGTTAGATTTGCCATGTTAAGTATGGCCGTCGTTCCCGCATCGAAATTTGAATTTTTTTTTTTTTTTGCGTAAGTCGTCCGTGATTTGGGATGGACGTAATTCACGTCTAAGTTAAAAAAAATTACGTCGTTGCGACGTCATTTAGCGCAATGCACGGCGGAAAATTTAAATTAAACACGCCGCCTAATCGCCAATTTGAATTTCGCTGCCAGAGATACACTATGCCGCCGTAACTTACGGCGCAAAATCTTTAAGGATTCGAAATTACGCCAGATAAGGTACGGCGGCGTAGCGTATCTCTGATATGCTGCGCCGATCAATTTCTATGTGGATCTGGCCCATGGTGTCTGTCGAATGTTCTAAGAAGATTCGACAGAGCAGCTAAACTGTACGATGCCGCAATCGTACATTTCCGGTCTAATGTTTCCGCCTGCAAGCTATAGAGGAATTCTAATGTTGTATGACACTAGTAATAATTATATTTATAAATTATTATTACTAGCCAACTAACATTCAAATTCTTCTATAGCCTATGGGCCGATCATTTGTATGTATGATTGCGGCGTCGTACAGTTTAGCTGCTCCGTCGAATCTTCTTAGAACATTCGACAGACACCATAAGCCTTCAATGACAAATTTGACGTTTGTATGTTTTTCGCTGCTTCGTCGAATCTTCATCGTTCATGTCAAATGGTCTACCCCAACACTGTCTCTATAATGTCGAATCTTTCCTCTCTATGTAGAATAATCTTGGACTAATAGAGTTAGGTTAGGCACATTTGACGACAGGTTTGATAGACACAGATTGCTATTGTCAGCGTCATGTCGAATCTCCTATCTATATCTAACTGTTGTAGCAACGAAAAGGAAAATTAAGCATTTTTTTATGTCGGATCTTTTGGGTTTTGGATTCTGCGAGTTCGTTTTTGTTTGTTAAAACGACAACGAAAATACCCAAAATTCGGCCGCAAATGCATTCGGAGGAAAACGAATGCACGTCTAGTGCAAAGTGGATTTGCCTTTAGTAAATAACCCCCATAGTGTAACTATCAGCATTAGTCTCCTTATAAATCAGGTAGTGCAATTCTTTTCCCTTATTTAGTTCAGAGTAGTTGTCACAGACTTTTGGATAAATCCGACCCACCATCTGTACGTCTTGTAGAAATAGTCAATCCAACCAGCGAAGCAGCAATTTAATAACTTTTAATCTAAATGTGGAGGAATCTGTCTGGTGAAGGTGATAATTAATCCTAAATCCCAGCACTGAAATTAGATGGCCTTGGCTAATGAGTACGATAACTGTACGTGGTAATTAGTGTAATTGTATCTCCTAATATTAACAGAAAAATTAAACAAAACGTTATGATCTTATTTATTTTTAAACACAATTTTAATTTGCATTTTTTTTTTATGATAAGATATTATAAGTACAGGAATAAACAGAGAGAGTAATGAAAGTTTCAGTAATTAGAACTGTGTGATGCATTTTTATTTTCAGAGTTGTTGTTTGCAAAATGATGGGCTGGCGGCAGAGGTGCAAAGGTGGGCTTATAAAAAGGAGAGCGCTTATAGGCAGGGAGGGGGTGGGGGGGGGGGCGTGTTCATACAGTTGCTACAATTGTTGTAAATAAAATACCAGCCTGATCTCTTTCCTGCTTTCCTGTTGATAATTTGGGACAAGCAAAATGATTTTAGCAACATTGATTAATACCCTTTTCATTTAAAGTGGTTGTAAAGGTTTAATTTTTTTTCTTTTAATAACAAACATGTCATACTTACCTCCACTGTGCAGTTCGTTTTAAACAGAATGGCCCCGATCCTCCTATTCTGGGATCCCTGGGCGGCTGTCTCAGCTCCTCCCCTCAATAGCTAACCCCCTCTGGAAAGCTCTTCCCCGAGGGGGTTAGCTTGCAGGCACGCTCCCTGTCATACACGCTGCGTCCATAGACACAGAGGGCCAGATTCAGAAAGAATTGCGGCGGCGTAACGTATCGTCTTTACGTTACACCGCCGCAAGTTTTCAGCGCAAGTGCCTGATTCACCAAGCACTTGCGTGTAAATTTACAGCGGTGTAACGTAAAGCCGCCCGGCGCAAGCCCGCCTAATTCAAATGGGGCGTGTACCATTTAAATTAGGCGCACTCCCGCGCCGAACATTCTGCGCATGCTCCGTTAGTAAATTTCCCGACATGCTTTGCGCGAAATTACGACGCCCCGACGTGTTTGTGAAAAAAAAATTTCATTCGACGCGGGAACGACGGCCATACTTTAACATGGCTGGTGTAAAGTTAAGCCTTGAAAAAGCAGGCTTAACTTTGCGATGGGAAAAAAATTACTTGCGACGACGTAACACACGCGAGTAGCTTCGTGGATCGCCGTAAAAGCTAATTTGCATACCCGACGCTGGAAAACGACTCGAACTCCACCCAGCGGCGGTCGAAGTATTGCAGCCTAAGATCCGCAGGCGTACGAAGCCATAAGCCTGTCGGATCTTAGCCAAATGCCGTTGTATCTTGTTTGTGAATCACAAATTAAGATACGACGCGGCATATTTGAAAATACGCCAGAGTATCAGTAGATACTCCGGCGTATTTCTTCTATGAATCTGGCCCAGAGTGTATGACTCGGTCCAGCCCCCGGGACTCTGTGGAGAAGAGGACACCGGGGGATGCATACAGCAGGTGAAGGGGCTCAGGTAAGTTAAACTGGGGGGGGGGGGGGGACGGTAACAGTGAGGTGAAAAAACATGAACCTTTTCAACCCCTTTAAATTACATTTTTTTTCAGGGGGGCTGTGTTGAAATCGCTTTAACTGACAATTGCGCGGTCGTGCGACGTGGCTCCCAAACAAAATTGGCGTCCTTTTTTCCCCACAAATAGAGCTTTCTTTTGGTGGTATTTGATCACCTCGGCGGTTTTTATTTTTTGCGCTATAAACAAAAATGGATCGACAATTTTGAAAATAATGCAATGTTTTTTACTTTTTGCTATAATAAATATCCCCCAAAAATATATAAAAAAAATGTTTTTCCTCAGTTTAGGCCGATACGTATTCTTCTACCTATTTTTGGTAAAAAAATCGCAATAAGCGTTTATCGGTTGGTTTGCGCAAAATGTATAGCGTTTACAAAATAGGGGATAGTTTTATTGCAATTTTATTAATTCTTTTTTTTTTACTACTAATGGCGGCGATCAGCGATTTTTTCCGTGACTGCGACATTATGGCGGACACATCGGACAATTTTGACACATTTTTGGGACCATTGTCATTTTCACAGCAAAAAAATGCATTTAAAATGCATTGTTTATTGTGAAAATGACAGTTGCAGTTTGGGAGTTAACCACAGGGGGCGCTATTGAGGTTATGTGTTCCCTGAAGTGTGTTTACAACTGTAGGGGGGTGTGGCTGTAGGTGTGACGTCATCAATTGTGTCCCCCTATAAAAGGGATGACACGATCGATGCTGCCGCCACACTGAAGAACGGGGAAGCCGTGTTTACACACGGCTCTCCCCGTTCTTCAGCTCCGGGGACCGTTCGCGGGACTCCAGAGGCGATCGGGTCCGCGAGTCCCCACGGTCCCGGAGCTTCGGACCAGGGAGCGCTCCGCGGACGTGCGCCCGCGACCCACGGCTGGGTACTAGTACAGGACGTACCTGTACATGGATGTGCCCAGCCGTGCCATTCTGCCGACGTATATGTGCAGAAGGCGGTCCTTAAGTGGTTAATGGGTAATCTAGTCACCCCAGGTGATTGGACACTGGCAAACCCAATTAGAATTGAGTTCCTCCCCTATATAACTCCTCCCAAATGGAGAGTGCAAAGCAATAAGTGTTCCACATTTAACTCCGAAGAGTATTTTGTCTTTTTTTGGTGCAAATGTTTAATTTTTTTTATAGATGGGAGGTCAAATTTACCCAGAGATGGGCATTGAGACTAATTACACCAATCCAATCTTTAACCCTTTCCTTATTATAGAATATGCCTGAGCTATCTAAAGAGTTAATAGTATGCTTTGCTGCGCTTTTTGACTGTACAAGCTCCATTTTTTTCTTCTTTAGACTTGATGAAAAATATGTTAATCATCGTGATGAAGCATGAAATAAGTTATTAAGTCATTCGATCACAGTTCATTGGTTTTGAATTGGGCTGTTTTAATGGATTCTCTAATTTTTGCACGATGTTCCAGGACACAGAGTTCTGCTTATTCTGTCTAAGACCGTCTCGGACACGGCGCGCACCAGCCTGGCAGAATGCATTCTTCCATTTAAGATAAAAAATATTTTCAAAGTAATAAGTTTTGTGATAATTTTTCTTTGAAGTGCAGAAAAAAAAAAAAGATTTTTAAATATTGCCTTGGCCTCGCTTTGATACCCTTTGTAGGTGATATTATACCAGGACTATAAAGAGCTTTGGGTAAAGGCTCAGCTATTTGCATTGCTCTTTAGCTTCTGGTTACCTGTTGAAGTTGAACAGACCCTATTTAGAATATTTCGAAAGGAGGAAGAAGTTATGCTGGGATATCATGTGATGCTTACTCATAGCTACGTGAAACATGTCAGCCACCTTTTTCCTGCTGTTCAGTTTATTTTGACTGCATTGCTTTGATTGTTTTTTTGGATTTCATTTGTACAATAAAGACCTTGGGCCAGATTCACAGAGAATTGGATCCGCGCAGCGTATCAGAGATACGCTACGCCACCTTACCTTACCTGGCGGAATTTCGAATCCTCAGCGATTTCGCGCCGTAAGTTACGACGGCGTACTGTATTTCTGGCGGCGGAATTCAAATTGGCGATTAGGGGGCATGATTCATTTAAATGAAGCGCGTCCCCGCGCCCATTGAACTGCGCATGCTCCATTTCGAAATTTCCCGCCGTGCTTTCCGAGAAATGACGTCGCAACGACGTCATTTTTTTAACTTAGACGTGAGTTACGTCCATACCTATTCACGGACGACTTGCGCAAAAAAAAAAAAATATTCAAATTTTGACGCGGAACGACGGCCGTACTTAACATGGCAAGTCTATCTATACGCTGCAAAATACCAGCTTTAACTATACGCCGGGAAAAGCCGACTAGCGATGACGTAAGAGAATGCGACGACCGCGCGTACCTTCGTGGATCGACGGAAAAAGCTAATTTGCATACCCGACGCGGAAAACGACGCGAACTCCACCCAGCGGGTGCCGAAGTATTGCACCTACGATCCGAAGGCGTACGAAGCCGTACACCTGTCGGATCGAACCCAGATGCCGTCGTATCTTGGTTTGGGGATTCAAACTAAAGATACGACGCGGGTAATTTGAAAGTACGCCGGCGTATCAGTAGATACACTGGCGTACTCGCTCTGTGAATCTGGCCCCATTTTTTAAAGAGTGCGGCAGTCAAGGATCTTCTTCTATCCAATGCACCAAGGGATCAGCAGTTTTTAGAGCGGTATCATCTCTCACTGACGCACATGTGTTTGAGCTTTGGGGCAGGGCTGTCTTAATGAGAGGGCACACCTGGGCACTGCCCAGGGGCCCCAGCTGCATGGGGGGCCCCTGCCCTTTCCCCAAAGCAGCTGGTCCTTGAGCCCGGGCTGCCCATCTACATCCCAGATATGCCCCCAGCACTCTGACCCTTCTACACTCTAGATATCCTCTACCTCCTACCTACTTCTGTTTACCTGCACTGTCTCCATTGTAGGGGCCCCAGAGCATTACTTTGCCCAGGGACCCATGATGCTATTAAGACGGCCCTGCTTTGGAGTGCACATTTAATGTAATAGTCTGTGCACACCTATGAGGAACAGATTAGGGTAGGGAGTTCTAGAGGATGAGAGAGGATCTAGAGAAGTCCTGGAGGCAAGCATGGGGGAATGGTGACAGTAGATCTAGAAAGTAGGATTTAATATGATACTACTTTCTGTTTTATAAGGTATTGGTTTTCTTTAGAGGTCTATTGATTGAGAGATCTTTGATCTTTTTGGCTTCCCACAGCCATACTCTTTGTGGTTGTCATAGGTGTGTGCAGCCTATTGCATTAGAGTGTGCACCTCAAAGCTCAAACACATATGTTTGTAATCAGAGTCTTTGAGTATGAAATGCGATCACCCTAATCACCCAAGGCCTGAGGTGTGCCTTGGCCTAGCTGGTCGGTATGCCTGAAAAGAGGGCATGCCCTGAATTTAAGAATAAGAAAAATACAATGAGTATGCATGAAATCTGGGGGAACGGGTGGGTGAGAATCCAGAAAGCGACAGCTACCCAGATCGACAGGGGAGGAGGCTTAAGTAGCCTCCGGCCAGCCTTACACGTGTATGCATGTGTATATAAACTGATGGTATCAGTAGAGCAGTAGACGGTGTCGGTAGGGCAGAGTTTGGTGTCAGTAGTATTTATTTTTTTATTGTTTTTTACAACTTTATATTTATTTTATTTTGTATGGAGCTCATTAGGGGGCTTTAGTGAAATATCCGGGGTTTTAAACCAGGTAAATCTGAACCACACAGGGTGATTAGGGCAGGGCTCAACAAATCCCGGGCGCCAGGTCGCCATGGCGACTAGAAATAGGGTCCTGGCGACTTGGCTTGGAAGGGGGGCAAAAAAAAAAAAAATTTTTTTTTTTTTGTGAGCTGGCACCATCTGGTGGTGAGCCGTTGGTATTACAAGTTAAGCATTACAAGTTAAACAGCAATTCTAATGTAATTTTTCACTATTTTCACTGCCATCTTCTTCCCTCTAATTAGAACCCCCAAACATTATATATATATATTATCCTAACACCCTAGAGAATAAAATGGCGATCGTTGCAATACTTTCTGTCACAACGTATTTGCGCAGCGGTCTTACAAGCGCACTTTTTTGGGAAAAAATTACACTTTTTTTAATTAAAAAATAAAACAACAGTAAAGTTATCCCCATGTTTTTAATATTATGAAAGATAATTTTACGTCGAGTAAATTGATACCTAACATGTCACGCTTCAAAATTACGTCCGCTCGTGGAATGGCGACAAACTTTTACCCTTTAAAATCTCCATAGGCGACGTTTAAAAAATTCTACAGGTTGCATGTTTTGAGTTACAGAGGAGGTATAGGGCTAGAATTATTGCTCTCGCTCTACCAATCGCGGCTATACCTCACATGTGTGGTTTGAACACCGTTTACATATGCGGTCGCTGCTCACGTATGTGTTCGCTTCTGCGCGCAAGCTCGTCGGGACGGGTGCGTTTTCTGGCTCCTAACTTTTTTAGCTGGCTCCTAGATTCCAAGCAAATTTGTCAACCCCTGGATTAGGGTGTGCCCAGGCACACTTGGCACACCCTGTACGCACGCCTATGGTGGTTGTAATATCCTACTCCATAATGGAAGTTACATCCACTTTCCTAATGATGGTTTGCATGTTTTCTCTGTCTCTGGTTGACTTCCATCCTTCTGTATGAGCTAGCAGACAAGAAAAAAAAAATAAAAAAATCAAACAAATTGGACAGTGGCATCTTCCATCTTCGTTCCTCTTCATTCTTCCTGTATTTTGTCTGGTAACCTTTCACGAGACGTAATCTTAAAGTCACATCTGCGAAAAACAAATATATATCCGTTCCGTCCTTTGTGCCTTGAATATCAATGCGCCTTCTTTCCATCCTAATAGCGTTGGCTTGATCTGAGATCTCATGGTATTAGTGTTTGATGGCTTAAAGAGATCAACCGTACTGAGAAAAAGGTTATTAAACATATTCCACCAAGAAAAAAATGTTTTTCTTTTTTTCTTCTTCATATTTCCCAGAAATTGTTTGCGAGCCATATATGAAAATACAGACGTCTCCAAGGAACTGTTAGCTAAATTTAAATATATGCAGCTGAATATGCTTTGTGGCTTTACAAGTTCTGCTCTGCAATATTTAACAACTTTGTTGGCTCTCTATCTTCTCAATCAAGGGCTGGTGGGTGCTGCTATTAATCTGAAAGCCATGGATGATTCTAGGCAGCTAATGAGCTCAGTTTGGCTGGGGTCGCGGGAACCTTTCATAACACGCTCGTGTTTTGTACCTTCTAGAAGGCTGATGCTGTTTGATTCTGGCCTTTGATCTACTTTGGAAATTAATTCACACACACCAAAATAAAAAAAATAAAAACACATTTTGTTGCTATGGATATTTTTATTCTGTGCACGATGGAAGGGTTGTGTAAGGCTAACAAGTCTTCATTTGTAATCTTCAGGGGAGATATCGTGACTTGAAATGATCGCTGCATCTATGGCCGTTTGTCACGTGCCATGAGTAAATAATAGCGATAGACCCCGTGAGTGTTACACGCGATCGGACATTCCGATAACAAAACCGTGTTTTTTTCCGACAGATGTTCGCTCAAACTTGCCTTGTGCACACACGGTCGCACAAATGTTGTCGGAAGTTCCGATCACCAAGAACGCGGTGACGTACAAAACGTACGACGGCACTATACAAGGGAAGTTCAAAACCAAGTGCGCCACCCTTTGGACTCCTTCTACTAATCTCGTGTTAGTAGAAGTTTGGTGAGAGACGATTTGCGCTTATATGTCATCTGCTGCTGTTCTTGAGCTCTCGGAGTCTCGGAGAAATCAGTTTGTCAGAACTCTGTGTGAATATAAGCAGAAAAACAACTTCATTATTCTTGCATTATAAAGAAGAAGAGAATGTGCTGTATTAAAAGATTTAAAGATTTGCAGCGTGACAAATGTGCTATGTCCATTCCTAACGCTAGTTTTACCAGAGTGAGCGCTTCTGTCTCGTACTTGTGCAGTGGCCCCGATCCTCCTCTTCTGGGGTCCCTCGGCTCCTCCCCGCAAGAGCTAAACCCCTGTTGGAAGATCTCTCCCGAGGGGGGTTACCTGGCTTGCGGACACGCTCCTGTGTCATACACTTGATGTCCATAGACGACAAGTGTATGACTCGGTCCCGCCCCCCCGCGGCCGCGTCATTGGATTTAAATGACAGCAGCGGGAGCCAATGGCTGCACTGCTATCAATCTATCCAATCAACGCAGAGACTCTGTGGAGAAGAGGGCGCCTGGGACGAGCCGAGCAGGTGAACGTGCTCAGGTAAGTAAAACAGGGGGGAGCTGGGGGGCCCGTGATTGCCAGGCATAGGATGTATTAATGTGAAAAAACACAAACCTTTACAACCCCTTTAATGGCCATTTAAAAGAAAAAATCCCCCATGAATTGCAATATCCCCAACCAATTTCATACCATTTACCTGCTTGTAAGGGTAGGGTGCGTTGCAGTAGGCAATATGTTCCCCTCCTCGTTGGGCACCAATTTGGGTCACATAGGAGGCCTGACGGGGTGGGTTCTTCTGGGGTACACCAGGTGATCACTGGGGTCACTTGTGCTAGCACTGGGGTAACATGTTGCCCGAAGGAGTGCTCACCAATGCCTGGGTGTAAGCAGGGGCTCTTGAGACCTAAGCACTATTTTAGGGGTTCCTCTGGAGGAAAAAGATTGAGAAAGGCTGCTTTAAATTTATGAAGACCATCAGTTAATGTAGCGACAGCAGTCCTAAGCGTTTTCAACAATTGAATTGCCATGATGTACTCCATACTTCATTAGTTACCTAGGGTAGGGTATATGATGTATGGAGTACATCACCTCACACCAGTAAATTGTGTGCTGGAAGAATATTCATTATATGAGTAATGCCATCTACAAGACTTAAAATGATTTAATATTTAATCATGGATTTACTTATTTTAAGAATAGCTTCAGATTAGTCTTGAATGAAATGTAAGTCTACTTTTTAGAAGATAGATTTCGCCACGTCATAGTAAATCATATGTGTTGACCTAATATATGGAAATCAGGTTTTTCAACATTTTGCTATAATGTTTTTTTTTTTTATGTGATTGTTAATACTATACACTTCCCCGCAGAATCATTAGTGTTTATTTTGGATGCAGCAGAGAACAGCATAGTTTAACTTCTTGAGACCCGCGCTATAGCCGAATGACGGCTACAGCGCGGACTTGAATATCCAACTGGACGTCAATTGACGTCCGCCCCTTTGGGCGTTCCCCGCGCGCGTTCCAGAGCGCGCAGCGGGGAAACTCTGTGCTGGCCGTGTCCCTTGCACACAGCCAATTACAGATCGCCGCGAACGGCCAATCAGAGTGGCCATTTGCGATGCGATCTGTGTGGCCAATGAGAGATGATCTCATATGTAAACATATGAGATCATCTCTCATTGCCGGCTCACAGAGACAGCGTCCTGTCTCTGGAGAGGAGACCGATCTGTGTCCCTTGTACATAGGGACACAGATCGTTCACCTCCCCCAGTCACCCCCCTTCCCCCACAGTTAGAACACACCCAGGATACACATTTAACCCCTTCCTCACCCCCTAGTGTTAACCCCTTCCCTGCCAGTCACATTTATACAGTAATTAGTGCATATTTATAGCACAGATCGCTGTATAAATGTGAATGGCGCCAAAAATTCCAATAAAAATCGCAGATCGCCGCCATTTCTAGTAAAAAAAAATAATAATAAAAAATAATAATTCTGTCCCCTATTTTGTAGGCGCTATAACTTTTGAGCTTATTGCGATTTTATTTTTTATTTTTTTTACCAAAAATATTTAGAAGAATACGTATCGGCCTAAACGGAGATTTTTTTTTTTTTTTTTTTTTTTAAATTGGGATATTTATTATAGCAACAAGTAAAAAATATTGTATTTTTTTTCAAAACTGTTGCTCTTTTTTGTTTATAGCACAAAAAATAAAAACCGCACAGGCGATCAAATACCACCAAAAGAAAGCTCTACTAAAATGGACATCAATTTTGTTTGGGAGCCACGTCGCACAACCGCGCAATTGTCAGTTAAAGCGACGCAGTGCCGGAAGCTGAAATTTCACCTGGGCAGGAGGGGGGTATATGTGCCCAGTAAGCAAGTGGTTAAAGAGAAAGTCACATTTTTAAAGCCCAGCTATAGATCCCCCCCCCCCCTGCACCCCGGGCCACCACCAAATCCCCCTCTGTAATGGGGCCATCACCAACACCTCCCTCCAACCCAGAGCAACCATTAAACCCCATCCCTCCTCCCGGAGCCAACACCAATCCACCCCCCCCCCCCCCCAATTGACTTTTTTGTTAATGCATACCATTTTTGGTTTGCTATATGCCCTAGTTATTATTAGATTTAGCACATTTACATTGATAGTTTATACCAGGGGTCGTCTCAAAACTTTCTGAACAAAGGACCAGTTTACTGTCCTTCAGACTTTAGGGGGCTGGATTGTGACCAGTGGGGGTAGAAAATGTTACAGCATCAGTGGAAGTAAAACCATTACATAACGCCTATGGATAATAGGACACAGAATAATACCTCATCATTGATGTCTTTGGGAGAAACAGTGTCCCATCATTGGTGTCAGTGGGAGGAATAGTGCTCCATCTTTGGTATCAGTGGGAGGAATAGTGCCCCATTGTTGGTATCAGTGGGAGGAATAGTGAGACATCATTGGTATCAGTGGGGAGGAATAGTGACACATCATTGGTGTCAGTGGGAGGAATAGTAACACATCATTGGTGTCAGTGGGAGGAATAGTAACACATCATTGGTGTCAGCGGGAGGAATAGTGCCCCATCATTGGTGTCAGTGGGAGGATTAGTGCCCCATCACTGGTGTAAGTGAGAGGAATAGTGCCCCATCATTGGTGTCAGTGGGAGGAATAGTGCCCCATCACTGGTGTAAGTGAGAGGAATAGTGCCCCATCATTGGTGTCGGTGGAAGGAATGGTGCCGCATCGTTGTCATCTTTGGGAGGAAATCTGCCCCATCATTGGTGTCAATGGGAGCAGTAATAGCCCACTGTGACTTATTGTTAATGTCTGTGAAATGAATAGTCCCACAAGAGCCTGCTAAGTCAAATAAATGGCTGCACCTGGCCTGTGGGCCACCATTTGGAGACCACTGGCTTAGTCGTCTGTCCCAGACGACGTCCTTTCGATGACGAAACGCGTATGTGTGGCCTAGCTGATTCGACGTAATCACGCTCCTTACACGGAGACACACAGTTACGGAGCTCCACGGACAGGGGAAATCTTGAGGAGATGCCGCGTCCCTCCACGTTGTTTTTACTGCCAGAATTTGACTGCTTAAATGTAAGTGCAACTTTTTAGCAGCATTAAACTATTTTTAAACGGTATTACGCTATGGGACCTCTTTTTGTTTTCTACCCTATGAGACCATTGAGTCATCACCCTGTGCCTATTGACCATCTGGATTGAGTCTTTTGGGAGACTTTAAACCCCTGTGCTTAGAGAGACTGCTGTAATAACGGTCATCTACTTCTGGTAAGGAGACTACATTACCACTACCTTAGGTGTTTCACTGGTGGAAGAAGACTCCTCTTTTCACACATTTTTTTTTCTTCTTTTTTTTTCTCTTTTCACACATTTAATTTATGTGCACCGATGTGAATCATAGCCTTTGGACTTTTTTTGCTTCTTCTGTTTTTCATTTTCTATTCACTGATTTGGAATTGTTTTTTATTATTTTCATAATTTTTATTTTCATTTATTTCTATTTTCTTTGATTTATCAATTTTTAATATTGATCCGATTCATGTTTAGTCATTTATTCACAATTGTGTTCACACATTAAGTATATCAGTTTAGTTATTTAGCGCTGTACCTTGTAATACATATTGTTCTAAAAAATTTGGTATCTAAATTTTTCTGGTACTGGCAGCTTCTTATCCCATTATCATCGTGGGAAAATCTTTTTTCACATCCACTCATTTATTCTTTAGCGCAGTGTTTTTTCCTGTTTGGAAATCTTTTTTATATATAATATATATATGAGGGGTCTTCAAAAAGTTTCTGCACTTTTATATTTTCGTTGGAAATGGTGACCTGCCTATGTTTGGAAATGGTGACCTGCCTATGGTTGGAAATGGTGAGGGTGATAGTAATTGATAGTGTCTCAGAGTGTCATGTGACTAGTCTGTCCGGCAAGCCGGCTGACCTTGCAGTTTATTATAAGGGTTTTCACATTGTAGTAAAGATCGCTGCAAAACTGCGGAAGAACAGGAAGTTTGTGTGAACTCACAGGGCCAGGGAGAAGAGTGCAGGAAAAGGTTTCTATAGGGTTGTTGCTTTAAGCAAATGTTGCACCCCTCTGACATCCCAAAGGCAGAATAGCACCTCCAGAGGCCAGTGGTAGGCTAGCATTTCACCCCAGTTTAAACCCAAACAAAAATTCCCAGATCACTTACCAGCTAGCCTGCAACTAAACCAAACTGACACTGTTCAAGTTAAAAACAAGGGGTTTCATCACACACATTTGCAAACATATGTGTAAGCTGCAGTGGCCGTTTTGAAAAAAAGCTATACTTTTTAAATTTTGCTATAATAAATATACCCCAAAACATATATTAAACATTATTCTTCTACTGTACATATTTTTGGTAAAAAAAAATCGCAATAAGCATTTATTGATTGGTTTGCGCAAAAGTTAGATAGCCAGATTCAGTAAGACCTGCCTAACGTTAGGCAGGCGTAGCGTATCTCATATACGCTATGCCGCCGTAAGTTAGAGAGGCAAGTGCTGTATTCACAAATACAGTATTCAAATTGTGTTGAGGTGGGCGTGTTTTATGTAAATAAACCATGTCCCCGCGTAAATGACGTTTTGAACGAACGGCGCATGCGCCGTCCGTGGACGTATCCCAGTGCGCATGCGTCGGATAGAATGCCTAAGATACGTCGAACACTGCCTACTACGTGAACGTAACTTACGCACAGCCCTATTCGCATACGACTTACGCAAACGACGTAAAAAGATACGCTTGTTCCGACGTCCATACTTTGCATGGGCTGTGCCCCCTAGAGACCAGCTTTATCTTTACGCCGGCGTATGTCTTCCGTAAACGGCGTAACTAATTGCGACAGGCGTACGTACGTTCGTGAATCGGCGTATCTTGCTTGTTTGCATATTCGACGCGGAAAACAACGGAAGCGCCACCTAGCGGCCAGCGTAAATATGCACCCTAAGATACGACGGCTCGTATCTTAGCCTAATTTAAGTGTATCTGGTTTCCAGAATACGCTTAAATTTACGACAGCGTAGATTCAGAGTTACGACGGCGTATCTACTGATACGCCGGCGTAACTCTCTCTGAATCTGGCTAAGAGTGTCTACAAATAGGGGATAGTTTTATGGCATTTTTATAAATACTTTTTTTTTTACTAGTAATGGCAGCGATCAGCGATTTTTATCGTGACTGCGACATTATGGAGGACACATCGGACACTTTTGGCACTATTTTGGGACCATTCACATTCATACAGCGATCAGTGCTATAAAAATGCACTGATTACTGTGTAAATGTGACTGGCAGTGAAGGGGTTAACCACTAGGGGGCTAGGAAAGGGTTAAGTGTGTCCTAGGGAGTGATTCTAATTGTTAAGGGGCGTGGCTACGAGTGACACATCACTGATCACTGCTCTCTATAAGAGGGAGCAGACGATCAATGACATGTCACTAGAAAGAACGGAAAGATGTAGGCCCGAATTTAGAAAGGACTTACACCGACGTATCTTCTGATACGCCGCGTAAGTCCATGAATGGGCCGTCGTATCTATGCGCCTTATTCAGGAAACAAGATACGCCTGAATTTTGGCTTGATACGACCGACGTAAGTCTCCTACGCCGTCGTATCTTGGGCGCATATTAACGCTGGCTGCAAGGGGCGCTTCCATTGATTTACGCGTTGAATATGCAAATGACTGAGATACGCCGATTCAAGAACGTACTTGCGTCCGTCACTGTAATCTACGTAAGGCGTACGTCCGGCGTAAAGTTAAGCCTCATAAAGCAGGGGTAAGTCATGTTAGGGTATGGACCAGGGAACAGCCGTCGGATTTTACGCTGTTTGTGTAAGTCGTACGTGAATGGGGCTGGGCGTAGGTTACATTCACGTCGAAGGCATTGAGCCGTCGTATCTTAGGGCGTATATGCGACGTGATTCTGAGCATGCACGCGCATGCGCCGTTCGTTCAGCCCTTCATTTACATGGGGTCACGGTTAATTTAAATGTAACACGCCCACTACCTTCCTACTTTGAATTAGGCGGGCTTACGTTTGGGAGCGAGTGCTTTGTGAATACTGCACTTGCCTCTCACAGTTACGTCTCAAATGCGCTACGCCGGCATAAAGATACGCTGATCTACGTGAATCTGGGCCGTTGTGTTTACACTGACATCTCCCCGTTCTTCAGCTCCGTGGCACGATCATGGGACACCGGCGGACATGCGTGACCACGCGGCGGAAAATTTAAAGAGACGTACCTGTACGCCCATTTGCCTGTCCGTGCCATTCTGTCGACATATACCGTATTTATCGGCGTATACCGCACACTTTTTACCCCTTAAAATAAGGGGAAAATCGTGAGTGCGCGATATACGCCGATACCCGCTTCCCGCGCTGTGTTTGAATGCCTCCGCTGACATATACCGCAGTACACTCGGCCAGGCTCGGCTCCACTTGCGGTCACGCCCTGTGCCGCCTCCTAGCCTTTATGCGAGAGGAGCCGAGCGTGCCCGAGTGTACTGTGCTCGGTATATGTTGGCGGGGGTGTTCAAACACAGCGCGGGAAGCGGGGATCGGCTCAGAAACAGCGCGGGAGAAGCGTGGAAGACACCACCGAGGCCGCAGACGGACGCCAGACCAGACAAGGCCGCCGGGCAAGACACCGACGAGGGGCATTGAAACTGTAAGTATTTTTTTTTTCATGAATTTTCCTTCCAGGTTGGGGGTGCACGCTATACGCCGGGGCGCGCTATATGAAGATAAATACGGTAAGTTTGTGCGGCGGTCGGCAAGTGGTTAAGCTAACTACAGCCCAGTTAAAAACAAAATTGTTATACTGTAGCAGCCCCTGTTTAAGACAAGGGGGCTACATAAATAAAACATCCGGGCAGGGGTGCTTAGGACGGTTGGGGGGTGTTTAGGTAGCAGAGGAGTCAAAATACTGGAGATCCACCTTAAATTACTTTCAACCCCGATGTCTTGTGCACAAATACACCATATTGAGTTGTAATGAATAGAATAGGTGCTGCATGATTAGATGCCTGGTAATCAGAACATTTTGTATCAATGGAAAGGTCTTCCTTTTAAATTTGAGTCTTTAGGAAAGCTGCAGCATCTAACAAGTAATCAGCAAACATCGGGAAGGTGTTTTCAATACAGCAGGAGGAAGGCACGACTGATAATGTATACTAATATACCAGAAGAATGAAGTATATGGAAATTTACTGCAAATTACGGAGGTGTCAGTGTCTGTGACAAAGAAACAATTTACTTTATTTCATCTAAAAGTTTTTAAAAAATAAAAAAAATTAAATAGTCGAGCAGTTTCTTGTTTCTGAGTAATGAGTGGCTTTTTGTCTTTCACTTCAAAGAATTATGTTAAGAATAGAAAATAGACTTATATACTTAAAGTGGACCTGAACTCAAAAAGTAAAGATTTGTTATATCTGGAAAATAATTGTACCTTGAAAAATTGAAATATATTGTATTGTGGCTTACCAGTCTTTAGATGTTTTGGCTTCATTAGTTTTCTTTTTTGAGTCTTTTTTTTTATTATTTCACCTGGTTATCCTGAGACTAATACACGTCCTGTCCTACACACATATTGTAAGGCCCCTTTCACACGATCTGTCAGTTTTGACAGCGGACTTGAACGTCCGCTCCATGCAGTCCTATGGAGCGTCGGATGTCAGCGGAGACATGTCCGCTGACATCCGCCCTGATCTGCCAAAATCGGACGGATGGCGATACGTCCCCATCCGTCCATGGCGGGTCAGATCGGGTGAGATCTGATGAAAATGGACATAGGAGACAGCGGCGCTGCACAAGCCCTTCCCTGCTAAGTGAGCAGAGAGGGACTTGTCATCAGCCGGCTCAGCAGAGAGATCTCCTTCTGAGCGGACGGGAGCTGGTTGACTCTGTAGCGACGGAGTCCGCTTGTGTGGAAGAGGCATAACTGACACCACTGTACTGTATCTATGGAGGAGCAGCGTTGTCACCCTAGACTACTTTCCTGGTTTGGACTAGTGTTGAGCAGAATATGCCATATTCGATTTTGCGATATATCTCGAATATATATTCGAATATTCGAGATATATTCGCTAAATTCGAATATTCGTGATATTTTATCGAAATTAATTGATTGCGATTTTTCGCTATTGCGAATGCGAAAATAATTGCGATTTTTTAATAACTGCGGTATGAGCGCTCTGATTGGCTTAGAATATTCGTGATATTTTATCGAAATATCGCAACATGCGAATGCGATATTTATTGCGCAATTTCGAGATATGCTGGAGGAGCGCTCTGATTGGCTCAGAATATTCGTGATATTTTATCGAAATATCGCAACATGCGAATGCGATATTTATTGCGCAATTTCGAGATATGCTGGAGGAGCGCTCTGATTGGCTCACTCTGAAATCGAATATTCGAGATATTTTAACGCAATTTCACAAAATGCGAATGCGAAATTGATTGCAGATATTTCGAAAACTGCTGTAGCAGCACTCTGAAATCGAATATGTATGATATTTTAACCCAAAAACATATTGCGATTGCGATTTTTCGATCGCGCATGCGCAATAGCGCGAACAACACGCGACCATTTCCTGGAGCCTTGCCAGTTTCCAACTTATGTTCGCAGCGCAATATTACAGCAACATGGTTGGAAGCAATTTCACTAAGTCTGAGGAAAAGTTGCTGATTTGTGTAAGTATTTTGACCACTGTTATTTCATCATCTTCAACTGCATTTTAGTCTAGTTTAAAAGTTAGTATATATGTTCAGATATTAGTATTTCACAAAAAATGTGTCTCCTGCTTTTACAAAACTACAAGTCCCAGCATGCCTGGACAGCTGCAGACACCCTGGTTGGCAAATGTGTATTTAGGCACTTTTCCTTGTTATTTAGCATAATGAATTTAACATTTTTTTGGACATAGGACGTATGCGAACGTCCTGACTTCAGTGTCCTCAAGGCCCAAGGACGTTCGAATACATATTGCCCTTTAGATGTTGCAGAACTACAACTTCCAGCATGCCTGGGAATGCTGGCACTTCTAGTATTGTAAGTTCTGCAGGCCCACATTTTTCAGGCCTTTATGCACGGGTCTCTAAACTGTGGCACCCTAGATGCAGCAAAAGTAAAATTCTTAGCATGCACTGACAGACCGTGGCTGATGGGAGTAGTAGTTTTGCAACAGCTGGAGGTGGACTGGTCTTGAAACCCAGAGTTAGGTAACAAACCCGTAGTGTTTTGCAACCATTCTGCCTCCAGCTGGTTATTTTCTGTTGAAAAGCCTGTGGCGTGCAAAACACAACCCAAAAACTCCACCCGGTGCAAGGAAAAATTTGCACACACCTAAAGAGTGACATCACAAAAAACTGCGACGGTTGCATACGTCAGTGGTCCTCCGAAAAGGTCCCTTCTCTGACCCCCCGGGGCGTTAGGCTCCTGACAGGGAAAAGAGTTACTGTGGTCCATACAGCCGAAGCCATATGGACCCATCTCGGTCCAAGCAGCGCAATCAACACGCGAACAACACGCGACCATTTCCTGGACCCTTGCCAGTTTCCAACTTTATGATCGCAACGCAATCGCAGAGCAAGATGGTTGGAAGTAATTTCACTGTATCTGAGGAAAAGTTGCTGATTTGTGTAAGTATTTTGACCACTGTTATTTCATTATCTTCAACTGCATTTTAGTCTAGTTTAAAAGTTAGTATATATTCATAATTATGCAAATGATAATGGCTGCTATATTTATGTAAAAAAGGTGGCGACCGAAATGGCAGTATATAAAATCTGTCATGTTACCCCTGTCATTGATTAATAAGGCGAGAATGATTCCAATTGTTGAATAGCATACATTTATGTCATATATCCATAAGGCTGTCAACAAAAGTATTACAATATACTTTGTTCTTCATCTTGCAGAAGTTCCTGGAAACAGGATACGATGAGCTGCGGAGGCAGCAAGAAAAACAGGGAGTTATAAGCTCCCTGATTGAGGAACTAGGCGAAGAACACACTCGCATGGCGATCCTCAAAAAGTGGTCCGACCTGAAGAGGCGCCAGATGAACCGGGTCAGGCGTATCCGGAATAAATATCATCCTGGTAAGTTATTGGTCACAGTTATGTTTTTTTTTCCCTAAAGTGTATTTTGTGCGTGTACTCGAGAGAGGAGCCGGACTGCAGGAGTTGGGAGTAGGCAGGCCTCCCCCAGAGGTAATCTGCCACCTTTCTCCATGCCCCGGGTGGCAATGGCGGGTGTGAGGGGGTCCTCCCACACAGACCGTCCTACCTGCTCCGCTTCGAAGCCCCACGGGGCAGAGGGACTCCCTATAAGGGAGTGAGAGGATTTGCCCGCTCAACCAGCCCCGTTAGTCCTTCGCCTCTCTTTTTAGAGACCGCATGGTCAGAGTGCGTGCATGTTAACCCAATTGCGAGTGCGTGTGTAAGTGTGGTGGTTTTTGTGGGAGGGAGGTGGGCATACTAAGCGCAGGCTTACCTCGCATAGCACACCCACCGGGGGCCGAGCTGAGACCACCAAACTCAATTCACATGTAGCCGAGAGCGGGATCCGAACCCCTAGCTGCAGAGGTGAATGGCTTGTCAGCGCAGTGGCAATCGCGTTGAGCCAGCCCGGGTCCCTTGGGGACAGTTATGTAAGGTCATATGTAATTAATGTAAGGTCAGATGTTGTTAACCAAGACGCCATGTTGTTGTAACATATATCACCACCAGCCAAGGTATTCATAGTACTGTTGGAAAAAAACATGGGACAGCAGACAGGAACACAGAAGTTATGTGGGAACATACTTTTCCCATTGCTTTGCATGGGACTTTAAACAAAAAGCCCGACCCTCACCAATGGGGTTAGTTAAGGGATAAATTAACGATCCTATACTTTAAGTGGACGTATAGATAACATGTGACCAAGTGTTATCGAAATATCTACAGCTGTTATGAAATAACATGTATTTCCCATAGAGTTGAATGGGACTTTAAAGAAAAACCCTGACCAAGGCAAATGGGGGTGGGTATGGGTTAAACCACCAATCCTATATTTGTGGCTGACATATAAGTAACCTGTGTGCCAAGTTTCATGTAAATATCTTTAGCCGTTTGGACGTGATGGTGGAACATACATACATACATGCACACACACGTTGAGTTTTATATATATAGATTCCCACTAAATTCCTGTGTTAGGCGTGGGGTTGTTATAGTAATCCTGTGTACTCCATCAAGTACTTTTTTTTAACATGAGATCGTCTGAACAAAACAAAGGAGACAAAAACAGCTCATTTTACCATGGTGGCAGCCCAGCTCACGCTCAGTCCCCTGTAGTGCCCACAAGACCCTTTAATATAACATTGTCCCATTGGTTAACTGTCTATATAAATTAATTTGTATTCATATACAATACAGTAGAGTACACAGAATTTGCATACGTCATTAGAAAACATTTTTATAATATATGAACATTGTGTTATTATAGGAGCTCCGCTACCAACTGTGCGCCCCAAGCGCACAAGGCGACAGGCCGCAGAGGAGGAGCAGGAGGAGGATGTGGAAGAGGAGGAGAGGGATGAGGAGGAGCAGCCAGGGCCATCCACATCACCACCCCCAGTTCCTGTGGAGGAGCAAGAGGAGGAGCTGCACCCCCCCCCCCGAAACTTCTGGTGGAGTAGTGGGTGACGAGGAAGAGGAGCAGGATGAGACGGTTAATTATACCGTCAATCAGGAGGGTAAATATGTGCACATATATTAATAAAATTTCAACAATAAAATGTAGCTCTAAAAATGGACAGCATTTAAAGCAGGGCTGTGGAGTCGGTAGATAAATTTTTCGACTCCGACTCCTCAGTTTTATGTACTTCAGACTCCGACTCCCCGACTCCCCGACTCCCCGACTCCGACTCCTCTGTATTAATATGCGAATGTATTTTATAGATTCCTTGAGGGAAAGAAACGCAAACTACCACAGGACTACTGGCTGGGAAGCCAACAGTCTACTGTATTGCACAGTTTAAGCAAAAGACAAACACAATGAAAACAATCAAGTGACTGGATAGTAGCAGCAGGCTTAAACATCAGGAACATGATCTTTAACAGTTCAAAAATACAGACCACATTATTTGGCTGTTTTAGAACCAAAACAAAGCTTATCTATAATGAACCCAAAAAAAAAATATGAAAAACCTAGAAATGGTTTATATTAATCTTGAAATGTAGTTCTAGGCTTAGCAAATGCAAATAAATGCAATGTAGAGTTCTAAGGAAGAGAATTGCCTCTGCCAGATCCTCTTTCATAGAGTCTCTTAAGTCAGACTTTATTATTTTTATGGCTGAAAATAATCTTTCGTAACGGTCTTTGAAATCCAAATGTTTTTTTCTTATATCCTAACAGTTCTAAAAAAGCTAGAGGTGA
This sequence comes from Rana temporaria, assembly GCF_905171775.1. Lineage (NCBI taxonomy): Eukaryota > Metazoa > Chordata > Amphibia > Anura > Ranidae > Rana > Rana temporaria. The sequence continues at coordinate 44,661,050 of NC_053496.1, read as the reverse complement.
AACAAGCTGCCATGAAAAACCTGACGAAGAGAGTAATGGCAAATGAGCAGCAGATACTGTTTTTGATGCGCCAAAATCAACAACTGGTGCAACAACTGGCGAAAAACATGGATGAGGTGACAGAGCTTCAGAAGTTAATGTCCTAATTTTTTTTTAATAAAAAATGTTATATTTTGCAAAGGTTTCATTTCTTATTGAAATTGTTAGTTTTTTAAACACATCTAACTTCACATCTAACACATCAACATCAACATCAACACATCTAGCTTAATAATAACCGAAAACATTTTATACTATTACTAGCTGAATACCCGGCGTTGCCCGGTCTTCCTATCTTAACCTTTTGGGGAGGAAAATCATAGTAATATAAATATACCCATCTTTTATATAAGGGTGTTGGTAAGGGTTAATTTAACTGTTATATATTTTTATTTGGCATATAAGGAATATGTATAGCGGGTATTATTGAAATATCTCCAGGCGTACAGAACTTATGTGGGAACATACATTTTCCATTGATTTGCATGGGACTTTAAAGGAAAACCCCGACCCTCACAAATGGGGGTAGTTAAGGGATAAATTAACTATCAGTGGTATCAGTGAACAGCAGTGGTAATAGGAGTATATATAGAGTGGGAATTAACTTTTTACATAGGTGTCTTGACTGAGCAGCAGCAGCAGTAGTAGTAGTAGTAGTAGATACAGAGTCATATCACTTGGGCAGGAGGTGCCATGATGAACAGCAGTGGTAATAGGAGTATATAGAGTGGGAAATTACTTTTGACATAGTTGTCTTGACTGAGCAGCAGCAGCAGCAGCAGCAGCAGTAGTAGTATTAGCAGTAGTAGTTGATACAGAGTCATATCACTTGGGCAGGAGTTGCCATGATGAACAGCAGTAGGAATAAGAGTATATAGAGTGTGAAACAACTGCTGACATAGGTGTATTGACTGGGCGGCAGCAGCAACAGCAGAAGCAGCAGTAGTAGTATTAACAGTAGTAGTTGATACAGAGTCATATCACATGGGCAGGAGTTGCCATGATGTACAGCAGTCTTAATAAGAGTATATAGAGTGTGAAATAACTGCTGACATAGGTGTATTGACTGGGCGGCAGCAGCAGCAGAAGCAGCAGTAGTAGTATTAACAGTAGTAGTTGATACAGAGTCATATCACATGGGCAGGAGTTGCCATGATGTACAGCAGTCTTAATAAGAGTATATAGAGTGTGAAATAACTGCTGACATAGGTGTATTGACTGGGCGGCAGCAGCAGCAGAAGCAGCAGTAGTAGTATTAACAGTAGTAGTTGATACAGAGTCATATCACATGGGCAGGAGTTGCCATGATGTACAGCAGTCTTAATAAGAGTATATAGAGTGTGAAATAACTGCTGACATAGGTGTATTGACTGGGCGGCAGCAGCAGCAGAAGAAGCAGCAGTAGTAGTATTAACAGTAGTAGTTGATACAGAGTCATATCACATGGGCAGGAGTTGCCATGATGTACAGCAGTCTTAATAAGAGTATATAGAGTGTGAAATAACTGCTGACATAGGTGTATTGACTGGGCGGCAGCAGCAGCAGAAGCAGCAGTAGTAGTATTAACAGTAGTAGTTGATACAGAGTCATATCACATGGGCAGGAGTTGCCATGATGTACAGCAGTCTTAATAAGAGTATATAGAGTGTGAAATAACTGCTGACATAGGTGTATTGACTGGGCGGCAGCAGCAGCAGAAGCAGCAGTAGTAGTATTAACAGTAGTAGTTGATACAGAGTCATATCACATGGGCAGGAGTTGCCATGATGTACAGCAGTCTTAATAAGAGTATATAGAGTGTGAAATAACTGCTGACATAGGTGTATTGACTGGGCGGCAGCAGCAGCAGAAGCAGCAGTAGTAGTATTAACAGTAGTAGTTGATACAGAGTCATATCACATGGGCAGGAGTTGCCATGATGTACAGCAGTCTTAATAAGAGTATATAGAGTGTGAAATAACTGCTGACATAGGTGTATTGACTGGGCGGCAGCAGCAGCAGAAGCAGCAGTAGTAGTATTAACAGTAGTAGTTGATACAGAGTCATATCACATGGGCAGGAGTTGCCATGATGAACAGCAGTAGGAATAAGAGTATATAGAGTGTTAAACAACTGCTGACATAGGTGTATTGACTGGGCGGCAGCAGCAGCTGAAGCAGCAGTAGTAGTATTAACAGTAGTAGTTGATACAGAGTCATATCACATGGGCAGGAGTTGCCATGATGTACAGCAGTCTTAATAAGAGTATATAGGGTGTGAAATAACTGCTGACATAATTGTCTTGACTGATCCAAAGGAGTCATGGGAGAAAATCGTGGTCAGATGAGACTATAATATAATTTTTTGATCATAATTTCACTAACCGTGTTCGGAGGAAGAATAATGATGAGTACCATGCCAAGAACGCCATCCCTAATGTGAAGCATCATGCTTTGGTGGTGTTTTTCTGCACATGGGACAGGGTGACTGCACTGTATTAAGGAGAGGATGACCGGGGCCATGTATTGCAAGATTTTGGGCAACAACCTCCTTCCCTGAGTTAGAGCTTTGAAGATGGGTCGAGGCTGGGTCTTCCAACATGAGAATGACCCAAAGCACACAGCCAGGATAACCAAGGATTGGCTCTGTAAGGAGCATATCAAGGTTCTGGCGTGGCCTAGCCAGTCTCCAGACCTAAACCCAATAGAGAATCTTTGGAGGGAGCTCAAACTCCGTGTTTCTCAGCGATAGCCCAGAAACATGACTGATGTAGAGAAGATCTGTGTGGAGGAGTGGGCCAAAATCCCTCCTCCAGTGTGTGCAAAGCTGGTGTAAAACTACAAGAAATGTTTGACCGCTGTAATTGCAAAGAAAGCCTACTGTACCAAATATTAACATTGATTTTCTCTGATGTTGAAATAGTTATATTCAGCACTGTAAATACATCAGGTCCGGGGCTTCATCAGGGAATGCATGGCAAGGGACCCTTCAGCGCCCTGAACCGACGACGGGTGCCAGAAAGTCACCGCCGATCCAGGACTCATTCATCTTTATGAATGTGAGTCTGTCCACGGAGTCTGTGGACAGACGGGTCCTCTTGTCCGTGACCACCCCACCTGCCGCGCTGAATGTCCGCTCAGATAGTACGCTGGAGGGGGGGCAAGACAATAACTCCAGCGCATACTGAGCGAGCTCGCGGCAGGTGTCCAATCTGGCAACCCAGTACTCCATGGGGTCGTCGGTGCTCATACTGTCAGAAGCACCGACGGACGCCATGTAGTCTGCCACCATGTGGGCCAGCCGCTGGTGGTGACTGCTGCTGCTGCTGCTGGTGGTGGTACTGGGTCGCTCGGTTTGGAAGAACATCCTCATCTCTTCCATTAGGTCCCCTGCTCAGGTGCAGCTGGGTGCAGCCACCTGCTGGGTGAGATGAGGGGGGACAACTGGAGGCCGGGGAGTTGCCTGCTCCAACCGTCTGACAATGGCTGCCTGCAGTTCCTCCATCCGGTGCTGCCTCCGGCTGGCTGGGATGAACTGCTCCAGTTTCCCCTTGCACCTGGGATCCAAAAGGGTGGCCATCCAGAAATCATCCCTCGTCTTGATGGTCTTAACCCGGGGGTCCCTCCTGAGGCATCTCAGCATGTGGGCAGCCATGGGGAAGAGCACAGCCCGCTGTGACTCCTCAATGCTGGCCAGGTGAATGAGGTGCGACTCTTCATCCCTGAGGCGCTGCTGGTCAAACTCAGACATGCCCAACCCCCGGACTATCGGTGCCCCCAACACCGGCTCTCCCTCCTGACCAGGCCCTGACTCCGGGACGACACCAGCAACCACCTCCTCCTCCTCTTCATCATCATCCTCCTCCTCCTCCTCCTCGTCCTGGCCCTGGTCTCGGTGGAGCATTGCTGACTCCTCCTGCTCCACCAAGGCACTCTCCCCAGCCTCGAGCAGGCGATCTAGTGTCCTCTCCAGCATGAACAGTATTGGCAGCACGCTATTGAGGCCAATTTGCTCACTGCTGACCATCTTGGTCGCCTGCTCGAAGGAGGACAACACTTGGCAGACCTGGTTTATCTGCCCCCACTGCGCACAGGCGATGAAAGGGAGTTGTGGTGAAGCCCTCTCAGTGCCTAGTTCCATCAGGTACTCCCTCACCGCCCTTTGCTGCTCCCACAACCTCTTCAGCATGTGGAGGGTGGAGTTCCACCGCGTCACACTGTCCACAATCAGCCTGTGAAGGGGCAGATTGTACTTCCGCTGCAATTTGGACAGGGACGCGGTAGCGGTTGGGGAGCGCCTGAAGTGGCTGGCAATCCTACGCGCCTTTGCCACAATGTCACTCAACCCTGGATAAGTGCGCAGGAACTTCTGCACCACCAGGTTGAGGACATGTGCCAGACAGGGCACGTGGGTCAGACTGCCAGCACTAAGGGCGGCGAGTAGGTTGCTGCCGTTATCGCAGACAACCATACCTGCCTGGAGCCTTCGGGGTGTCAGCCACTTCTGGACCTGAGCCTGAAGTGCTTTCAGCACTTCTTCTCCAGTGTGTCTCTGGTCCCCTAAACTAACAAGCTGGAGCACGGCCTGACAGCGCACGTGCCCCACACTTGAGTAGCTACGGGGGCGCTTGCTGGGAGGCTCAGCAGCTGCGGAGACAGTGGCTTGAGGGAGACCAGCAGTTCTCCCCTGGACACCCCGGGGCGGCACCACAAGATCGGTTGCCGCCGATCCCTCACCGACGCCTCGGAGGGAAACCCAATGGGCCGTGAAGCTGATGTAGCGTCCCTGCCCATGCCTGCTGGTCCAGCCATCCATTGTCAGATGAACCCTGTCGCTGACAGCGTGATCCAGCGACAGGGTTACATTCTGCACAATGTGCTGGTGTAGGGCAGGGACACCAGTCCTGGCAAAGAAATGGCGGCTGGGGACACGCCATTGGGGTTGGGCCTGCTCCAACATCTGCCTGAAGGGGTTGCTGTCAACTATGTTGAAGGGCAGCAGATGTTGGGCAATAACCCTTGCCAGGAGCCCATTGAGGGAACGCACACGTCGGTCTCCAGGGGGGAAGGGAGTGGTGCGGTCAAAGGCGTCTGAAATCGACGCCTGGCGCCGGACGGCAGTGCGGGACACAGACGTGGAGGGTGCTGTGGAAGTAGAGGTCTGGCTGCCGGTACCAGTACCTCTACTAGAGGGAGCGGGGGGGCATGACCTGCTGGAAAGAGATGAAGATGTGGCAGGGGCTGCTGTACCCTGCTCACTTGTGGTGGTGGCGCTGCTACCACCACCACGCTTCATCTCGTCATACAACGCCCAGTGGTTTATCCTCAGGTGCTGGTTCAGGGCTGTGGTACCCACCCGAGCCAAACACTTCCCTCTCTTCACCCTCACTTTACAAATCCGGCATATGGCCACGGTAGGGTTGTCTGCCACCAGGGTAAAGTAATTCCAGACAGGTGACTTCAGCACCGCCCTCCTGTCAGATGGGGTGACGCTTACTTGCACCTGCTGGGACTCGGTGCGCACAGGTGGAGCTGCCTGCTGCTGCTGCTGCTGCTGCTGCTGCTGCTCCTCCTCCTGACACCTCCTGCTGCCATCACCAGTGGAGACCCTGACGATGGTCTCCCTGGTGGTGACCTGGCGCACCGTTTCACCAGGGTGCCTACCTTCCCCGTCGTCACTGACGTAGTGAGCCGACGCGTCAGATGGCAACCATGATGGGTCACCCTCTTCGCCCCCAGAGATGTCAGACCAAGGGCTGAAATGTGTTGGTCTGAGGGAACCACCTGACATGGAGCCTCTAGCCTGGCTCCGCTGTCCCCTCACCCACGCCTGGGTCTGACTAGGTGCTGCTGTTTCCTGCACCAAAACAGCAGCACCAGTTTGAAGGGATGTCTCTGGGATACTGCCAGCAGGTATCCCATCCTCCTCATCCATCCCTTCAAAAAGGTCCTGACCATCAGGACAGAGCTGGAGGTCTGCCTGATGCATGGCCTCCCCCAAGAGATCCCTCTCACTGTCGCTGTCGAACAGTAAGATGCTGGACTCTTGGGGGCTGGGGGGGGGGTAGTACAGGCACCGGTGTAATGGTGGTACTACTGTGAGTCGGGACCGACGACTCAGTGGCACTGCTGTGCCCCATGTAGTCCACCACTACTTGAGCCTGAGATGGCAATATCGGGCGGCTGCCCGATGGGAAGAACTCCCGGATCAGGCGTACTCCCCTTGCACCCGATCCTCTACCACTAGTAGGGGCACGAGAGGTACCCCGTGCTGGCAGCGATCCAGCACTGGGAGTAACTCCCCTACCCCTGCTGCCACGGCCACGGATGCCGCTCATTATTGCTGATATGTGTGTGGGGGGGGTAAACTTTATTGGGGGGGGAAAATGTGAACAAAATGTGTTTTTGTGTATTTTTTACAAGACAGGCACGCAGACAAAGACGTACACAGACAGCTACTAAACTATAAGAAAAGTAGTACACCAGACAAGGACTACAAAATTAAAGAAAAAAAAAAAAGCACTAAACAAACACTAACTTTTTTTTTTTTTTTTTTTTAAACACAAAACACAGACACTAAACACACACTAAGCTAAGCTAGATGAAATAAATGTACACTAACAGTGTGTACACTTACTACACAAAATTTAACTAAACTGAACACAAAACTTAGCTTTTATAAAAGCTCTTTAGGAAAAACTAAACAAAATGTGAACTGAGATGCCTATCAAATATCACTGAACAGCGAACCTGCAAGATCTAACAGTAACACAAGATGAACAAAACTTAGCTTTTAGAAAAGCTCTTTTATAAAGCTCAGCAAAATGTGTTCTGAAATCTCTAGCAAATATCACTGAACAGCGAGGATTGCAGGATCAAACAGTAACACAAATGAAAAAAAACAGCACAAAACAGCACAAAACGTAGCTTTGAAAAAAGCTCTTGGGTCTATTGCTTTGAAAAAAGCAGTTGATATACTGGAAAAGATCCACTGGAATCACTAAATAGCAATGCTGGTGATGATCTAAATCAATCAAGAACAAAGACACAGGAAACCAGGAACACAGAAACAGCCTCCACACTCTATAGCCAGCTTCTGAATCTGCAATGAAATGGTGCTGGGAGTGAGCTTATACAATGTCCATGCAGGCAGGTTCCTATTGGTTGCTAACCTGTGACGAGTGTGGAAGGAGAACTCTGATTGGCTCTGATGCAAAAGGGCGGAGCAAATAATCGCGCAATATTCCTATTGCCGAATATTCGCATTGCGAATATTCGGCAATATAAAATGATCGCTTCAGCTACTCGGCCCAATGGCTCTAATCATACCAGCAATGCTTTCAGACGTCTATGGAGATCACTAGGATGTGATCTGTTTTAAAAATGAAACTGTAAAAATCGCTCTGATGCGGAAGATCGGGGCGAGGAAAGTAATCGCGCGATATTGCGTTTGCCGAATAATCGCATTGCGATCTTTCTGGAAAATTCAATGAACGCTTCAGCTACTCGGCCCAGGGTCTCTAATGATACCAGCAATGCTTTTAGACGTCGATGGAGATATCTAGGATGTGATCTGGTTCAAAAAAAAAATTGTAAAAAATCGAATATTCGGAATTGCGAATATTCACCGCGAATTTCGAAATATAGCGCGATTTCTCGAATATGCTATATTCGAGTCGAATATTCGCAATGCGAATATTCGTGAGCAACACTAGTTTGGACTACAAATACCAGAAGAATAGGTATACAAGCAGGTCACCCTGGTGGATGCCACAGGCTTCCCACGAGGTGCAGGGTCTAAGCACTAACCGGTATTTACCAGAACTCCTGATGGGTTTTTCTGTGGGTTATTACCAGGTCAAGGTCCTCAGAATAGTCCCACCAGGAGGTGTGCAAGTCTGGTCCAGTAGCAGATATAGCAGGTAAGGATCAAGCAGAAGCATAGTCAGTATAGAAGCCAAAAGTTGGGAACAAGTGGTTGCAGGTTGGCAACAAGCAGAAGCGTAGTCAGGGAACAAGCCAAAGGTCTATAACATGTGGTTGCAGGTGAGATTCAAGTGGAAGTGTAGTTGAGGGACAAGGCAAAAGTCAGTTATGAGCGGTAGCAAAGATATGGATGGCAGAGCGAGCTATTGAACAGTTCAGGAAAGTGAAAAGACGCGTAGGGTTATCTAAGGCCTCGTACACACGATCGGAATTTCCGTTGGAAAAATTCAGACAGACTTTTTCCACTGGAAATTTTGACCATGTGTATGCCCCATTGGAGAAATTCCATCGGAAATTCTAAAGAATTCCATCGGAGATTACATAGAGAACATGTTCTCTTTTCCTCCGATGGAATTCCTTCGGAATTCCGATGTGAATTTTGTCGGACAAAGATCGTGTGTACAGGGCATTACTGGAATTGTTATCTTAAGGTATTGGTGTTGGTGTAAATGATCTGGTTCCTGGGCAGGCGGCTTCTACACCCCAGAGGATCTTTATGGTCTCCTTGACTTGTAGTGTAATGTAACAATGGAAGCACCAAACCACTGCTAAGAGGTCCAGATACTACTTTATTGTATTGTATTGTATTTAACTCTGGGAAAATATAATTGTAGGTCCAGTTCACTTCTGCCCTGTTCATTGTTGCCTCTCAAGCTCTTATAAAGGGGGTGCTTGGACCCCCAAAAATGCATTGGCTACTTTTTTGGATTGTACCCCTGACTTTTAATGGAATAAAGTTGTATCTGGACCTCTTATCAGTGATGTGGAGCTTCAATTTCAATTCTCATTACAAAAGCGATATATTGACTGGAGAGAGCACAATATTTTGGGAAAAAGGAAGTGCAAAAGCATGGCTTAAATTAGGAAGTATATAGGAGGAGCAAAGGGTTCAGGTTTCAAGAAAAATAAGGCACAAGTTTGCTTAACCACTTCACCCCCGGAGGATTTGGCTGCCCAATGACCGGGCCATTTTTTGCAATTCAGCACTGCGTCGCTTTAACTAACAATTGCGCAATCGTACAACGTGGCTCCCAAACAAAATTGACGTCCTTTTTTCCCCCCACAAATAGAGGTTTCTTTTGGTGGTATTTGATCACCTCTGCGGTTTTTATTTTTTGCGCTATGAACAAAAAAGAATGACAATTTTGAAAAAAAAAAGCATTATGCTTTACTTTTTGCTATAATAAATAAAAAAAAAACTGTTTTTTTTTGTTTCAGTTTAGGCCAATATATATTCTTCTACATATTTTTGGTAAAAAAAATCGCAATAAGCATACTGTATATACTCGAGTATAAGCCGAGGCACCTAATTTTACCACAAAAAAATGGGAAAACGTATTGACTCAAGTATAAGTCGGGTGGGAAACGCACAGCTACTGGCACAGTAAATTTCAAAAATAAAATAAGTGTGTCCCCAACAGTGTTTTATCAGTGTGTCCCCAACAGTGTTTTATCAGTGTGTCCCCATCAGTGTGTCCCCATCAGTGTCCAATCAGAGTGTCCCCATCAGTGTCCAATCAGAGTGTCCCCATCAGTGTCCAATCAGAGTGTCCCCATCAGTGTCCAATCAGAGTGTCCCCATCAGTGTCCAATCAGAGTGTCCCCATCAGTGTCCAATCAGAGTGTCCCATCAATGTCCAATCAAAGTGTCCACATTACTGTACATGTTAGAGCTCACTTCTGCTCTCTGTTTTATTTCCTGACTTCGCTAGAGCGAGGGGTCTCCGTATCACGGCGCGCAGCTAGCATCAGTCCCGCTGTGTATTTCTTTAGCTCGCCGTGTCTTTCACTTCTGGCAGAGCCGCTGCCTTAACTCTCGCCCATGCCATGACGCTGTGCACTAGGATTGGCTGCTGGAACTACCATGTCCCAGCAGCCAGTGATCATTGGCGTAGCTCCTCCTGGCTACCCGCCCACATGTTTGTATTAAAGATCCTTCTGCAGCGGGAGGGTAGCTGGGAGGAGCCATGCCAATGATCACTGGCTGCTAGGACATGGCAGTCCCAGCAGCCAATCCTAGTGCACAGTGTCATGGCATGGGCGGGAGTTAAGGCAGCGGCTTTGTCAGAAGTGAAAAACACAGCGAGCGGGAGAAATACGCAATGGGACACAGCAGGACTGATGCTAGCTGCGCAACGCAATATGGAGACCGCTGCTCTAGCGGAGTGACTGCCTGAACACACCGGAGACATGACTCGGGTATAAGCCGAGGGGGGCATTTTTAGCCTAAAAAAAGGCTAAAAAACTTGGCTTATATTTGAGTATATACGGTATATTGATTGGTTTGCGCAAAAGTTATAGCGTCTACAAAATAAGGGATAGTTTTATCGTTATTTTTTTTATTATTAGTAATGGCAGTGATTAGAGATTTTTATCGTGACTACGACATTATGGCGGACACTTTTGACTCTATTTTGGTACTATTAATATTTATAGTGATAAAGTGCTATAAAAATGTACTGATTACTGTCTAAATGACACTGGCAGTGAAGGGGTTAACCAGTAGGGGGCAGGGAAGGGGTTAAGTGTGTCCTAGGGAGTTATTCTAACTGTGTGGGGGCTGAGCTTACTGTGACATGACAGTAATCGCTGCTCCTGATGACAGGGAGCAGACGATCAGTGTCCTGTCACTAGACAGAACAGGGAGATGACTTGGTTACACAGGCTTCCCCCCGTTCTGCCACACGGTTGCAGACACCTGGCGGACATTGAGTCTGCGGGACCTGTGGTCACACTCACAGAGCTCGTGACGCGCGCCTGCAATGCCGCCTTTTAAAGGGGAAGTATGAGAACGTCCATATGCGCAGCGGAGCCATTCTGCCGACATATATAGTCGTACAGCAGTCGGCAAGCGGTTAAGTAATTAGGCAGAGACCTGTTGAGCATCTATGTTGGCTCAGCAAGAAGGGATACTGCAGGACACAGCAGAGGTTGCGGGTTCATATTGGGGTTCTGACAGTTCCTGGGCTTGCAGTATATGTGATGAGGACGTTGTGGGAGGCAGGCTGCTAGCAGAAACTTTTGCCACCACATCAGGGTGGCAGAGTAGTGGACTTCTACTGGTTCATGGCAACACCACTGCCACTGACTGGTTCTGCTGTCTGATCATTGGGGAGAATGCCATTGTCGCTAGTTGGTGCTGCTGCCTGATCCATGAGAATTATACCTACTTTAACTGTTTGTCTGCTTCCCACTGCAGCTTCCAAAAATGGCTTTATAAATTTTATTTTTAGGACTATAGGCTGCCAGATATGTTCCAACCAGGTATGACGTTCCAGGTGACAGTAAAAAAAGCTTTTTTGGCCGTACTTCTGTGGATCACAGGGGTACAATTTATACTGCACTCCTGTAAGGCCTCATACACACGACGAGGAAAACGTTCGTGTGTATGTTTTTCATCGAGAAAACTGGCGAGGAACTCGACGAGAAAAAAAGAGTTCTCTTTTTCCTCGTCGGGAGTCTCAATTTCCTCGTCGTGTTCCTCGTCGGGCTGGTTTTCGATGAGAAACACGTTCGTGTGTATGCTTAGAAACCCGCACATGCTCAGAAGGGTGGCGCCAGTGGAATCAAACTTCCCCTTTATAGTGCCGTCGTACGTGTTTTATGTCACCGCGTTTGAGAACGACAAGATTTTATTTTGACAGTATGTACGCAAAGAAAGCTTGTCAAGATTCTCGACAAGCCTAACAAGGATCTCGTCGAGGAAAACGATGTTTCATTTACGACAAGTTCCTTGGTCGTGTGTACGAGGCCTGACTCGTTTTCAGCCGACAGCGGGCTTTAGCCACAGAGGAAGTCCAGGCTCTGGAAAGAGCTCAGCCATATGGTCTGGATCCACACAGATGCCTGGACCAACAGCTGGCTCAGCCTCTCACCGATGTCTTGCCTGAGCCTTCCGCTCCCACCCCTTCCACAACCCAGCGTGCTGACCAAACGGAGAGCTGATGACTAATGGCCACCAGCTCTCTGTTCACCGAAGACTGAGAACTGGGCAATCACAGAGTTTGATCGCTTAGTTCTTGGTCTAAAGCCGGCGAGAGACAGACGCAGCGATGCGACATCCATCTAGGCGAGTCTAATTTTTTTATTTTTCACAAATCCCTTACTTATCTTTTAATAGTTTTATAACCAAAGCTGCGCTTAACCAGGATTACCTTTCGGCCCGTCTTGTAGAATCCTTTCTTACTGCTCCATATACAAGAAGGCAGTTGGAATGTAATTTCTCTTTTAATAAAGGCTGTCATTTAATCTAATATTATGGAAAATTATTAGATTTTAAGAAGCAATAAATTACATCCGACACATTCCACAGTGTAACGTTTCTTCGTCCTTGCGGCGATTACAAATGGCAGCGCCGGATTTTGGCAGGAGACTTTCTCCAACCGGAGTTTGTTTATTGGTACTTAATGAAATGCAATTAATCTAAATCACTGGTGGGCAGGATGCGTTTGCTGAAGACTGATAATTGCAGACTGGCAGTTCACTCTTTAACAAATGAGTCGATCCTTCACCCGCAAAAGTCACTGAATGGTCGCAAAACAAAAATGTCTTTAATGACTTCCAGTCTCTGTGGGCCTTGTCCAGTTTGTATCCAAAGTATTTAGCAATTTGCATTTTCCAGAGAAAGGAGACAATGAACTTAACTTACCCATATTCTGCATTGTTGTTTCATCCAGAACATTCTAAAAGCTGAACTCCAGCCAAATATAAAAGACACTAATTAATACAGCTCTGTGGTCATTAATGTAACATTACATATTTATTTTTTAAATGCAAGCAGTGTAATTACCTGAAGTTGACTTTGTACGAACCTTGTGTGGTTCCTATACAGCAGAGTTCATACTGGGGGAGGGAGAAGCAGCATAAAAAGCAAGTTGCTTGTGCTAAGAAGGAACACGCTGATGGGGGGAGTGAGCAGAGTGTGTGTCGCAGAGCTGTGTAAATCTCAGGTGTGGGTGGACAGATGTACAGATGATTTGGCAGAAAGACTAGGTCCTTTACGTTTCAAGTTTTGTTGGATGGCTTAAAGTCAAATTCCAGATAAGTAATTTTTTACATAGGTACACTGGTCCAGTCACAATGTCGCTATGCATATACCATACCTGTGGAATCCCTCTAGAACAGCCTCTCTCAACTTTTTCAACACAGAGGAACCCTTAACCACTTAAGCCCAGGACCATTTGGCTGACCAAAGACCAGGCCACTTTTTGCGATTCAGCACTGCGTCGCTAAAACTGACAATTGCGCGGTCGTGCAACGTGGCTCCCAAATAAAATTGGCGTCCCTTTTTTCCCCACAAATAGAGATTTCTTTTGGTGGTATTTGATCACCTCTGCGTTTTTTATTTTTTGCACTATAAACAAAAATAGAGCGACAATTTTTTACTTTTGCTATAATATCCCCAAAAAACATATTAAAAAACATTTTTTTCCCTCAGTTTTGGCCGATACGTATTCTTCTACATTTTTTGGTAAAAACGCAATAAGCGTTTATTGATTGGTTTGCGCAAAAGTTATAGCGTCTACAAAATAGGGGATAGTTTTATGGCATTTTTATTATTTTTTTTACTAGTAATGGCGGCAATCAGCGATTTTTATCGTGACTGCGACATTATGGTGGACACATTGGACACTTTTGACACAATTTTGCTATAAAAATGCACTGATTACTGTAAAAATGACACTGGCAGTGAAGGGGTTAACCTGTAGGGGGCCCTGAAAGGGGTTAAAGGAGTTGTAAAGGAAAACATTTTTTTTGCTGAAATGACTGTTTACAGGGTATAGAGACATAATAGTTAACTGATTCCTTTTAAAAATGATTAAAAATAGATAAAAATAAATCATATAATGTACCTACAGTTTCTAGTTTCGTTTTTGCATGTCGTTTCCTGCTTCTGTGATGTACAGAGCCACAGAGCCAATACAGGGCAGTGATGGTTTGGAAAACGAAACTGATTGGTGCTGAGGGGTTTTAGACACACAGTAATCACACCTCCTTGATTAGTGACCACAGAGAGAAAGCTCCCAGCACTGTGGTTATCAGGAAACAGACAACCAGGAAGTGTGGAGATCAGAGAAGAATTACAGCAACTTGAGAGCAAAAACCAACAATGAGGACATGAAAACAGCACTGCATTAAGGTAAAGGAAGCTATTAAGATAAAAAAAAAATCCTTTACAAACCCTTTAACTGTGAACTAGGGAGTGATTCGAACTGTTAGGGGGCGTAGCTACGAGTGAACCGTCACTGATCGCTGTTCCCGATGACAGGGAACAGACGATCAGTGACCTGTCACTAGGAAGAACGGTTGTTGATGTTGTGTTTACACTGACATCTCCCCGTTCTTCTGCTCTGTGACCTGATCGCGGGACACCCGCGGACATCACACGGCGGCAAATTAAAGGGGACATGCCTGTATGCCCATTTGCCCAGCCGTGCCATTCTGTCGACGTAAAAAGTCGTGCGGCGGTCCTTAAGCGGTTAAACTAACTTTTCCTTCTCAGGAAATCCCTGATAAAAATTACGACATCTATAACTGATGGTCAGTGGGAAGAAAGCTCCTTACACTTGTGGTCATTAGGAAGAATTCCCCCTTACAGATAGCTAAAAGATCAATGGTGTCAGTGGTAACTTATCTGAGAGGTAGACATTGCTTTTTGCTCAAGGAAACCCTAGCAACCACTGGAGGAACCCAAAAGCCCCGTACACACGATCGGACCTTTGTCCGACCAAAAACACACCGGAATTCTGATGGAATTCTATCGGAGTAAACGAGGACATGTTCTCTATATAAACTCAGATGGAATTACTCTGATGGGGCATACACACGGTCGGAATTTCCGATGGAAAAAGTCCATCTGACTTTTTCCATCGGAAATTCCGATCGTGTGTGCGGGGCTTAAAGGGGTTGTAAAGGACATTTTTTTTTCCCTAAATATCTTCCTTTACCTTAGTGCAGTCCTCCTTCACTTACCTCATCCTTTGATTTTGCTTTTAAATGTCCATATTTCTTCTGAGAATTCCTCACTTCCTGTTCTTCTGTCTGTAACTACACACCGTAATGCAAGGCTTTCTTCCTGGTGTGGAGAAAGCCTCTTGAAGGGGGAGTGGGCGATCGGGAGTGTCATTACGCCCACTAACACACAGCTCCTTTCTCTATCTGCAAAGTAGAGAGTGTCCTGACTTGACTGCTCTTGACTGGTCTTTCCACCATCTTTTTTTTACAAAATATTCTACAATGGATATACCGTTAATAGAACAATTCAACCCATCCATGTTCTAGTTGATGTTCATGGGGCTGGAGGGCTGGAGTCTGCTAAATGCTGAGACCAAGGTAGGCAGAGACGAGGGGGTGCTGGAGCTGCAGATAGATATAGAGGGCCAGATTCACGTAGATTCCGGCGTAGCGTAAGCTATTTACACTACGCCGCCGCAACTTAGTGGAGCAAGTGCCGTATTCTCAAAGCACTTGCTCCGTAATTTGCGGCAGCGTGGTGTAAATGGCCCGGCGTATCCCCGCGTAATTCAAAGGGGGCGGCTTGTATTTAAATTAAGCGCGGCCCGTGCCGAACGAACTGCGCATGCGCCGACCTTAAACATAGCCCAGTGCGCATGCTCCGTAGTACGCCGCAAATACATTGGTTTCGCCATGAACGTAATTAACGCACAGCCCTATTCGCGACGAGTTACATAAACAACGGAAAAACCAGACGCTGTCCCGACAGCCATACTTAACATGGCATACGACGGACCGACGTAAGGTTACCCCTCATATAGCAGGGGTAACCTTACGCTTACGGAAACTACGGAAACTACGGCGAAGCGGCGCAAAAACGTTTGGGAATCGGCGTATCGGCTCATTTGCATATGCAACGCTGAAATCGACGTAAAAGCCACCTAGCGACCAGCGTAGCATTGCATTTAGGATCCGACGGTGTAAGTGACTTACACCAGTCGGATTCTAGCCTAATTCTGGCGTGTCTTGTTTTGAGAATACAAAACAATGATACGCCGGCGGGATTTTCGAATTACGCTGGCGTATCTTTTGAGAATCTGGCCCCTAATCTGTAGGAGAGGTTCTGTCCTCCTCTCTGCTGCCAACTGCTGAGACAAGGTAAGGACAGATATGAAGGGGGTGTGGCAGCTGCAGGACAGGTGCGAGGGCCACATGAAACTGACTGGCGGGCCAGATTCGGCCTGCAGACCTTGTGTTTGACACATGTGTCTTATCCCCCATGCACACAATCGGAATTTCTAATGGCCTAAAAGCCTATGGAATTTTTCATCGGAATTCTGTTCAAGCTGTCTTGCATACACACTGTCAGACCAAATTCCGACCATCCAAAAAGCGGTGACGTAAAAAACTACAACGAACCAAGAAAAATGAAGTTCAATGCTTACGAGCGTGCATCGACTTGATTCTGAACATTCGTGTTTTTTTTCTCCGTCGGAGTTGCACACAGACGATAGGAATTTTCTATGTTTTTTTTTTTCCATAGGAAAAAAATAAAACATGTTCTATTTCTAAACACCAACGGAAAAAAATCCGATGGGGCCCACACACGATCGGAATTTCCAATGAAAAAAGTCCATCTGACTTTTTTCATCGGAAATTCCAATCGTGTGTATGCGGCATTAGAGCATTGGACGATATACAATGTTTGAAGCTTGGAAACGTGGGGCAGGGTGTTGGCAAACTTAGTGACGGGTAAGCACTGACCTCATTATATGACAGTTTTTAAATTGGATGTAAACCCAAATTATTTTTTTTTTTTGCTGGCACAATTTAGAGTATTTCTTATTATCTGTGCCCAGTCTTGCCACACAGAGTTAATCCATCTCTGAGCTCTTTTATTGTTCAGTGAGATAAATCTTGACGAACAGAGAAAAACTTTGTCAAATCCTCCGCCTTGCTTTGAGAGACAGGAGATTTTTTTTTTTGAGATACTGTAAGATGTGGGTTAATTGTGACCCAACCAGTCAATAATGCCTGCAAAGAATATTCTATGACTCATTTCTATGATTTGCCCTGACTAGTGACATGCTAATTGAGTCAGGCTCCTGGAAGACATTTAATTGTCCATTGTGTAAAGGTGTGACTACCTGTCTGTCGGAGACAGAACGTCTGTCTAACGATGTGGATTAAAGGGAACTCAGTGTGTGATGGTGTTTTGTTTGTTATGCTGTTAATGAAGGAATGTGCAGTGATTAGATTTAGTGTAAGGAATACACAAGAGAAAATGCATGTTGACAAGGAGTGTAGAGGTGGGCGGGGAGTCTACTGACATCTCGACTCCACCCACAGAGCTCCAGACAACAGACCCACCAACAGAATTTTCAGTTTTTTAGTTCTTATAACAGACAGAGGGGAGACATCTGACAGGTAAGGATACATGCAGGAGGCATCTATATCCTTATAGATCAGCACTATGGCAGTAGTTTAGAAAAGATGAGAGTGGGTTTACATCCACTTTAAAGATGAAAAGGGTACAACTAATACTGAAATTATGGGTATTGCAGAATTCATTGCGTGATATTACAGCAAATTATATTCAGTCAAATTTTCTGATCCAGTGAGTGGAAGCTTTGCCTAAATGCCAAATTTTGTGTCACCAGAACCAAAATAGAGGGGAAGCTTTTAAATATGACTGCTAATTCTGGTGACAACCTGTGATTTCCTCGCTGAGAAAGGATATCTTCTCACTTCCTGTTTTAGCTATGGAACAGGAAGTGTAGGAAAATCTCCCCAATGGGACACAGAGAAGCACAGAAACCCACCGGTCCAAAAATAAGTTATGTAATGATAGCAAAAAAGGTTGTATTTAAACATTTAATTTGCATGTTGATAAGGGGGAGGGGGACAAGGGAAGGCAACATATAAGCAGATTAAACTTCAGCTTTTGTTTTATTGGCTGCAGCAGATAGTATTATGAGCCCGTCACACGATGAAAACAACTTTGTACATCAACTTCATGAACATAAAGCAATTTTATGGCGCACAGATTCTGAGAGAGCTGTCGCCAGATGTGTTTTATGTACGATAGAAAACCTCCCGCAGGTTCTTCGAGTGCCGGCAATCTAACAAGTTCTGGCTGAGGGCAATTTGCCGGTGTTTGTCATATTTGTACTTGTGTGTATCCCTTACTGATCTAAGCTTTGCCTTATTTTTCTGTTTGGTGTCTTCATGATTAGTGAGATGCACCATTGTTTATTCATTCAGATAGGAGGAGAGGGGGGCTGAGGACAGGGAAGGAGAACAGTCTTCTGTACCGGGGCTGTCACAGAATATAGAACTACAAACAATTTTGTACTCGCGCCTCAGACAGATTCCCCGTTTATAATTTTGCTCAGTGTATTTACTCAGCTTAATATAATCTTTTATATTTTACCAATTATATTGTGATTTTTGTACAAAAAAAAAAAATTGTATAACAAAATTGTATTCGAAAAACTAGCACACAAATATCATGTGACTTAAACATATTCACCCACCATTTTACTCTCTAGGGCCTCTGCTTTAAAAAATAAATAACAATTATATGCCGTATATACTCGTGTATAACCTGACCTGAATATAAGGCGAGGCATTTAATTTTACCACAAAAAACTGGGAAAACGTTTTGACTCGAGTATAAGCTTAGGGTGTCCATCTGTGTGCCTCACTTTGCCTCACTGTGTCCATGTGCATGGCTCACTGTGTCCATGCCATACTGCGTCCATGCCTCACTGTGCCCATGTCTCACTGTGCCCATTCCTCACTGTGCCTCACTGTGTCCATGCCTCACTGTGTCCATGCCTCACTGTGTCCATGACTAGACTTGCGTTTAACATGGGAGTATATAGAAGGGGTGTCCGGCTTTGAAAAATCGGTGCTCCCCGGCCGTAGGTCCCCCAGACAGCAAACTTTGCACACTTGTAGAGGAGAACTGGGGCATACATGTATGCCAGGGGACCTATGGCCAGCTGGTACCGTGTCCCCAAAGTCCGGGAGATTAGGTGCAAAAAGTTGACTTGAGTATAAACCGAGGGGGGCATTGTGACTCGAGTATATGTGACCCAAGTATAAGCTGAGGGGGGTATTGTGCTGAAAAACTCGGCTTATATTCGAGTATATACAGTATATATTGTAGCACCCTCTATCATAGGTATGTGCTAGAATAGGACTGTATGCACGGCTTTGCAAGGCAAGCTTGCCAGGAATCCCGTCAGGAAAACCGTTTTTTCCCTGACGGGATTCCGGGCTGTGTTTACAGGGCTTGAGGCCTAGTGACTGAAAATGGCGGGACAGGAGCACTAATTTGTGACAGGAAAGTAATGTGCAGGAGGAGATGTGTCCTGAGGCGAAACGTCTGTCAGGATTTTATCTGAGGAGTGTAACATATAGACCGCTATATTATTATTAACTAAACCATTTGTACATGTAAACCTGGATCCACTTTAATATGGCAAATACTCGCATGTTCTATGGGCATCCCATATCCTCCTTACCCCATCCAGGTTATATCCCCCAATAAAAAAAATAATAATTACTGCTCATTGTCTCAAGATGGATAAATGGGGCTCAGGCAGCAGGGTAATGTGTGAATCTTTTGAACTTGTGGCAATGCACCGCTAATATATATATATATATATATATATATATATATACATGGAGAAGAAAATTATATCTTTTTTTTTCCTTACAGACAAGCTTTTCCTAAAAAACAGGAAATGTAGTAAGTTTATTTGTGTTTAAAAACATGCGTTTTTCAAGGCAAAGTTAGAAAACCTGGAACCCCCCCTTGGAAATTATGGGGTGGATTTACCACATGCAAATAGACCATACGCTTTTGCAAGTGCAGTTGCTCCAGAGCTTAGTAAATGAGATTAAGCTTTACTTTGCAAAGAACACCCAATCACATGCAAGGAAATCATTTTTGCTTGCACATGATTGGATGATGGAAGTCAGCAGAGCTCTGCCTCATTTACTAATCTTTGGAAAACTGCACTTGCAAAAGCGCACAGTCTATTTGTCTTTACTTATTTAACTATTTTATTACTCCTTCATCTTTTATCTCTTTGGCTGCAGAGCTAATAAAAAAATGTGCACATCTGGAACGATGCAAGGGCTTTCTAATTCATTATATCAACATTTAAACTTTTGTCTTCCAGTCTTATATACTATGTGGTTCAGTTTATCTGATAACCATTCTTTTTTTACATTGTCTTCCAGATCATGCTGTTGAGTGATCCTGATGTAGAGAGCAGTATATGGATCAGCTCGGATGCTGGAGCCACCTATCAAAAATACAGAATTAACTTCTACATACAGAGTCTCTTGTTTCACCCCAAGCAGGAGGATTGGGTGCTGGCATACAGTCTGGACCAAAAGGTTAGGATCCTTGTTTTTTTTTGTTCCTTGGACCAAAATGATAGCTAATGTAAAAAGTGGAAGTGAAAAACAAAAAAAGAAAAGAGCAAAGTGGCATACTTAAAGCAGTTTTATACCCATTCCGACGACTTTTCTTTACATGGACAATTGCAGTTTATAAAATTTGTTGCTCTAGATGAATGTCTCCTTACCTGCTTGCCTTGCGAGTAATCTATATATTTCTGTCTAATGACAACACCTGCGCATGCGCCATATGTCCTAATATTCCGGCAAGCATAGACCCTGCCGGAAAAATGCAGGGTCTATGCCATTAGCCCGATTTTTTTGTAAACTGTGAAAGATGATGTTACGCTAGGTAAATAGATATCTAACATGTCACACTTTAAAATTGCGCACACTTCTGGAATGGTGTCAAACTTAAATACTTATAAATCTGTGACACTTTAAAAAAAAATCATGTTACATGTTTAGAGTTACAGAGGAGGTCTGCACAGAGTGCAGGAGTCCGGAGTGTGTAATACAGAGTGCAGAGCTCAGGAGTGTATAACACACAGAGTGCAGCGGTCAGGGGGTGTGTGACACACACACAGTGCAGGAGTCAGGGGTTTGTAACACAGAGTGCAGCGGTCAGGGGGTGTGTAACACACACAGTGCAGGTGTCAGGGGTTTTTAACACATAGAGTGCTGAGGTCAAGGGTTTGCAACACACAGATAACAGAGATCAGAGGTGTGTAACACACAGTGTGCAGAGATCATAAGTTTGTAACACACAGAGTGCAGAGTGTAGGAGTCAGGGGTTTGTAACGCATATAATGCAGAGGTCAGGGGTGTATCACACACAGAGTGCAGAGGTCTGGGGTTTGTAACACACAGAGTGCAGAGGTCAGGGGGTGTGTAACCGTAACGGCACTGATGAGCGAGTGAACCACAACTGCGGTAGCAAGGATTTCAATGCTCTTCTTTATGTGAGAATTCAGTATTGGGCCCCAGGCATCACTCCACACAAACAGAAGTTTGGGGGTTCTCTACATCATCTCTCTCTCACATAAAGATAGGCGTTGAGCTACTGAGCTTGGACGCATTACAACATGCGACCAGAGCTTAGCATTTAAAATTATAATGTGCACTTAAAGCTTCCAATGCACAACTGTATGCAAGCGATTATCAGTATTACATAGCGTCGTGCAATAGGCCACTAACGGAGAAGGTATGAAATACATCAACCCTTAGCATAGAAAAGTTTAGGTGAACATGTTCCGCAACTTAGGGCATAGGCTCATAAACAGGTAGCACTTATGTCAAGCACGTAGTAAATAGGCGTTGTTGCGACAACTAATAATTACATATGAGAGGCAATTATAGCTCAGGTACTTTGAGAGTACACGTAGTAAATAGGAGTTGTAGCGACAACTAATAGTTGCATCTGGGAGGCAATTATAGCACAGGTACTCGGAGAGTACACATAGTAAATAGGAGTTGTAGCGACAACTAATAGTTGCATATGAGTGGCAAATATAGCAGAGGTAAATTGAGAGTAAATGTCCCTTTAAGATATTCCCCATAGTACAACAGTCTATCCCAAGTAGTATGTTAATAGCCACAAGCCATAATAAATAACAGCAATTGTTTTAGGTGAAAAGTATGCAGCAGATCTTTCTGTAGAACTACAAGTGACACAATTTCTACTTATCCGTTTGCAGGGCTTCTGTGTTTAGCAGCAAGGGACTCCGTAGTGTAGGGCATCAGCAAGGAAGAACTCACAGGTTGTCCGCATCAATGGCAGGCTGAACACAGTGAAGGTCTTTTGCTAGCTGGCCATAATGTTGCCTCTTCTTGTAGCGTGGCTGACAATAATAGAACAGGGTTCATCTGTTGAAAGAATGCCTTTATAGGCAAGTAACAGCTGCAGTGCATAAGCACTGATACAAAGAGAAGCGACGATTTGCGGCGCACTTCCACGTTCCGGGCTGGAACGCAGGCGGGGCTGGGCGATGACGTCATCGCGCGGGCGCCGTATGCGTTCCAGCGTAGAATGCATTACGGCGCTGAAAGCGCCTGTTACAGTAACACACACAGTGCAGGAGTCAGGGGTTTGTAACACACAGAGTGCTGAGGCCAGGGGTTTGTAATGCATAGAGGTAGACATTTATCAAACCTGTTGCCCAGCAGGTAACAATAACCAAGAGCAATGAAAAAGATTATAGGAGACACATGCCCTGGCCAGCACTGTGGGTGGAGGGGAAGGTAAGGGAGCATCTAAAATCCATGTTTGAACACCAGCTCGTCGTATGTGTGGAAAATTGGCAAATGAAGCAGAGCGGGGAACGTAAGCCTGCAAAGTGGCTGCAGAAGTGCTCGGTATCCATGATGCTCCCATTAGTGTGTGAGAGAGTTTGGCTGCCACTTTAGCTGCGAATGACTGATGGTAGCCATAGAAGGGGAAGCCCTGTACTTATACCCCAAGTCAACTATATCATGGAGGTACAAATCCAGTTCTTCCTTCCTGCTGGGACTGACTGAGCATAGGACATCTCTGAACACGCCAACTCAGGATGAACAACTTCCGGTTGAGTCTGGGATCCTTGAACCTCACCACCACCCAGACGTCCCCCCAGGTGTAGGCCTGGTTCTCGGTCACGTCATGGACTGAGATGAGGAGAGAGGCCAAGTTTACGTTCTTGCCCTCCAGAATGTCCTTCCTAATGCCACGAGATGAGCAGGGTAGATGGTGGTACTGCCATCTGTCGTACCTGTGGGTGGGAGGTGGGAGTGCTATGATAGGAGCTGCGACCATGCCCAGGGGGGTTGGCTTGCTGCTGGGGGCACTTCCAGGACTCCCACTCTTGCCTGGACATCAGAGACGGCCATGGTCAAGGTATTGACCATGGTGTGTAACTGAGCGAGAGCCGAGGCAATAGACTGTAGGGACGCCTGCTGAGTGCTGGGTCCAGCTGCTGCTAGTGGTGGGAACAACAGCCTGAACAGCTCAGTCTTGCTGGCTGCGATGGTGTAGGGAATGCCTCCACGCCGTAGTTCCACAGTAAGTATGGGGATGGTGCATCCCCTCAGAGACTGAGCACAGCCATGCGCTGAACCCGCGGAGGGTGACAGAGGGGCAGAGGTGAGATCCTCGCTGGCGACCCATGGCATGGCTCCAGCTATAAGAAAAAAAGGGGGGGTGGGGGGAGGTTATGTGTTAAGAAGAGTCAGAAAAGGCAAAAACAGAAGAGAAGAGTTGGAGTACACAAGAACAGGTAAGAGAAAATTTGTAAAAGACAGAGAGAAGAGCGACAGGTGTAGTGTTGAGTATCGATGCGTTCAAGCAAACGCTGAGGGAGTGAACATTTGAAAAACTCAAGGGTGCAGGGCAACCAAAATTAGCCAGTAGGTGACTGGCCAGATAACCAATGGCTCGGGTTTCCCGTAGACAAAGCCTCAGACTTTTGTCCGAAGGCGTTGGCCAAAAACTTGTCTTGCATGCAAACGGCACACAATTGTCGGCCAACAAACACGAAAGTAGTTGCCTAATACGTAGTTTTTCAGTTTTTTAGCACCATCCTTTGGGCACCTTCTGCTAATGTTGTGTTTGGTGAGCATTTCTTCCAAGCATGCATGTTTGTACTTTCGTCCAATGGACTTGTGTACAAATGCTTGGAAATTCCGACAACAGACCGTTGTTCGCAGAAAATTTTAAAGCCTGCCATCCAACATTTGTCCACGGAAGATCCGGCAACAATTGTCCGATGGAGCATACAAAAGGTCGGATTTTCTGCCAACAGCTTGTAGTTCCTGAACAACTGGAGGGCCATAGTTTGAAGACCTATGCTTTAGACTGTGACAGGAAGAAGAGTTCTGAAGTAAAAGTCTGTCAAGCTGTGTGCTGGAGGAAGAAGTGTTTTGAGGTAAAAGACTGTCAAGTTTAGGGTCCGCCATCTTGTCCTTTCTGAGAAGTGTGACATAGTTACTATAATCTTCAAAGTGCTCATTTGTTCTATGGGCCTCACATGTCCCTTTCCCCAACCAAGTTCAATCCCCTAATAAAATAACAAAAACAAGCATGTGACTGTTCATTGACTAAAGGAATGCTTTTAATGGATGTCTGGCAGCAGGGTGGAATGTGTGGATGTTGTAACTCATAGCAACCAATCCCTACATATGTGTGTATATATATATATATATATATATATATATATATATATATATATATATATATATATATATATATATATATATATATATATTCTTTTTTATTATTTATTGATAATCATTAAATATGTCTGTGCTGACCTTTACACAACATGTGTACCATACTTTTAAAAATGGGTTGTTGTAGCACATACCGTATTTCATAAAGTACATCCTTTATAAAGTTCTGCATTTCTAAGCATGCAACAATCCTTAATGTTAAAACCATGTAAAAAAAAAAAAAAAGAAACTCATGCCATTTTTATAAGTAGATAATGGAAGTCTGTTTAAACCAAGCTGATACATATTAAAAGATATTCTGCACGCCAAGCAATGTTGCAATTCTCAGCAGGGAAACAATCTGCCAGTGCTTGGGTCTACCATAAAGCAACTGAAAGACACATAGAAATCTTACTAAAAGCTAGCTTACAATGTTTTTTTGTGTAGGGTAAAAATGACTTCTTACATTCTCGTAAGCCAAAACAGGAAGCTCCACTTATCTGCCCCTTCGGTGCCACATTGGGTAACTTTCGGGGGGGAGGGGGGAAAGGGGTAACTGGTTTTGACAGGTACCTGCTCCCACCACCAGGTGATCTCGCCGTAGTGAGATCATTCTGAAATTCGGCCTTTTTCTCCCGCCATCGGTCCATTCACAAAGCGCAGCACGCTTCACGCATGCCGATTAAGGAATTGGCTGTGAAGCCGCAAGGCTTCACTGCCGGTTTCCCTTACAGGCAATGGCAGCAGCTGATGGAAACATCGGCTGGGGTGTTGACATCTCTGGATTCCAGGACAGATAAGTGTCCTAATATTTATTTTTTTCTAAAGGAGCCTGGACCTCCTCTTTAATTCAGTTATCCATTCTATTATTGAAGGGGTGTGCTGGCATTTCCAATATCTCAGAATTATCGCCCTGGCAACCACTAAACAGAAACAAAAGATCCCCTTCCTAACTTTTGAGGTAGATTCTGTGAACATAGATAATAGTGCTATTTGGGGAGTTTGGGGTACTGTCTTCGAGGTAAAGCAACTATAGGGCTTATTTACTAAAACTGGAGAGTGCAAAATCTGGTGCGGATATGCATAGAAACCAATCAACTTCCAGGTTTAATTGTCAAAGCTTATTTGAACAAGCTGAAGTTAGGATCTGATTGGTTACCGTGCACAGCTGCACCAGATTCTGAGTGCTCCAGTTTTAGTATATGCCCTACTTTATATTTTCAAAACATTATCCCAAAATGGGCACAAAGCAGGGCACCTCCTTCATGTATGTTACACGGTGCCTACATGGGGTAGACATCATTCACCAACATTGGTCTGATGTGTTTTGAAATATATTGTGTAGTATCCAAGGACAGCGACACCTTCCTAATAACTTTGTAATTTTGCTCATGTATTTTACTTGCAACAGAAGATTTATGAATCCATAGACCGGATTTACAAACTTCTTCCTCCGCAAAAATTACTCCTAGCTCTCTTTCCCATTCCACAAAATAAGGTTTGTCAGAAAAGATCTGGAGAAAATTATAAGGAAGGGAAACAGTATGTGTACGGGGGTCAGGCTGTGTGCACAGAGATTTAAAAATAGTAAGGCGACGATGAAGGTCGCCTCAAATTTTTTAAGGAATTATAAAAGTTACGAAGTTGAAAATATAATAGTCACCGACTTGAGTGACAGGGCAAAAACTCAATTTTGTCAAGGATTCAGGATGGTAGAATGAGTAACATCAGTCATTAGGAAATAGATTTTAGAAGAAGCAGAAGAGGAAGGGAGCTTTGATCGCATCCCTGGGGGGAATTTAGGATTGCCTGTGAGTGGCGTTAGTGGAATTATGTAAGAAGATAGTAAAGGAATGTTAAGTAAGCGGTCACAGATTTTGAGTTGCTAAAGCACAAAAAGATATAGGCCCAGATTCACAGAGAGCGGGCGCACATTACGGCGCCGTAGCACAAACAATATACGCTACGCCAACGCAGAGCAGAGAGGCAAGCATGGAATTCACAAAGCCAGTGCTCCCAAAACTGCGCTGGGTTTCGAAGGCGTATGGGGGCGTAGGTGGAAGTAGGCGTGAGCCATGCAAATGAGGCGTGACCCCATGCAAATGATGGGCCGAGCGCCAGACAGATACGTATCACGAACTGCGCATGCGCCGTGACGTGGACGCATCCCTCTGCTCATGCTCACAACCACGTCGGAACAACTGCCTAAACTATGCCCGATCACTGCGTACGGCGTTAACGTAACCTACGCCCAGCCAGACACACGTCCAACGTAAAATACGCCGGCTTGTTTTCCCTGGTGCAGACCTTTGCATGTCTGCTGCTGGGTTGCACCTCCTTTATGGAACATAACTTTACGCCGGACATACAACTTACGCGCCGGGCGCACGTACGTTCGTGAATCGCCGTATTTCCCACATTTGGATATTTGAATGGCTAATCAATGGGAGCACCACCATGCGTCCAGCCTAAATGTGCGCCCACCCTATGCCGGCTTAGGCAAGTTACGTTGGTGGGATTAAGCCTGTTTTTAGGCGCATCTTAGTTTGTGGGTCTGGCGCACAGATACGACGGCGCACATTTGCACTTACGTCGGGGTAACTTGTTATACATCGGCGTAAGTGCTTTGTGAATCGGGGCCATAGAGTTTGCCTGAGGATGTAAGGATGGCGAGATCCATGGTAAAGACACAAGAGGGTAAGGAACCCATTGGGTTTTTTCAGAGAGTTGGCTGATGTGGAGAGAAAGAAAAAGAACAGTAAGCCATAGGAAAATGTCCAGTTGGAATTTTTTTTTTCACTATAAGTCTACCAAAATTTGACTACCAGCATGTTTCTAAGACCATGCATGAAATCCACTTTATCTGGGCTTAAAGGGGTTGTAAAGACAGAAGTTTATTTTTAAGGAAATGCATTCTTTGCATTAAGATAAAAAGCCTTCTGTGTGCAGCAACCT
This sequence comes from Rana temporaria, assembly GCF_905171775.1. Classification (NCBI taxonomy): domain Eukaryota; kingdom Metazoa; phylum Chordata; class Amphibia; order Anura; family Ranidae; genus Rana; species Rana temporaria. The sequence continues at coordinate 44,633,538 of NC_053496.1, read as the reverse complement.
CCCCCCCCCAGTACCCCCTAACACTTACCTGAGGTCCCTCTCTGTCCAGCGATGTCCATGAGTGTCTCAGTCGTCTGAGTTTTTCCTTCCTGATTGGCTGAGACACGGCAGCGGCACCATTGGCTCCCACTGCTGTCAATCAAAGTCAGATGGCCAATCAGGGGAAAAAGGGGGCAGACTAGGTTGGGGCTCTGTGTCTGAATGGACACATGGAACTGTGACTCAGCTCTGGTGACCCCACAGCAAGCTGCTTGCTGTGGGGGCACTGAACAGGAAGGAGGGGCCAGGATCACAGAAGACTGACCCGAGAATAGGAGGATCTGGGCTGCTCTATGCAAATCCACTGCAACAGAGTAGGTAAATATAACTTGTTTGTTATTTTTATAGAAAGAAAACGAGACTTTAGAATCACTTTAAGTTTATTAAAACATGGGATTAAACCTGGATTGAATTCCTTTTTGTAAATTCTACTGATCAGCATGGGCGTTCGCTGAAATTTTTTCAGGGAGGGGCGCTTCGGCAGTGGTGATACACAGTCACATTTAACCTTTTCTTCAAACGCTATAAATGTGCCCTGCTAGTGGCCGAATAGCGCAGCTAAAACGATGGTAAAGCGATGCTTTTTGGCGGTGCTTTACCGAGAACGCGGTCAGCTGGCAGCGTGAAATAGCCTAGAGAATGTACAGACCCCCCTTCATCACAGATGGACCCTCCCTTCAGCACAGACCCCTCCATTCAGCACAGATGGACCCCCCCTTTAGCACAGACCCCTCCATTCAGCACAGATGGACCCCCCCATCAAGCACAGACCCCTCTATTCAGCACAGATGGACCTCCCCTTCAGCACATACCCTCCTTCAGTACAGACCCCCCTTCCACACAGATGGACCCCCCATTGAGCACAACCCCCCCCCCCCCATTGAGCACAGACGGACTCCCCCATCCCATTCAGTACCTCAGATCAGCGTGGCACAGCAACATAAACACTGGAGGGGGAGGCGGCTTCACTCTGCTCACTGTGCCTGTGTGACATCCAGCCCGGGACCACTCAGACAGCCGAGGCCGTGGAGAAGGGGATGGTTGGTCAGGTGCAGTGGTATCACCCAACACCAGTCCACCCCCCACCCTCCTTTGCAACGCCAAGGCCAGCAGCTCGCCTCTCTCTCCCTGTTCTAACCTGCCTGTCACCGCGGAAATGTCACTGCTTCAGTCAAGGAGGGGTGTTCACTCTTCAACACTCTCTCGGTTTTCCAGGGGGGGTCAATTGCCCCCCCTTGCCCTATGGAGCGGACGCCCATGCTGATCAGGCTTCTAACTACTACTTTAAAAAAAAAAAGTGAGAATTAACCAACTGTACACAATTAGCTCAAGCCCTGATGAAGGAGGGTTTGTTCATGTTCCCCGAAATGCATTGCCTTTCAATTTTTCATAAACCCTTTTGTTGTGTAAAATAAAAATATTTTGACCAGTACTTATGGCTTGGCATTCTCAACCTCTCTCCAGACAAAGCAGGGTGATGAAATCCCCCAAAGGGGTGTGTCAATTACTGCTTGGGCTCAGAAGAAGTAGGAAAGATGTTGGCCATCATAGAGCATATAAGACTAGCATCTAGTTGCAGAGTATTGTTACTTCAGATTGATAGTGACGTAGTCCTGACCTTGGATGTAACGCTTACAGGGGAAGAAGCCACACATGACGTCACCTGCAGCCATCTTGACAGTACAGGGCTAAAATTCCAGGAGGGTGTCCATGTACGTTCCTCCCATGCATGAGCTGCCTGCGGTGCGCTCTGTGATCAGGAAAGTCAATGAGACTCGGCTGATCACAATTCTGGACCCTTACCATGTGATCAGCTGTTAACCAATGAAAGCTGATCATGTGATGTAAACAGAAGATTGTAAAGCAGATTACTGACTTCTGTCAAAGGGACATCTTTTCCACACACGAACACCCACTGCTGCTAAGCAGTGCCCACCAGTGCCACCTGCCAGTGCATATAAGGGCTGCCTATTAGTGCCCCACCAGTGCCACCAATCAGTGCTGCCTATCAGTGTCATCTACCAGTGCCTATCAGTGCCCACCAGTGCCACCTAATCAGGGCCTATCAGTGCCCATCAGTGCAGCCTCATCAGCGCACATCAACAAAGGAGAAAAATTACCTGTTTGTAAAGTTTTATATCAAACTATGAAACTGTTTTTTGTTTTTCCAAATTTTCGGTCTTTTTTATTTTTTTGCAAAAAAAATAAAACCCAGCAGTGATTAAATACCCCCAAAAGACAGCTCTATTTTTGTGTGAAAAAAATAATAACAATCGAATTTGGGTACAGTGTTGCATAACTGCGCAATTCATAGAGAGACAGAGCTGAAGGTGAAAATTGGCCTGGGCAGGAAGGATGTTTAAGTGCCCAGTAAGCAAGTGGTTAATAAATGATTTAGCAGAGAGCACTATACTGTATGTTGTTCTACTTTATTATATATACACTGCAGAGGAATCATCATCTTTTGCCACAGACAAGACTGCTGGAGGATCTTTTATCTCCCTATTGGGGAAAGCGCTTAAAGGCCAACCTGTTTTCAGGGGTTACTTTGATGAGGTGAACGGCCAATTATGTCTTTGGTGGAGGTGTTTTTTCACGTATCTTGGCATTCTTAAATTGGAAGCACATCTTCACAGTGGCTGAGGTTCCTCGATTCTTCTACATCTTGAATGCATTTGGACTTTTTCAGATATGGACTTTTAAACGTACTTTATTATTTTTAGCTGTTTGCTGTTTGTGCTGCACTATTGTTCTTGGTAGTATTGAAGCAAAAGCAATTTTTCTATTTTTTTTTTTTATAGCGCTATTATTATTTTTTTTTCCCCTGGAGTTCTGCTTTATTCATTTTTATTTATTTATCAGAAACAGAGCTTTTGACTACTAGTATAAAATGTGGATTTAGAAACTACTGCTATACGACCAAATGGTACTTATGTAACATTGCACATCGATTTAAGATGTGTATTTTCCCTTTATACCAGTCTTTTGTATTGTAATAGCTGCTTAGAGAACTAGGAGAATATGGGGAATGATAAAGAACAAAAAGACAAAAAGGTAACACATAAAAAGAGTAAAAGGCAAAGACAAGAATATAAAAACACAATACATAAGCTAAAGAAAACATTTTTACAGTCAGTGTTAATAAAAACCTACGTGACTGACTTCAACGCTTTTCAAGAGATTTAACTTTTTTTTTATTTTAGAAAAAAGAGCTAACTAAATTGCTGTAATTTTCTTTTTAAAAATTCATAATAAATCAGAATCAATGGGGGAAAAAAAACTGTTAAAAATTTCAGCAAAAGAGAAAAGCCAAATCTTTTGCACCCCCACGGTTTTGTTTTTCTTATGTACATTAGCATCATCCTTCATGTACCCTGTACATGCTTGGCAAGCCACTAACTTGGAGGTAAAGTGGGCCATAATGTGCAATCATACAGAGCATATCTGCAGATTGTGGCAAGAGCCCATTCCCACGCTGCCAATACTAGATCTGTTTAAGGTAAATCGAGTACATTTTCATGAGTACAGCTGAATTGTTTCCTCAACAGTATTAGCAATTTAAGTTTATATAAAGCCAACATTGTTTTCCTCATGATGTTATTATTATATTTTTTATTAGTTTTTTTTATTAATATCTGTTTTCTACTTAAAGCAAACTCCATTGAATTAAATCAATTCTCTCAATTTTTAAGGCGAATAGGCAAAGGATTTTGAAACCAATGGCATGGGGAGCTGGGTACAGCTCTGAGGGACATGTATCAATGCAGTAGTAAGAAAAAAAAATAACATCATCCAGTGGGGAGCAGTTCTTTTAGACCCATTTCACACTGAGGGCGTATTGCAAGCGCTAGCCCTTAAAAAGCTGCGCCATTGTTTCCAGTGTGAAAGCCCCAAGGGCTTTCACACTGGAGCGTTGCGCTAGAAGGACAGTAAAAAAAGTCCTGCTAGCTGCATCTTTGGAGCGGTGAAGGAGCGGTGTGTATACCGCTCCTCCACCACTGCTGCCCATTGAAATCAATGGGACAGCGCGGCTTTACCGCCCGCAATGCGCCACAAATCTGCCCATAGTGTTGGCGGTAAAAATGACAGAGTTTTACCGCTGACGCTATGGGTGGCTCAGTGCGAAAGGGGTCTTAATAAGGTTTAAGGGCCATCTTTAAAAACACATACAGTATATACTTGATTATAAGCCGACCCGAATATAGCCGAGGCACCTAATTTTACCACAAAAAAATCTGCAGCCTCACTTTGCCTATTTGCAGCCTGACTTTGCCTATTTGCAGCCTAACTGTGTCCATTTGCATGCCTCACTGTGTCCATTTGCATGCCTCACTGTGCCCATTTGCATGCCTCACTGTGCCCATTTGCATGCCTCACTGTGCCCATTTGCTTGCCTAACTGTGCCTATCTGCATGCCTCATGTACCTGATCTCTGTCCAGTGTAACAAAGCCTCAGTCTCCCGCGGTGTCATGCAGTCAGTCGGTCTGTCATATTTTGAAACCCGTCAAATTCATGCGTGAGCGTGGCCACCGTCCAGTGTAACAAAGCCCTGCCTCCTCCTCGTCCGTGATCAACGGAATCCTGATTCAGTTTCCCAGTGTTCCACCTATCACCGATGAGGACGAGGAGGAGGCAGGGCTTTGTTACACTGGACGGCTGCCTCCTGGATGGACTGGACGGCTGCCGACTGACTGCATGACACCGTCGGAGACTCAAGTATAAGCCGAGGGGGGCTTTTTCAGCACAACAAAAATTTGCTGAAAAACTTGGCTGAGTATATATGGTAATTCTTTAAATAACACACTTGGGATGCCTTAAAGCTGCACATGAAGTTGTGCACTAGTTGACCCCTTTGTTCTGTTTGTGAACAAAGCAACTGGGATTCCCCCCAACTTCCATACCAGACCCTTAATCCACAAGAGGGACTGGTATGGACTGTAATTGGTGACCCTACAAAAAAAAAAAAAAGAAGAAATGGCATGCAGTTCTCTCTAAAAATATTTAACAGGATAAAGATCAGTGTGCTCCTCCACTGCCTCCTGAACCATACAAGGCCATATTTCCTTAACATGGAGAGGGTAGCTTGCCAGGGATGACCCACTGACAAAGCACCTTGTCCCTGTGCTTATGAGGACAAGGGCCTCTTCCCCACAACCCTGGCATTGTGGATGTGGTGGTCCTAAAAAAGGGGGCTCCTAGACCTCCAGCCCATTCACCTATGAGTAGGAAGTATATAAGTACATAGTACCCCCTGTTATTCATTCATACCCCACATTTGACAGTCCCACATGTCATTTAACAATGTCGATCCATGTCAGTTGTTGTGATAAACGAGGCCTGCTGACCTTCCGAAACAAAGTAAGCTGACTGCCTACATAATGCATTCTCACCACAAATGTTTCCCAGAAAGGCAGCTGAATGTAAACAAAGAGGCGAGTGATGTAGTAGACCAGATAACATCACTCGATATGGAAATTAAGGCAGAAAGCTCCCTAACAGGGCCACAGATGGGCATAACTATTTAGAACTTGTCTGGATTTGGCCTTAAATGTCATAAGATTTGTCTTGGTTTCTCAATAAGGAAGCAATCCTATTTTAGTTTTCTGTAGATCAATGTCGATGAACGAGGTCTGCTAACTCGCTGAAGCAAAACAAGGAACTGTCAAAATGATACATTCTTAGTGGACTCTCACTGCAAATGACATTTCCCAGCTACTGAATGCAAACAAATGGGCTGGGATTCTGGGTAACATCATTAACCAAATGACATCACTCGTGTCTTGGTGATACCCAAAATGGGAATCAGGGGCAAACGCTATCCAACAGGGTTACGGATGGGTAATATCTATCTATATCTAAACTGGAAACAAGGTTTGCTGATCCACTGAAGCAAAACAAGGAACTGTCAAAACAATGCATTCTCAGTGGACTCTCTACAAATGACATTTTCCAGCCCATCATCTAAATGGAAACAAAGGGGTGGGGATCTTGGATAATGTCATTTGCCAAATGATGTCACTTGTGACCTGGTGACACCCAAGATTTATCTAGATCTAAGCTGGAGTTGGCCTTAACTTACATAAGATTTGGATTGGCTTCTTAATGACGAAGCGACCATTTTTTTTATTTCCTTTAGATCCATGTCAATGTCAATGAACGAGGTCTGCTGACCAACTGAAGCAAAATTACATTTCCCAGCCTATCATCTAAATCAGGGATCCTCAAACTACGGCCCTCCAGCTGTTGTAGAACTACACATGAGGCATCGTAACACATTCACAGACATGACTATGCATGATGGGAATTGTAGTTCCTGAACAACTGGAGGGCCGTAGTTTGAAGACCCATGATCTAAATGTTAACAAAGATGTGGGGATCCTGGATTTTGTCATTAGCCAAATTACATCACTCGTGACCTGGTGACACCCAAGATAGGAATTAAGAGCAAAAGCTCCCCAACAGGGTCACAAATGGGGAATATCTATCTAGATCTAAGCAGAAGTTGGTCTTAAATATCATAAGATTTGGTTTGTCTTTTAATGGCAAAACATGGGAATGTCAAAATAATGCGGTCTTGGTGGACTCTTGCTGCAAATTACATTTTCTATACCATCATCGTAATGTAAACAAAAGGCCCGGGGCATCCTGGGTGATGTCATTAACAAAATGACATCACTCGTGTCCTGGTGACATCCAAATTGGAATCAGGGGCAAATGCTACCCTACAGGGTTAACAGATAGAAATATCTATAGATTTAAGCTGGAGTTGGCCTTTAATATCATAAGATTTGTTTTGATTTCTCAATGAGGAGGCAAACCTATTCTAATTTCATGCAGATCCATGTCAATGTCAATGAACAAGGTCTACTCACCCACTGAAGCAAAACAAGGGACTACTAAAATGATGGGGTCTTTGTGTGACATTTTCCAGCCCAGCCTTCTTGGTGGACTCTTGCTGCAAATGACATTTTCCAGCCCAGCCTTCTTGGTGGACTCTTGCTGCAAATGACATTTTCCAGTCCAGCATTTTTTGTGGACTCTTGTTGCAAATGACGTTTCCCAGTCCAGCTTTCTTGGTGGACTCTTGCTGCAAATGACATTTCCCAGTCCAGCATTTTTCGTGGACTCTTGCTGCAAATGACATTTCCCAGTCCAGCCTTCTTGGTGGACTCTTGCTGCAAATGACATTTCCCAGTCCAGCATTTTTCGTGGACTCTTGCTGCAAATGACATTTCCCAGTCCAGCCTTCTTGGTGGACTCTTACTGCAAATGACATTTCCCAGTCCAGCCTTCTTGGTGGACTCTTGCTGCAAATTACATTTCCCAGTCCAGCATTTTTCGTGGACTCTTGCTGCAAATTACATTTCCCAGTCCAGCCTTCTTGGTGGACTCTTGCTGCAACTGACATTTCCCAGTCCAACATTTTTCGTGGACTTTTGCTGCAAATGACATTTCCCAGTCCAGCCTTCTTGGTGGACTCTTGCTGCAAATGACATTTCCCAGTCCAACATTTTTCGTGAACTTTTGCTGCAAATGACATTTCCCAGTCCAGCAGCTGAATGTAAACAAATGTGTGGGGGATCCTGGGTGATACAATTGACCAAATGACGTCACTCATGTCTTGTTAACACCCAAAAAGTGAATTTAGGGCGAGACCTCGCCAACGGGGTCACAGATGGGAGTATCTATCTATAGATCTAAGCTTGAGTTGCCTTAAATATCAAAGAATTTGGTTTGGCTTCTTAATCAGGCAAGCAATCCTATTGTGATTTCCTTTTCCCATGTATAATGGGGCTCTGGCAGCTTGGACAGCCTGGATCTCACAACAGAATAAGAATTTGCATTTTGATGTTTGACAGTATAAATAAGTAAACTATTTAAATAAAGAATAGGCAGAAAATACAGCAAGCCGGCAGCTGCATGACACGTCTTATCAATGATTTACTCCGAGCATATAAGTTTGATGCTGTTTGTCAGCGGCAGCGATGTTTTCGGGTGACAGCTGTTCATCCATATTGGTCACCCTGGACGCAGATGTGACACCGCGCTCTGATCGCCCCTCCGTTCTCCGGGCAGCTCGGGCCACGATCCGTCTTTCTCCTTGACAGCTGTGAAGATAGCACCAGAGTGACTGCTTGGTGGTGGCCATATAGCATGCAGAGGAGAGCTGGGCTACACCATTATTCTGTCATAAATATGGCATTCGTAAAACACTTTTCTTTTCGTGGTCGTTTGAGTATTTGCTCTATTGAGTCATAAAACATCAGGAGGAACAAAAAAGAGGAATTGTATGTATATTATTTCATGTATTTAAAGTGAATCTCTAAATAACATTACAGGCTTACATTAAAGCGATATTAAAGCCAAAACTGTATTATATTGCATTCATACGAAAGTGGGGAATTTTGGAGATTTTAAAGGTGCAAATTCACAAGTTTTTTTATGAAAATGTTTTTTTTATTGAAAATTTAAAACATAATCCAAATATGAATATCTAATCATACAGTACAATTGAAAAGTGCAAACTGAATAGTGCTCTACATGTTTCGCCGTGAATAGTAGCTTCCTCAGGAGAATTTATTTATCAGGCACTGTAAACACTAGAAATAGAAAAAGATCTTTTAGAAAAACAGAACAAAAGACATAATAACAATACAATGCAATTGTATGGACATACACAAATTATTATTATTTATTATATTACCATATATACTCGAGTATAAGCCGATCCGAATATAAGCCGAGGCACCTAATTTTACCACAAAAAAATGGGAAAACGTATTGAATCGAGTATAAGCCTAGGGTGTCCATCTGCATGCCTCACTGTGCCTCACTGTGTCCATGTGCATGCCTCACTGTGCCCATGCCTCACTGTGTCCATGCCTCACGCCTCATTGTATCCATGCCTCACTGTGCCCATGCCTCACTGTGTCCATGACTAGACTTAAGTTTAACATGGGAGTATATAGAAGGGGTGCCCGGGTTTGAAAAATCGGTGCTCCCCAGCTGTAGGTCCCCTAGACAGCAAACTTTGTACTTGTGAGGCAGAGTGGGGCTTTAAGTGTGCCAAGCTTGGTGTCCAGGGGACCTACGGCCAGCCGGTAACGGGTCCCCAAAGTCCGGGAGATCAGACGCAAAAAGGTGACTCGAGTATAAGTCAAGGGGGACATTTTCAGCACAAAAAAATGTGCTGAAAAACTTGGCTTATACTCGAGTATATATGGTACATTAAATTTGCACCTTTAAAATCCCCAAAATTCCCCTTTCGTATTAATGTTCTAATTAGGGGATGTGGTGATGGTATCATTTTAGATGATAAGCAATAACCTTCCTCCTTTGTATTATATTGCATCTTACCAATCATTAGATGTGATGGCTGCATTAGTTTTCTTTTATTAAGATTGTTCCCCTCTGTTTTCACCTGGTGATCTGGCCAGTAACTCACCTTCTGTATTAAAGCTCCCATATTCTGGATGTAGGTGCACAGGAGGCGCAGCAGACAGCAGCATTGTCAGTCTAGGGGGAAGGGAGTGTTATCAGATTTAAGCCTCGTACACACGGCCGAGGAACTCGACGTGCCAAACACATCGAGTTCCTCGGCCAGTTCAGCACTGAAGCCGCCGAGGAGCTCGGCGGGACGAGAGCTCCCATAGAACAACGAGGAAATAGAGAACATGTTCTCTATTTCCTCGTCGAGCTCCTCGTCGGCTTCCTCGGCTGAAAGTGTACACACGACCAGTTTCCTCGGCAGAATTCAGCCAGAAACTCGGTCGGAAGCTGAATTCTGCCGAGGAAACTGGTCGTGTGTACGGGGCCTTAGAGCCACTAACTAATTGAAGTCGAACTCCAGCTCACGCTTTATAAGCAGTTACAGCAAACTGTTTTGTTACTTTTGGGATAAAGGTTTTTACATAAATAGCTAAAAACTAATCATTGGAAGCACCCCTGCCAGTGTTAAATGGTTTGTCTCATCCCTGGAACTGATATATTCTGCTGGAGAGGTTGTTCTGCGAAAAACAAACTTACTGGCCAGATCACCAGATAGTATAATTTTTCAGAAAACCTCTACTTTTTGTTTAAAACCTGTTTCTCAACTCCAGTCTGGGGATTTTGCCTAAGCTCAGAGGATGTCATCAGTCTGCTACTGCCTGTTGTCTTATTACTGGTGGCAGAGAGACTGAGGAAATGTTTCCTTCTGCCTGAAGGAAACATTTCCTCAGTCTCTCTGCCACCAGTAATAAGACAACACTGCAACTTTGTAGCAATTCACAAGGTGAGAAGATGCAGCAGGGGCTGATCTGTGGGGAACACAGCAAAGAACTGCATAGGTGACAACATTTATATGATTGTATTATCTCTGAACCATGGGTCTCAGTCTTTTTTTTGGATAACAGTTTTACATAATTAAACAAAAGCTGATCATTGAAAGCACTCCTGTCAGTGCAACTTTGTCAAGACAGTTTGGTCTTTTAAAAGAAGTAAAAAGAAAATGATTTACTGGCTGAATCAGCAGGTAAAAATAAAGGAAAAATGCCTAAAAAAGAAAACGAATGCAGCCAGTGGGCCAGATCCACGTAGATCGGCGCTTTTTTACGTCCGTCGTAGTGTATCTCAGATACACTACGCTGCCGTAACTTACAGCGTATTTCCCGTATCCACAAAAAAATTGGCGCCGGCGGCGTAGTGTAACTGTGTCGGCGTAAGGGCGCGCAATTCAAATGGATGAGATGGGGGCGTGTTTTATGTTAATACGCCTTGACCCGAGGTAAATGACGTTTTTTCTGAACAGCGCATGCGCCGTCCGTGGGGGTATCCCAGTGCGCATGCTCCAAATTAACCCGCAACAAGCCAATGCTTTCGACGTGAACGTCATTCTACGCAAAGCCCTATTCGCGAACGTTTTACGCAAACGACGTACACAACGGAAAATTTGACGCTGGCCTGACGTCCATACTTAACATTGGCTACGCCTCATATAGCAGGGGTAACGTTACGCCGAAAAAAGCCTTACGGAAACGACGTAAAAAAATGTGCCGGACGTACGTTTGTGGATTTGCGTATCTAGCTAATTTGCATACTCGACGCAGAAATCGACGGAAGCGACACCTAGTGGCCAGCGTAAATATGCACCTTAGATCCTAAGACGTACGCCAGTCGGATCTAGCCCAGCTTCAGGCGTATCTTGTTTTGTGGATACAAAACAAAGATACGCCGGAGCAACCTAGCAGTTACGCGGCGTAACAATAGATACGCCAGCGTAACTGCTTCGTGGATCTGGCCCAATGAGTTTACTGATTGGTAAGCTGCAATATATAAATGTTTTGGTGTTTATGTTTAATCCCGCTTTAAATAGATAAAGCATATCTAAACTCAAAAATATCAATGTAGTCTGTAGCAGTTTACCAAACCTTCGGAAGAAATGTAGGGAAAAATTGGGGTTTTAGAGCTGCGCCATAGCACCCAGACTCAGTGTAATCAATAGTCCATATATACATAGTATTAGTCTTTAATAGGAACTGTGTTGGTGAAAGGAGAGTCTATATCCTTCTGATTATGGCATAAATCTGCTACACATGGAATGCTTCAGTCACCACCGTGATTCCACAGCACACTTCACTCTTCAGTGAGAGCCCACCACCACTAAATTCAAGCAGCTTACCAGATGAACTGCAATAAACAGCATTCGGCTATAACCCAGCCACGGCCTTTGGGGAGAGATCCCACTCCCTGGATCAGAATCTGCACCTTTTGCTCCCGCAGACGTGACAGAACACCACCGCACGATCATACACAAAGATAGCAAGATATAGTGTAATTCTGCAAGGATATTTATTAAAAAGCAAAAATAGAGATGTACTCACATTTTTAAAAGTAAAATCGAGCGTTTAAAAGTTTGTTTGTTGCCGGCCGGCGAACACATAGAGTGGAGCCCTTCCTACTGAACGCGATGACGTCACCGCACGTCCTTGGAAGAAATGTGTTCCTTCGTTTTCTTTTTTTTGTGTGGCTTTTTTCAATATATTTCCACCTTGTAATTCTATGAACAGCACACTGCCTGCCCTTAAGGTGACTATACTCACTTGTCTATTGTATCTATAGAGGGATCCATGGTTGTCACCTCGGCTGGACTTTAAACATGTATAGTTTTGTTCACATTGAATACATAAGGGCTTATGGGATTCCCACTTGACCTCCGGAAGTTTTGCGCCCCCCCCTTCATTACCAGGCGTTTTTTTTTTCGATTAGGCATTGCGTTACTTTAACTGACAATTAGGTGGTCATGCGACACTGTACGTACACACACCTTATGTACTTTTTTCCCCACAAATAGAGCTTTCTTTTGGTAGTATTTGATCACCACAATTTATTAAAAATGTTTTGCGCTTTAAACAAAAAAATATATTTTTTACTTTCTGCTATAAAACACAAAATTTAAAAATGTTTTCATCAGTTTAGGCCAATATGTATTCTGCTACATGTTTTTGTTAAAAAAATCCCAATAAGCAAATATTAATTGGTTTGCGCAAAAGTTATCGCGTCTGCAAAATATAGGTTAATCTTATATATTTATTTTACCACTAATGGCGGCAATCAGTGATTTACTGCGGGACTGTGATATTAAGATGGACATTCTGAGACTTTTGACACTTTGTAGGAACCAGTGACTCCAATACAGTGATCAGTGCTAAAAATATGCACTGTCACTGTACTAATGACACTGGCTGGGAGGGGGTTTAATATCAGGGGCGATCAAAGGGTTAAATGTGTGCCTAGCCAGTGTTCATGTGTACACAGTGAGGTGCTTTTACTAGGGGAAGTGATTGATTTTATTCCCTGCTTTGCGGGAAAGTAAATCCATTACTTCCTCGCTAACAGGACAGAGCTCTGCCTTGTTTACATAGGCAGAGCCCTGTCCTGTGTGTGTTCCGGAAAATCGCCGGGTGTCGGTTGTAATCTATTGGCCGGCACCCACTGACTGGCATCTGCTGTGTAAAATCACAGCAGAGCCGGGTAGCCGGTGGTGCGCATGCGCCCCCTACCCAGGAGTGCCAGATCACATACTGGGTGTGTGATCCGACACAGCAGAGTCACCATGCTGTTATACATTAGACGGTCGGCAAGCGTTTAAGGTTAATAGATCGTTCTGTTAAGGTCATAGAATGTGTCAAGGAACTGCATTTGTGTCTGGACCCACTGACATTTTCTGTACTTGCTTACAATTCTCTTAGCCTTAAAAAAAAAAAAAATATGAATTCAGCCACCTTATCTAAGGACTATAAGCCACAATATAGTACAATTTATGTTTGGGGATTAGTTATCCTTTAAACTTGAATTCCAGGAATTGAGCTACTTAGTAAAAACTGCGGCATACAATGAGTTAAATCTAGTAGCCAATCCCCGACGACGTCCTGTATGTGACGAAACGCGTAGGTAGGGCCTAGCCTGTGACATCATCACGCACTACATGGAGATACACGGCGACGGAGTGTGAGCAGACGGAGGAAACACAGAGGAGACGCCACTCCAAACATTCATCCATACGCTGTATTGCTTTCTACTCACTGTAAGTGGACATCTTTATCCTATTAAACCTGCCATATAAAACAGATTTACACTATGTGGTTTTCTATCGTTTTTCATTACATGGGAGCTTGAAGTGATATTTCTTGGTGGCATGCACACAGTCTGTGAGATTCGTTCCAGCTTCAGAGATAGTCTTTTGGGAAGACTTTTAAATATCCCTGGGCCCTATAAGACCGCTGCAATACCGATCTTATCATCTGGTAAGGAGACTGCATCTTCATTTATCGGGTGTCCCTTTTGGTGGAGGATTTTTCTTCTTTCAACACTATTATCCATGAGTCTTTTTTCAATATATGGATGTGGATTAATATAATTTTTTGGACTTTAATTGAACAATCGTTCTCATTTCACAGTTGATTTATTAATTTTTTACCAAATATTACTTTTTGGTGGTCACATTTATGTTTTAGCGCTGTACTTATTTTGTTTCTAGTGTTCTTTTACTTTGGTATTTTAAGTATTTGGTACCGGCAGCTATACACATTCACGTGTGGTTCATATTTTCTTACCTGTTAGCGCAGTGTTTTTTTCTACCACTTGTGGTAGAAATCTTTTTCTTTACTTAAATCTAACAAGGTGCCCGCCACCTTCTAGACTTGTCTCTATTCTTCACATCTGACAACTTTATTGTGCTGCAGGAAGATAACATCTGACGCTGCTCATTGTGTTTCACTTCCTTCAAGGGCGGAGTTGCTGGAATTAATATGCCTGCCCCTCCCCTCCTTATGCCACAGAAGCCTTTGCATTAGGTAAACTCACTCACAAAATACAAAGGCTTCTGTGAAAGGGCAGCGGAGGGGAGGGGTGGGCATAGCTGCTATGTGTGCCTCTCCCCTCTCAAAGCTAGAGTGTGTCCTCTTGTGCAATAAACAAGTCCCTTATAAGAAATAGAGAGGTCCCTGAGGGGACATGCACCTAATTTGACCAAACCCACAGTGTGCCTGCACTTTTTGCAAAGTTCCTGGAATTCAGGTTTAAGACATTTAAAATATGAATACAAAGATATTCAAATAAGGTTTAATTTGAACATGTATCCATCCTATCTATGCTGTTGTCAGTTGCTCTTGTAAGATGCATTGGTATGTCCCTGTTAACGTTACATGGACCTACTTATGTCTCTATGGTCGATCATGTACGGTGTTCTTTTTGGCCTTTATTATTTTGAAAACTTAATAAAACAGGATAGCACATAAAAAAGTTTAGAGACATAATATACTCAAAAAAAATAAAACATTGCTAATTGTTACTATTGGTGCAATCACAAATAACGCATTCATTCACCCTGCAGTATTAGAACCGGATACTTCATAGACTTCTGGAGAATAACGAAAGGAGAAAAGTACGTGGAAAGTTTAGAAGCTAAAGCAAGTCTGAATCCACCTTGTATTGCTCTCTATTTAGATGACGTTTTATTGGGTGCTCTAATGCCCCATACACACGATCGGAATTTCTGAAGGCCTAAAATCCGATGGAATTTTTTGTCGGAATTCCGTTCAAGCTGTCTTGCATACACACTGTCAGACCAAATTCCGACCGTCCAAAACGCGGTGACATAAAACACTACGACGAGCCGAGAAAAATTAAGTTCAATGCTTCCGAGCATGCGTCAACTTGATCCTGAGCATGCGTGGGTTTTTTCTACGTCGGAGTTGCACACAGACGATAGGAATGTCCTATCGTTTTTTTTTTCCATAGGAAAAAATAAAACATGTTCTATTTCTAAACACCGACGGAAAAAAGTCCGATGGGGCCCACACACGATCGGAATTTCATCGAAAATTCTGATCGTGTGTACGCGGAATAAGTTTGCACTCCGTGATTCCATTTTATATATACAAAAACCACGATTCCTGACTCAAGCTCTGTACTTCCTCCGGTTACCTTTACTTACCCACAAACAATTTATCCCAAACTTGTTTTTTCTTTCTTGCTAATCAACATGCAAATTTTAGCTTTTGATGTTTTTTTTTTTTTTTTTTATAATCCCAATTAGTAGCAGGTATTTAGTCTAGTAATTAGCCCCCATCAAGTCAATTTGAAATTAAAATAGAGACCTTGATTAGAAAACTCATTACCGTACAAGCTTCCTTTCCAATAAGCAACTTGTTACCCGTTCTCCAACTAAATAAATTGTGGCGCACTTCCAATATGTTGTCAATTTGCATAAATATGGATAGGATATAAGTGGGATATTGCAGAAGATTATTGTCAATGAGTTTTCTGGATCTGTCAGATAGACTATCATAACCTGGTTTAGATAATGGTAGGGGATTCAATTGGGTTATGATGTTTGCTAGAAATGTAAGAACATTTTTTTCAAAATATCCTCTGAGGCCTCGTACACACGACCGAACATGTCTGCTGAAACTGGTCCGCGGACCAGTTTCCGCGGACATGTCCGACCGTGTGTACGGCCTAGCGGACCGGATTCCTGGGCTAGCGGACAAATGTTTCTTAGCATGCTAAGAAACATGTCCGCTGGAAGCCTGTCCGTTGGACATGTCCGATGGTCAGTATGACTCATCGGACATGTCCGCTGGCCCGAGAACCCGCGAAGCGATTCGACGCATGCGTTGAAGCATTGAACTTCCGGGTTCGCGCGTCACCGCGTCGTCACCGCGTATTCTGTCCGTGGGGATTTGGTTTTGATGGTGTGCACAACCATCAGACCAAAATCTGCTAGCAGACATGTCTGATGAAAACGGTCCGCGGACCGTTTTCATCGGACATGTCCGCTCGTCTGTACGAGGCCTGATAGTAACTGAGCGTATTCAGCCTTGATCCCTGCAAAGCTCCAAACTTAACTCTGGGATGTAGATTTTTTGCCTTTTATATTACTCGCCAAGCTCCAAAACCTCATTGCAGCAAATTACCGGTAACTTCTTGACCTCCGGAAGATTTACCCCCTTTCCTGACCGGGCCATTTTTTGCGATACGGCTAGGGTGACCACATGCATTTTGCAGGTCTGTCCCGGGCACCTTCATTCCAGGACAGTACAGTGTCCCGGAATGAAATTGACACAGCTACCCCCCCCCCCCCCCCCCTGGGCCAATCTGATGCCCCCAAAAATGTCCACCACATCACTGCTTTACTCACTGACAGTACTTGTCCTGGCCGGGAATGCCTGGAAGAGCACAATCCCGCCCCATGCTTGTGATTGGAGAAATCATAAATCCTGCCTTTTGTGTCCAATCACTGTGCCTGTGATTCGTTACAGCACAAGCTGATTTTTGGGAAGCGGGGGTGTCCCTGAATGGTAGTTTGGAAATGTGGTCACCCTAGATACGGCACTGCATTACTTTAATGAATAATTGTCCGGTAATGCGACCCTATACCCAAACAAAAATTTAAGTCCCCCTTTCCCACAAATAGAGCTTTATTTTGGTGGTATTTGACGATCTTTGTGTTCTTTTTTTTCTTCTTGCACTATAAACAAAAAAAAGACTGACAATTTAAAAAAAAATATATATATATTCTTTACTTTCTGCTATAAAATATATTTAATAAAAAAATTAATCACATTTCATAATACATTTTGGCCAATTTGTATTCTGCTACTTATTTTTAGTAAAATAAACTCAATAAGCGTATATTGATTGATTTGCACAAAAGTTACAGTGGGGGAGATTCAGAAAGAGATACGACGGCATATGTCCTGATACACCGTCGTATCTCTGAGATCCGACGGTCGGATCTATGCGACTGATTCATAAGAATCAGTTACGCATAGATCTCCCTTAGATCCGACAGGTGTAAGTGACTTACACCGTCGGATCTTAGGCTGCAATCTCCCGCCGGCCGCTAGGTGACGCTTCGTTTTTTTACGTGACGAATATGCAAATTCCGATTTCCGCCGATTCAGAAACGAACGCCCGCCCGTCGCTTTTTTTTTACGTCGTTTGCATTCGGCTTTTTCCGGCGTATACTTACCCCTGCTATATGCGGCGTATCCAATGTTAAGTATGGCCGTCGTTCCCGCGCCGAGTTTTGAATTTTTACGTTGTTTGCGTAAGTCGGTCGCGAATACGGATGGACGTAATTTACGTTCACGCCGAAACCAATGACGTCCTAGCGACGTCATTTGGAGCATGCGCACTGGGAAAAATCGCGGCCGGCGCAGTACGATCGGCACGGGGACGCGCCTGATTTAAATAATACACTCCCCCTAGCCGCGGAATTTGAATTCCGCCGGGGGAGTTACGATCCGCCGGCGCAAGTTTCGAGGTAAGTGCTTTCTGAATACAGCACTTGCCTCAAAAAAATTCGCTGGCGGATCGTAAATAAGATAGATTACGCGGATCTAAAGATCCGCTGATCTATCTGAATCTAGCTCACTGTCTACAAACCTTGGGATATTTTTATTTATGTACTACTAGTAATGGCGGCGAACGGCGACTTATAACAGGACTGCGATATTGCAACAGACATTCTGACACTAATTTACACTTTGCAGGAACCAGTGACAATAATACTGTGATCAGTGCTAAAAAATATGCACTCTACTAATGACACTGGTTGTGAAGGGATTAACATTAGGGACGATCAAAGGGTTACCTGTGTGCCTAGCCAGTGTTTCTGTGTATTGTGGGAGGTGCTTTTACTAGGGGAAGACATAGATCTGTGTCCCTGCTTTGCAGGAACACAGGATCTATGCCTTCCCTACTGACAGAACAGCAGTCTGCCTTGTGTACATGGGCAGACTGCTATTCTGCCTGTGTAATAAATGACTGGTGGGTGCTGGTGGGCATTGAGTCCGCAGTACCCACTGATCAGCTCCTGCTGTGCTGTGTATGATCATGTGTGCTCCTTACCCAGAAGAGCCAGATAATGTGTGTGTGTGTGTGTGTGTGTGTATATATATATATATATATATATATATATATATATATAGGGCCAGATTCAGAGACAGCGGCGTATTTTTGTGCGGGCGTAGCGCATCTCATATGCGCTATGCCGACGTAACTCTGAGAGGCAAGAGCAGTATTCACAAAGCACTTGCTCCCTAAGTTAGGTTGGCGTAGTGTAAATGGGTCAGCGTAAGCCCGCCTAATTCAAATTAGGAAGGTAGTGGGCGTGTTGTATTAAAATGAGCCGTGACCCCATGCAAATGAATTCCCGAATGCGCGCATGCTCAGAATCACGTCGCATATACTCCCTAAGGTACGTCGGCTCAATGCTTTTGACGTGAACGTAACCTACGCCCAGCCCCATTCACGTACGACTTACGCAAAACGACGTAAAATCCGACGGCTGTTCCGACGTTCATACCCTTACATGACTTACCCCTGTTTACTGCGACGTAGCTTACTGCGACGGGCGCAAGTATGTTCGTGAATCGGCGTATCTAGGTCATTTACATATTCAACGCGTAAATCAATGGAAGCGCCCCTAGCGGCCAGCGTAAATATGCACCCAAGATACAACGGCGTAGGAGACTTACGTCAGTCGGATGGAGCCAGAATTCAGGCGTATCTGGTTTCAAGAAAACAGCGTATAGATACGACGGCGCATCCTAGAACTTACGCGGCGTATCAACAGATACGTTGGCGTAAGTTCTCTCTGAATCTGGCCCATAGAGTGGGGGACTCAACTTCTGATGGTGGGGTGGCTCTTGTCATTTAATGTAAGAGGAGATGATGCGCTGGACATCTAATCTTACAGATACAACTGGCCCTTTTGAGAACAAGCTTGTCAGGAGAGTTTAGTAGACCAGTACTGTGTGCCTACACAGAGGAGACCAAGACTGTATGCAGTGAAAGAAAGGTGTTTATTTACAAACAAGTGAACAAAACATGTGGGACAACCAGTGCACAATAAACAGCAAACAGTATGTACAAACAAAGGGAGATACCGTATCCATAAACAAAGCCAGGCCGAGGTCATACACAGGGGAAGTCAGCAGATGGGTGAGGATGGGAACACAGCGGATCAGGGAGAGGATGGATGGACGGGCTGCGAGGTAGGAATCCAAGGGAAGCAGGAATCAGGAAGGAAATTCCAGGCAGGGATAAGGATCAGGATACAGGGAGGAAAGTCCAGGCAGGGATCAAGATCAAGGATCAGAATCCGGGTCCAAAAATCAGGGTCAGGATACAGGCTCAGGATCAAGGTAAATAGACAGATACCAGGGCCAGGACTGATTGCACACGCCGGGTATATATATGCTTGCTAATTACGTTCAGGTTACACCTGAACGCAGGAAGGGCTGTGTGCTCCATACTGCCAAGAATCCCCCGCTGGTGGACGCCAGTACTGCAGCCCAAGGATAACATAACACCACCAGGGAAGAACTCCCCCGACAGTCCAAGACTGTCGGGAGACACCTGGTGGTGGGCCACAGTACTGCACGCCAAATACCAGGCAGTAACACCAGCAGGGGGAACCTTCCCTGACAAAGCTGATGTGCCCCATGATAAAATTGAGTTTGACACCCCTGGTCTAGATGGTATATTCTACTTCTATTGATTACTTTGGATAGATTTCTAATGTTTGTTTTATCAGTGGTGTTTTCCTGTTGGTGCTGTATTACCTTTAGAGCTGGTTCACACAGGGGCGACCTGGGATCCGACTTGAAGTTTCCCCAAGTCGTCCCAAATCGCACGGTTGAGAAAATCAATGTAAGTGAATAGAGCCGTCTTAATGTACACTACTGAAGTCGCTCCGACTTCAGAAAAGGTTCCTGTACTACTTAAATCCGGCTTCTAGGCAACTTGTACCCATTGATTTCAATGGAAATCGCCTCAGAAGTCGGATCACTGTCTTAACTGAAGCAACAATACAGGAAGATAACATACATTTCTCAGGCAAACCCCTCCCTCCCACAGAGCTGATTGTTGTTTGATTGGCCACTGGAAAGCCTCCTGTCCTGGAGGCGACTTGAAGTTGCCTTGTACGGTCCTGGAGGCAACTTGAAGTTGCCTTGTAAGTTGCCTGATGATTCATACTCAAGTCGTGTCCAAGTTGCCTCCCAAAGTCGTGCTGGAAGTCGAGTTGCCCCTGTGTGAACCGGCTCTAACAGCGTGCACTAAACAGTTATTCTATATTGCTGTCTAGCTGTTTTGTAACTGGCTTAGTCCATTGTGTATGCATATTGACCTATTTTTTTGTTACCTACCTTATTCAGCGGTTGTACAACATGAACATTTTCTATTTTTCCTTGTACAAATGCATTTGTCTTCTATGACCATGTAATTGTGTTATTTTCTGAAACTCTAATAAACTTAGATTAAACATAAACATTTAGGTTATCAGTGCAATCCCATTGATGTTGCTCACCATTGCTTGTTAGTGCCCATCAGTGCCACCTATCAGTGCCCACCAGAGCTGCCTCATTAGTGCACAGCAGTGCAGCCTATCAGTGCCTATTAGTGCTGCCTATCAATGCCCATCAGTGCAACCTCATCAGCGCACATCAGTGAAGGAGAAAAATTACCTGTTTCCAAAATTTTAGAACGAACTTTGCAAAATGTTTTTTTTTTTTTTTTTAAATGTTCTGCCTTTTTTGTTTGTTTAGAAAAAAAGAAAAAAAAAACAGTGGTGATTAAAAACCACCAAAAGAAAGCTCTATTTCTGTGAAATGTAATTTGGGTACAGTAAGGCCTGGTACACACGATAGGTTAACCAGAGGACAACGGTCTGATGGACCATTTTCATTGGTCCAAACCGATCGTGTGTGGGCCCCATAGGTTATTTAACCATAGGTTAAAAAAAGCCAACTTGCTTTAAATGTAACCGATGGATTCCTAACCGATGGGAAAAAAACGATCATTAGTACGCACGAACCATCGGTTAAAAATACACGCATGCTCAGAATCAAGTCGACGCATGCTTGGAAGCATTGAACTTCGTTTTTTTCAGCTCGTCGCTGTGTTTTATGTCACCGCGTTCTGACACGATTGTTTTTTTAACCGATGGTGTGTACGCACGACGGACCATCAGTCAGCTTCATCGGTTAACCTATGACAACGGTCCTTCAGACCGTTCTCATCGGAATGGAATGATCGTGTGTACGAGGCTTAATGCTTGACAATTGTCATTCAAAGTGGGACAACGCTGAAAGCTGAAAATTGCCCTGGGTAGGATGGGGGTGAAAGTGCCCAGTGGGCAAGTAAATTAAGCAAAATGAAAGCCTCCTGTGTGACAGTTTAAACAAATCCCAGTCCTAGTCCAGCCTCACACCAATGGCGTCACTGTCCGGTAAAGAACATTATTTCAAAAACAATTGTACAAAACATGTTGCTCTCCCCACCTGTAGACATACACAACTGACATGTTTCATATCTATGGGTTAAGTCGTAGTGTCATATGTACAACTAAGCTCGTAGGGGTGAAACATGTCACAGATGATTGGTCTACAGGCTGGAGGGCAATGGTTCTGTCCATACACTACTAATTGGATCACTGCAGACAGGTTCCTGGTTTTGTACTGATATTAATAGCTGTATTAATAAGGTGCATTTTCGGACCCTATTGTGTTGCTACACTTGTGATTGGGGTTCATTTACTAAAAGCAAATGCACTGTTCTCTTTGCAAGGCAATATTTTTTCTTAGCTTATATAGGCGCTACACTCATAATCCAATCACATGCAACTAAAGATAGATATTTTTTAAATTTTTATTATTATTCTTGAAGGATACGAGAGAACAACACTGAGATGCAAAGAAGGATAAATAAAGGTGAAAAGAGTATTCTATCAGTAAAAATAATCATGGCAGTTATTTATATATGGTGCTGTAGCAAAATAGATGTTCCCCATTTAGGATTTCATTTTCTGTTGCTTATTTCTTCCTTTACACGATCAGTGACTATTCTGCATTCTTCTGGCCCAACTCCATTTTCCAATTGATGTTAGCTGTCATAGATGATCTAGATACGTGGAAGGTTTATACAACAGATCCACTACTGAAATTCAATTATAGCTGCCAGCAGCTTTAAGAGATAGTACGGACACATGGGGAATTTTTATGCAAAAAAAGTAATGTCTGTTTTTTCCCAAAGATTATTTTAGATGCAATTGTAATACAATAACTGATCTGTAACTTGGAGAATGGCTTACTCCATCAAAGGTTTTTCCAATAGGTATTACACAATAGCTCGAAACTTTGTGGACAGCTGAATACCACGCCTACCTAAATTGCCAAAATTGTGTTCCTCTCTCCAAATTATTTAGTTTAGGTGTTTTCAGTGAAGGGTTTTGTTAATACTACAGCCAGAGGCGTATCTAGTGAAAATAGCGCCTATGGCAAGCACTGAAACTGCACCCCTGTCAAAACAATTGAAACCCATCTTTCAGATAACCTAAAAAAAAAAAAAAAAACAGCTAACAAAACTAGTGATATTTATCATCCCTTGTGATACCTTGGATAGTGACAGATCCTCTATATGGAGAAATCTGCAGTTTATTAGACCCCTGATCCCTCTTCTGCCCTCCAAGGCCAGGTAAATGCAGAACCAATACTGGAAGTGATGAAATCTTCATCACTTAAGGCCTCAGTTTTCACAGAGGAGAGGGAGAAACTGATGTTCCTCCTCCTCCTTTGCATTGCCAATCCTACCAGATGGAAGAGCCTGGGAGAACAGGGGAGGGCTGTGGCTGAACGCAGCAGGGATAGCGCTGCCATTGTCCATTAGCAAAGGTGCTGAAAAGGAGATCCTGCCTATGTTCGAGAGGAGGGAAGAAGAGACCCTCAGACCCTGGTAAGTGCCTTGCTGCCCAGCCACTCAACAGCGCCCCCTTCATGTGCCCATGGCACTTTCAAATTTTTTGGCAAGAGTTCAGCTTTATCTATCTATCTACATCCAGACCTGCTCCAGCTCCCACCATCCACCCTGCTGATGGAGGGGGACTTTGTCGTGATTTAAGAAAAGGGGGTACTCTGATGTAAAAGGGGCAATTTTACTTAATTGTGTTCCGAATTATAGCATTTACAAAAAAGATCCAAATTTAAAGTGATACTATAGGTTCAGTTTTTTTTTTTTTAAATAACAAACATGTTATACTTACATCCACAGTGCAGTTCGTTTTGTACAGAGTGGCACGATCGTCCTCTTCTGGGGTCCCATGGCGGCTCTCTCAGCTCCTCCCCGCAATAGATAACCCCCTCTATCTCTATCCCGAGGGGGTTACCTTGCGGGCGTACGCTCCCGTGTCATACACACTTGGCCCCCGCCCCTGGTGGCCACGTCATTGGATTTGATTAACAGCATCGAGAGCCAATGGCTGCACTGCTATCAATCTATCCAATTAAGAGCCGAAAAGCCGCGTGATTGCGCCCATGGAAATTTGAGGCCTAGGTAAGTAAAACGGGTGGTGGGGGGCGGACACAGCAAGGTGTTTTTTCACTTTAATGCATAGGATACATTAAAGCGGAGGTTCACCCGTTTATATTACTTTTTTCCCTTAGATGGATGCTCGTTTTGTCTAGGGGAATCGGCTATATGTTTTAAAATATGAGCTGTACTTACCGTTTACGAGATGCATCTTCTCCGTCGCTTCCGGGTATGGGCTGCGGGACTGGGCGTTCCTATGTTGATTGACAGTCTTCCGAGAGGCTTCCGACGGTCGCATCCATCGCGTCACAATTTTCCGAAAGAAGCCGAACGTCGGTGCGCAGGCGCAGTATAGAGCCGCACCGACATTCGGCTTCTTTCGGCTCCGAGTGACGCGATGGATGCGACCTTCGGAAGCCTCTCGGAAGACTGTCAATCAAGAAGGAACGCCCGCTCCCGAAGACCCATACCCGGAAGCCGACGGAGAAGATGCATCTCGAAAACGGGTAAGTACGGCTCATATTTTAAAACGATTAGCCGATTCCCCTAGACAAAACGAGCAGGAATCTAAGGGGAGAAGATTAAACAATTAATAAATGGGTGAACTCCTGCTTTAAGGTGAAAAACACGAGGGTTTACAACCCCTTTAATGTATTCATTCATTTAAATTTAATTAATTCACTTATAAAAATGATTTTTTTGGCCTATTAATATTTGTAAAATAAACAATGTTGCTTTTGTACTTAAAAGTTTGGAGACCCCTATTCTACAGCATACTTATGTTATCTGGCATCTAAAATAACAGAGGCAAGATGCCGGCTCTTAAAAAAAATCAGATCCTTCCCTCCATGCTCTGATCTAATTTCATCCAAAGAAGAAAATAAAAAAATACAAATAAAAACAGCTGCAAATGACTAGCTTTGTAAGAGAAAACAAAATACCTGGAGGAACTATAAAAATGAGCAAGGTGCCAAAACACACTTGTAAAAGCACCATGTGCGATTGTAAAACAAAGTTATACTGTTGTAATCTTCCTAATTCATCTTGCAGAAGCCGGGGAACGACTTGCGGACGGGTAATGCAGATGCACTTTTAGCACGGACAGAGCAATGTACACTGGAGACGGATGTGCCTGGAATATAAAATATCAGAGATTAGGAGAGAGGAAAAGCAAAAAGTCCATGTCTTGGTTGTAGGCTTAAAAAGGAAGTCTCAAAGTGCCAAGTAAAATATACCCCCAGCCTCTGATCGGCAAATTTGCAGACATTCATTATTTAAGTTCCTTTTTTTTTCCCCTTGCCATCCCCTGTTGATTAATATACAAATTTAGAAGTACGGACACAGACAGTTGCTTGATCAATTTATAATGAAGATGGAGGCAGTTGGGCCAGCAGCTCACAATGAAGGAAAAATATAAAGCTCTCTAGCACTCCAGCAAAAGGGACCTCATTAACTTATTTCTGACATTTACATAGCGATGTGTGCTTTTCAAACACTAACCTTGGTAAAGTGTAATAGTCTACTTTCAGCCTCAGAAGGAAGACATAAATATCATTGAATATCGAGAGCAAGTTAACCCTGAGCTTCTTCATCTTACACAGGACCTTTCTATATGATGCCAATGGTGCTGAATTATTTGGGGTGATGTTGATGTGGGGGGGGGGGGGGGTGTAACGTGACTAGTCTGAGTCTGGCAAGAAGAGAGACTAGACCAGTTATCACAACTGGAACTGGTGGGGGGGGGGGGGGGACACCGATTAGCAAAAGTATGTAGACATAGGACACACCCCCTATCACACCCCCTTAAAGGAGAATTATACAAAAAACGAAGATTAGTTAAAACCATAAGTGCTTTCTTTTTTACCACTACTATTCATTTATATTGGCTTTTAAAATTTACAAATGCAACAATTTAGAAATTGGATGAAAGGTTTAGCACTTTTGAAAGCTAAATAGTGCATTTTATATACAACTCTATAAATCAGACCAAAATGAGGGACAAATGAGGAGGAAGAGGGACTTCGTAATCAGGGACAGTTGGGAGCAGGGGCGGACTGACAACTCATGGGGCCCCCGGGCAATAGAAGATTATGGGGCCCCTCTGGCTTACAGATGGCCACCACGCCAGGAGGTAGTGCAGAGGCGGGCAGCTAAAATCTTGGGATATTCACATTAAAAGCATGTCATTTTCGGACATATCAGGGACAGATCTAAAAAAAACACAGATTTTTACATACTGTCCCTGGTTTTACTGAGCCTGGCAACCCGGATGGGGCCCCCTAGTGGCATGGGGCCCTCGGGCAGTGCCCGAGTGACTCAATGGTCAGTCCGCCCCTGGTTGGGAGCTATGCTATTGACCACCATGACCCATGTAGTCTGGATAAACCACTACTGACTCATTTTTACCTACTTCCGCTACTTCCCATACCCCAACCTTTTAAACCCCACAGTAAAAGAGTTTGGAGTAAAAACTGGCCATAGCAGCCTTTTTATTAAACAAATTACTAATTAATTATTTAACTAAATATTTAAATAATTTAAAACATTTAACGGCAACATTATAACACACCCACAGCCTGTTGGTCTTTGACAGTACCCCCCAACACTTAACCATACCACCACTACACTGCGGGACCTTTTTCCATACCAGGCCTCCAGCTGTAAAAGCTTGGAGACACTTCATTACCCACAGTGCAACCAAAAACCGTATTCCAGCGGACACCGTTCCACTGAAATGCCCCAGAGGGGCCCATATCACTGCTGGACCCACCATTACTTCTATCTAATCTGTTCTCTTCCGCCATCAAAGACCAAAGGACACCGCCGTTATCACTGCTATGACGACCTGAATCCATGACCTGAAAAAAGAAAGAAAGAAAAGACGCACAAGTGAAACACAGGGAGGGTGGGTGGGAAAACTGCCTCCTTCCTCGTTCTCTTCCTGACTGCCATGTGGCGGCCCCGCCTCCCCCTTTTATACCCCCCTTTAAACTGGTGCCTTGATGAAGTGTAATTGTCTACACCAGTGGTCTCAAAGTACCGGCCCGCGGGCCATTTGCGGCCCGCGGACCAGTTATAAATGGCCCTCAGGCAGGGTGGAAGTGAGGGGAGCAAAAAAAAAAAAATTTTTTTTTTTTTTTTTTTTGAGCTGGCCCCATCTGGTGGTGAGCCGTTGGTATTACAAGTTATTACCACCAGATGTGAGCTGGCGCCATCTGGTGGTGGCCGTTGGTATTACAAGTTAAGCATTACAAGTTAAACAGCAATTCTAATGTCATTTTTCACTATTTTCGCTGCCATCTTCTTCCCTCTAATTAGAACCCCCAAACATTATATATATTTTTTATCCTAACACCCTAGAGAATAAAATAGCGATCGTTGCAATACTTTCTGTTTCGCCGTATTTGCGCAGCGGTCTTACAAGCGCACTTTTTTGGGAAAAAATTACACTTTTTTTAATTAAAAAATAAGACAACAGTAAAGTTATCCCCATTTTTTTTAAATATTATGAAAGATAATGTTACGCCGAGTAAATTCATACCCCACATGTCACGCTTCAAAATTGTGTCCGCTTGTGGAATGCCGACAAACTTTTTTACCCTGTAAAATCTTCATAGGCGACGTTTTAAAAAATCTACAGGTTGCATGTTTTAAGTTACAGAGGAGCTAGAATTATTGTTCTCACTCTACCAATCGCGGCGATACCTCACATGTGTGGTTTGAACACCGTTTACATATGCGGGCGCTACTCACGTATGTGTTCGCTTCTGCGCGCAAGCTCGTCGGGACGGGGTGCGTTTTCTGGCTGCTAACTTTTTTAGCTGGCTCCTAGATTCCAAGCAAATTTGTCAAACCCTGACTTACACCAGTACTGGTGGTAATAATGCGCTCGCTGACACCAGTGCTGGTGGTAATAATGTGTTCGCTGACACAAGTACTGTTGTTTTTGAAGTTTGAAAGTTTGCATGCGGCCCCTCATGGCATATGAAAACTTGTCTTGTGGCCCTCAGGTAATTTGAGTTTGAGACCCCTGGTCTACACAATGTGAAGATCAGAACGAACACACAATATTACTGAATATCGAGAGCAAGTTGTCACAGAGCTTCTTCTCCTTACACAGGACCATTTTATATGATGAATTATTTGTGATGATGTTGATGAAAGGGGTTAACATAAGCAGTCTGAGGCTGGCAAGAAGAGAGACTTATGGGTTGAATTACTAAAAGCAAATTGACTGTGCACTTTAGTTGCACTCTGAAAGAGCAGTTGCTCCAGAGCTTGGTAAATGTGCAGAACAGGGGCGGACTGACAACTCATGGGGCCCCCGGGCAATAGATGACTATGGGGCCCCTGGGCTTACAGATGGCCACCACGCCAGGAGGCAGTGCAGATGCAGGGCAGCTAAAATCTCGGGATTTTCACATCAGAAGCATGTTGGTTTCAGACATATCAGGGACAGATGTAAAAAAAACACAGATTTTTACATACTGTTCCTTGTTTTACTGAGCCTGGCAACCCTGATGGGGCCCCCTAGTGACATGGGGCCCTCAGGCAGTGCCCGAGGGACTCAATGGTCAGTCCGCCCCTGGTGCAGAAACTCTGCTGATTCATCATCCAATCATGTGCAAGCAAAAATATTTTTTTTATTTTCCTTGCATATTTTTGGGTATTTTTTGCAAAGTGAAGCTTTACCGCATTTACTAAGCACTTGCTTGCAGAGTGCAACAGCACTTTGCAAAGTGCACAGTCTAGTTAGTTGCCTTTAGTAAATCAATAGTAAATCAACCCCTCAGGGTAATCAATCATTGCAACTGTAACCCGTGCAAGACTTGCCTTAACCTGGGGTCCTTCAAGTTTCCTCCAATCAGTTCCTGTTGTTATAACTAGCCTCTGACTGGTCATGTTACCTCCCTCTTATTGACAACATCACATATAAAGCAGTACCATTGGCCATCATTATCTATAGTATACATTTTTCACTCAATGTGACCATCAGAATAAAGACATAAATATAATTTAATATTTAGAACAAGTTAACCCTGAGCTTATTTTTCCTACACAGGACCTTCATGTTTGATACTAATGATTCTACATTATTTGTGAAAATGTCAATCAGAGAGGGGTAACATGACCAGTCTAAGGCTGGCAAGAAGAGAGGTTTAGGGTGACCGATCCTCACCACTGAAACTGGCGAGGGATGTGGTGCCATTGTCTGCCTAATGTGAGCATCAGAATGAATACATAAATATCATTAAATAACAAGGGCATGTTAACCTTAGGCTTTGTTTCTTAATCAAGACATTTTTTTGTGCTCTGAGGCTACCTGTTTATTCACAAACTGAAGCATAGTAAACAAAGTGATATTGATCACTCACTGTGTTCATTCAGGAAAGGGCCAGTAAATTACATGTTTACCGGCACTTTCCTCGCTCTCTATCCTGAAACATCCCCCCTGTGTGCCCACAGCAGCTGCCGACAGGAGAGGAGGGAAGCCAGCAGTGCTGCAGGGGAAAGAGACACACAGGTGGGGCTGGACAGCAGATGTGTTAGAACAAATCCTCCTGCAGTGCAGCCGCAGCGAAGGAGAGGAGGAGAAGTGGGCAGCGTGGCAGAGGGAGGCAGAAGAGCAGCAGTGTCTGCAGTTTATACAGTACAGACGACCCTCCTGCTCAGCAGGTGCCCGGGTCCCTTTTTTGAATTGATGGGGCCCGGGTCTGCCTCATCAGCGGCCCTACATCCACTTGTAAATGTGAATATTAACGAGTGTCCTTCACCAGCACCAGCGCTCCAACCTCCACCACATAAACATACTCACCAGAGCTCACAACCGCATAGCACAAGAGGTCATAAATCGTTTTTTATTCTTAGGGGGATGGATGAATTTCTCTATGCAGTTACAGAGGACAGCCAAACATTAGCAATAAACATATGAGCAAGCATGGTAATGACACCGATTGACTCCACCCTTATGTGTTTCGTCTGAGGAATGCCAGAGTTTACAAATGGATGCACACAGTTTTGGATTTTTTTGGGGACTTGTTTTATTAAATGTTTTCACATGTATACAAGCATGCGCCACTTTTTATTCCCCCAGGGGGTTTATTTACTATCGCTGGAGAGTGCAAAATCAGGCTCACTTCTGCATAGAAACCAAGGAGCTTCTAACACCAGCTTGTTCAATTAAGCCTGCTAATAAAACCTGGAAGCTCATTGGTTTCTGTGCAGAAGTGAGCCTGATTTGTCACTCTCCAGCGATAGTAAATAAAACCCATTGTGTACTTAAAAGTATGGTATGCCTTTTTTATATTAATGAATGGATTATAATACAGCGCAACACATATTGTTTTACAGTACTGTCGGTATCGTAATATTCTGGTCTCTGAGTGCTGCTGTTTTTCACATTGACATTAAATTCATTTTTATTTATTTTTTGTCCTTTGCAGTAAGCACAGTTTGTTTTGTATTTTTGCATTGATTGGTTTTTGTAAAGGAAAAGACAATAGATGCATCTACGGCTATTTATATATATATATATATATATATATATATATATATATATATATAAATTTATATTTAGGAAAATATATAGTATACAGTAACATAGAAAGATAGAGCGAGGAAGAGAAAAGCCACCATAGTTAGATGCAAGCTAATTAAGCCCAAATGTAGCAATTGTCACTATATGTCATTGTTTCGCCATATAACAAGAAATGTTTTCCTTGGCACAGACCTTTGTATTGTTAACGTAAGCTGTCATAAAATTATGCACCTACTACAACAGTCTGAAGTCTTAGCCCCGAGTGTAGTAGACAATCCAGCTGCATGACTAATGTCGTGGAACGCGTGGGTGCATGTTCTGTAGATGGAGAATCATTACTAATATTATTACCGTCGCTGTTACACTCCATAGGATTACTGTTCTGTGATTCTAGGGCTTGTCTCACTATACAAGTACATGTCACCGTCTTCCGAAGGCTTCTCCTCCCTCCCAGGAACCCTCCTAAGAAAAAGTTCCTCTATTATAACTTGTTTTCTACGAGGAGAAATAAAAAAAAAACATCTGGTGTTTTTCCTGCTAAAGTGGCAAAGAAAAATATTGTTACAACTTAAATGAATTCACACCGTAACATTAATAAATGAAGGCAACACCTCGGAAAACACAGCGGCTTGAAATGCGTTAGTTATTGTTTCCATCTTATGGTTATTTGGGTGTAATAAAAATTACTAATAACTCTTAAACCCCGTACACACGACCGGTTTTCCCATCTGGAAAACTGCCATGAGAGCTTTTGGCCAGGAAAACCGGCCGTGTGTATGCTCCATCGCAGTTTTCCCGACAGGAAAACTGCCGGGAAAAAAAAGAGAACCAGCTGGGAAACACTGTGGTGGAGCATACACACAGCCGTGATTCCCAAACAAAGCTCTCGTGGCAGTTTTCCTGTCGGGAAACCCGGTCGTGTGTAGGGGGAAAAAGTTACCAACCAGGTTCTCGGTTTTCCCCTCGGGTTTCCCACCAGGAAACCCACACGGGTGTACAAGGCTTTAGCCCCTGTTAACACTGGTGCAACTTGATATGCAGTTTGACATCTCAAAATTGCATGACAAGTCGTACCCATTCACTGCTATACAACCGTTTGAATCAGTGCAACACTGACTTGCACCGATTTGAAAAAGTTTCCTGCGCTATTTTTGGCGATTTCATGTGTGACTTGCATTGACATCTGTGCATGAAATCTTAGAGATGTCGGCAAGCTACACACAAAATCGCACTGATCGATTAAAATAGCGATGAAGTAGCACAATTTCAAAGCTGCATTCAGTGTGAATGGGGGCTTAGGGCTCATTCACAAGTGCCTTGATACAATACCTCCTTACTGCCTGTCAAATGCTACCTAAAGAGGGAACGTGGCTCGCTCTTCAGAGAGCATTTGTTCTATGCACAGCACAGTGATTGTGAGAAGCTCACAGTGTTCAGTGAAATCAAAGGTAGCAATTTCAGTAGAGGAGAGGAGCCAGTACAACTGTGTAATGCCGCGTACACACGATCGGATTTCCGATGGAATACAATCCGATCGAATTTTCCATCGGAATTCCGATGAAGCTGACTTTCATCCATCTTGCATACACACTATCAGACTAAATTCAGACCGTCCAAAAGGCAGTGACGTAAAACACTCAGACGAAGTGCAATGCTTCCGAGCACGCGTCAACTTGATTCTGCGCATGCGTGGATTTTTCTCCGACGGAATTCCACACAGACAATCGGAATTTCCCATTGGATTTGTTTTCCATCGGAAGAATTTAAAACGAGTTCTATTTTTTTACACTGACGGAAAAAAGTCAGACGGGGCCCACACACGATTGTTTTTTCCGATGAAAAAAGTCCATCAGACTACACAGCATAAGACTGAAGGGAAGGATGGAGTTCAGCTTTAAGAAAAGTTTTCACATTTTGGTGCTCTCTTCCGGCAAATCACAAATAATGTTTATTAGCGAGACACTCTGCCATGAATCAGAAGCGTCGGCAATCTCCGTACATCTGTGTTTTATTGGCTCTTGGCTGGGGCCATTAAACAGAACGCACAGCTATCTGGGGCTGCCCAATAAACTTGAGAGATTACAACATCCGGCAATTCGAACTTGCAGATCTTCACATTTTAATTAAAGAAATACATCATAGGCTAAAGTATGTGCAAAACCAAAAAGCCTTCTTCAAGATTTTAGCAATGGTCAGTCAGATAGTCACAGTGTGAATGCATAAGATGTCCAGCTGGTCCAGGCTAAAATCCCTGCAAATCTTCTTACCCCAACCCTGAGCCCCTGGGGACGTCACGTTGTGTCCACGTTTGAAAATGTTCAGTTTCCCAATACAGAGGTATTGTGGTTATGGGTGGACATTCAAGGGCTTAGTCATCTTCTTCTTATATTTTCATGGGATTCCAGTAAAACAAATTCCCATCAGAGATCTTGACTTTCCCTCCTATTACGTTAATTACAAATTCTAATTTAAAAATTTGATATTTTTTTCCAATTGTCTTCAGATCACTGGTAATACTGGAAGAAGGATTATATAGTATCCTGTTTTAATTAATACCCCCATTCAAAACCTTCATCCAAAAATGCTGTATACATATTATGTCTTCTGGCTGGTCACAAGACATGGACACTGGGTCCTCTCCTTCTTCCAGCATCAGCAATGGGTGGTCCTCAACACCAGGGATGGACTGGCCATTGGGACTACAGGGAGTTTCCCGGTGGGCCGATGGCTCAGTGGGCCGGCTTCAGTGACAGCGGACCGCCACCCCCCTCCGCTCCTCTGTCTCTACCCTTCCCACAGCCCTCAGCTCATCTCCCTGCCCACAGCGCTCAACTGGGGGGGGAACAAAGAAGCAGGGGGAGGACCAGAGGAGCAGGGGGGACGACCGAGGAGCATGGGGGAGGGGACAGACAGCTGACTCAACAGCTATGGCCTGGGAGTTTCTCACTTCTGCCTAATCTTGTCCCATAAGGGGGCACCAAACCGATTCTTTGCCCCGGGTGAAATAATGTCTAGCTTCCCCACTGGTACTGCCTATAAGAGTACCAGTACCAGCCTTTCTACTCTAATAAAGTAAAACGGCTAGTGGCTAGTAAAGGGGAAGAGGGGGCTTGGGTGGCCAGGGGGGGGGGGTGCGGGAGTTGTCCGGCCGATGTGGGAGAGACCTGTCAAAGTGGGCCAGTCTGGATGAAGTCCAGGGCCAAATTTTTGTCCCAGTCCAGCCCTGCTCAACACTGCAAACCAATGAGCATCATTATAACATTAGCAACACTCAGTAGCAACACACGCAGTATTGTACAGTGAATCAGGTAAATGTGGTGATACCTGTGACAGCCTGTGCTCACAAGAAGTGGGTTAAATGGTGCTGGCTGTCATTTAGCCTGGAAGAGGAGCACCAGGTGTAATACAAAAAAAAACGAGAGGGGGGCCAGCCGGGCCCCTGGGGACCATCGGGCCCCTTACAGGTGTAATGCCTGTAAAAGCTGCATTGTTTATTCTACTACACATAGGGCAATTGATAAAAAAAATATCCACTGTATATTTGTCACGTACCTTGTGGCAGAGCTTGATGTTTAGAGGGAGGCCTCTCGCCCCGGCTCTGGGACCACTGATGTTGCGACAGTGGATGCAAGAGCCCGGCGCTGTATTAGTGCCTGTAAGTAGTTCC
Source organism: Rana temporaria (assembly GCF_905171775.1). NCBI lineage: Eukaryota > Metazoa > Chordata > Amphibia > Anura > Ranidae > Rana > Rana temporaria. Next base: position 44,599,437 of record NC_053496.1, on the reverse strand, counting down.
GTCAGCGATGGCAGTGGGTAGCAGGTGCGTCGCCAGAGAGAGAGACGGGTCAGATTGCTGGAACAGCAGATGGCAGCAGAGACAGCAGACCCAGCATTGGGCAGGCATCAGGTGAAGGACCAGCAGGAACCAGGTACCATGCAGAACAGGACAGATGGAGCAGAGAGGTAAGGTAAGCAACAGATGGTCAGCATAGGTGTGTGCAGCCTATTGCATTAGGGTGTGCACTCCAAAGCTCAAACACATATGCGTGTGCATGTGTATATATACTGATGATGTAAGTAGAGCAATGGACGATGTCAGTAGGAGATTGGTGTCAGTAGGGCAGTGGAGGGTGTCAATATTTATTATTTTAATTATTTCGTTTTTTATTATTTTTACATCATTTTTGTTTTTACAATTTTTTTAGGAGCCTCATTAGGGGACTTTGGTGAAATATCATGGGTCCAAACATGGGAAATCTGCCCCACACGGGGTGATTACGGTATGCCCAGGCCTGTATCTGACCTATGATGGTCAGATACAGGCATAAACGACAGACAGAGAATGGTCAGGATACACGTAGTAGTCAGCATTGTAGAAGGTCAATAACACAAGTCAACACAGGAACAGATGCAGGGACATGGGTAATAGCTGTAGATCAGACATCACTGGCTAATAGAACTAATGCAGTTTAAATAGTCCCATTGGCGCCAACATTAGCGACAGGCGCACGAGTGCACATGCGTGTTTGCAACTGCACAGAAAAACGGGCACCCACACATTTGTGCCTATGCACGCGTGTATGTCTTGAGGCTTTATCTGTACTATGGCTAGTGCCTTCCTAACAATAAGGGAGCTACTATGCTATCTTTTGACCTTATTGAAGAGCAGTACCACTTGTCGAATAGAGTATTTTCCATTACTTACAATTTTTCCGTGCATTACAGTTTCAGACTCGTTTTGATCCCATATATTTTAATACATTCTTTCTATGGTGGTGACACAGTTTGAATCTAAAAAGGGTCTAATTGGTGATGTATATGAAGCTTTAGGGGGGAACAGTTGGCTCTAAAACTTAGATTAATTGCAAACTGACAAGTAGTCAAGATATAGTCGATTTAGACGAGGATCAGTGAATAGCGGCATTAAAGCTCCTTACACAAGTTTCCCTGTCCTCTCAAAAGCTGACACAGCTTTATCTACACCATACAGCCTATTATACCCTTCACAAATTGTTTTCTTGGGGTTGTCAACAGTCATCTAATTGCCCTTGTTGTAACTTGTCATACAGGCTTGTTAACTCACATGTTATGGCATTTCCTAAACTATTTTGGTATTGGAAAGATATCTTTTGAGTTTTATCTGAACTTTGTTCAATCCAGTTGACTCCTGATCCTTAAACTTGCCCTGTCGGAGAATTGGCCATTATTTTCCCAGAAAATTGTATTTACCCTTTTGTTTTTTCTTGCCTGTAAGTTGAATGCTCAACGTTCTAACCTGCCAATTTGTGTTCAGTGGTTCATGGCGGTAAATTCTGTGCTGGATAGAGTGACTTATTTATAAGCACGGGGGTTGTCTAAATACATTTAATAAGATCTGATATTTTTGGTTATCCTCCCCATACAGTATTCTGTATATTATCCACTAGTGTGGATGTTCTTTCTGATTCTGTTGATAGTTTTGTTGCACTATGAGGGATCTAAGGCCCCATACACACGATAGAATCCATCCGCTGAAAAATCCCAGCAAATGGGTTTCAGCGGATAGATCCTATGGTGTGTACACTCCAGCGGATCTGTTTCCGTGGATATTTCTCCCCTGGGATGGATTCCAGCAGATCGAATATTTGCTGACATGCTAAACAAATCTATCTGCTGGAATCCATCCCAACGGATGGATCTGCTGGTCTGTATAGACTCACCGGATCCATCCGTCCGAAGGGATCCCCCGCATGCGTCGTAATGATTCGATGCATGCATGGAATTCCTTATATGACAGCGTCGCGCACGTCGCCGCGTCATAATCGCGGCGACGGCGCGACACGTCATCGCCAGAGGATTTCGGCGCGGATTTCAATGCGATGGTGAGTACACTCCATCGCAGAGAAATCCGCTGAAATCCTCGAGAGGATTTATCCGCGGAAACGTTCCGCTGGACCGTATTCGCGGATAAATCCTCTCGTGTGTATGGGGCCTAAGGCTTGGTTCACACTGTTGCGTCATAGGATGCGACTTGTGAGACCCCCAAGTCGGAGAACATGTGAAATTCAATGTTTTCCTAAGAGAGCCGTCTTAACTGATACTACACAAGTCTTCCCGACTTTAGAAAAGGTTCCTGCACTACTTTGGTCCGACATTGATACGACTTTAGTGTAAAAAGTCACATCAAGGTTGTATCAAAGTCGGACTCCAAAGTTGCACAGAAAGTTGTGCGACTTTGGAGTCGAGCTTTTGTGAACCGATGCTAATGGCCCGTACACACGATCCCAAAATAGGAAGGAAAAAAAATGCTTTTGACGCAACAATTTTCCTCGTACGATACTAAAAAAAAATACAAATATATTACACATGACATCACTTACAATTTATTTTTTTCTGTTGTACGAGAATTTTCAGGACTTTAGTAACCTATCTGCTTAAAGGCGTAGCTTCGGTGTAAAAAAAATATTAAAAGCCAGCAGCTACAAATACTGCAGGATACTTACCTGTTCTGGAGTCCAGCGACGTCGGTGGCAGAAGACGAGCAATCTCTCGGCACTCTGCTGCCCCCACTGCCATCCTCGGTGAGGGAACCAGGAAGTGAAGCATTGCGGCTTCACTGCCTGGTTCCCTACGGCGCATCCGCAAGTTGCGTTGCGTCATGCTCACTGGTCCCCGCTGTGTTCTGGGAGCTGTATGTTTCCCAGAACACAATGGGGGGGGGGGGACACTGACGTTCTGCCCGCAGTCTACTTGCAGACTGTATGGCTGGAAGTGGGTGCAAATACCTGTCTTAGAGAGGTATCTGCACCCCCTCCCCCTGAAAGGTGCCAAATGTGACACAGGAGGGGGGGAGGGTTACAATGAGCGGAAGTTCCACTTTAGGGTGGAGCTCCACTTTAAGGACCACCGCACACACATATACGTCAACAGAATGGCATGGACAGGCACATGGGCATACATTTACATCCCCTTTAATTTGTGGTCGTGCGCTCCGTGCCCATGCCCACAGGACCCCCGTACTCTATGTCCGCTGGTGTCCCTCGATCGTGTCATGCACAGAGCTGAAGAACGGGGAGATGTCAGTGTAAACACAACATCTCCCCGTTTTTCTTAGTGACATGTCACTGATTGTCTGTTCCCTCTCATCGGGAACAGCAATCAGTGATGTGCAACTCATAGCCACGCCCCCTAACAGTTAGAATCACTCCCTAGGACACATGTAACTCCTTCAGTGCCATTACAGGTTAACCCCTTCACTGCCAGTATCATTTTTACAATAAACAGAACATTTTTATAGCACTTGATTGCTGTAAAAATTACAATGGTCTCATAATGGTGTCAAAACTGTTAGATGTGTCCGCCATAATGTCGCAGTCACGATAAAAATCGTAGATCGCTGCCATTACTAGTTAAAAAAAAAAACATTAATAAAAATACCATAAAACTATTCCCTATTTTGTAGACACTATGGGCCAGATTCACAGAAGAAATACGCCGGAGAATCTACTGATACTCCGGCGTATTTTCAAATTTGCTGCGTCGTATCTTAATTTGTGATTCACAAACAAGATACGACGGCTTTTGGCTAAGATCCGACAGGCTTACGGCTTCGTACGCCTTCGGATATTAGGCTGCAATACTTCGGCCGCCGCTGGGTGGAGTTTGTGTCGTTTTCCAGCGTCGGGTATGCAAATTAGCTTTTACGGCGATCCACGAAGGTACTCGCGTGCGTTACGTCGTCGCAAGTCGTTTTTTCCCGTCGCAAAGTTAAGGCTGCTTTTTCATGCCTTAACTTTACACCAGCCATGTTAAAGTATAGCCGTCGTTCCCGCGTCGAATTTAAAAAAAATGTTTTCGGCGTAAGTAAGTTACGCACGTCGCCATTCACAAACACGTCGGGGGGGGGGGCGTAATTTCGCGCAAAGCACAGCGGGAAATTTCCAAACGGAGCATGCGCAGAACGTTCGGCGCGGGAGCGCGCCTAATTTAAATGGTACACGCCCCATTTGAATTAGGCGGGCTTGCGCCAGACATCTTTACGATACACCGCTGTAAGTTTACACGCAAGTGCTTGGTGAATCATGCACTTGCTCTGAAAACTTGCGGCGGTGTAACGTAAAGACGATACGTTACGCCGCCGCAGTTTTTGCTGAATCTGGCCCTATAACTTTTGCGCAAACCAATCAATAAATGCTTATTGTAATTTTTTTTACCAAAAATATGTAAAAGAATACGTATCGGCCTAAACTGAGGAAAAATAATATTTTTTAAATATATTTTTGGGGGATATTTATTATAGCAAAAAGTAAAAAATATTGTTTTTTTTTTTCAAAATTGACGCTCTATTTTTGATTATAGCGCAAAAAATAAAAACCACAGAGCTGATCAAATACCACCAAAAGAAAGCTCTATCTGTGGGAAAAAAATGTCAATTCTGTTTTGGAGCCACGTCGCACGATAGCGCAATTGTCAGTTAAAGCGACGCAGTGCCAAGTCACAAAAAAATTGCCTGGTCTTTGGTCAGCCAAATGGTCCAGGTCTTAAGTGGTTATTCAATTACTACTTGCGACTATAAAGCGAAAAGGGTCGGACGATCTGTCGTACGATTTTCAGATCGTGTGTACGGGCCATTAGGGTGCGGAACTTAATTGAATTACTGATTGACATTTCTCAGTGATGATTGCTATATACCGGAACAAATTATTGGTATTGTTAAATGTATTTATCTATTTAAAATAATTGTATTTATTTATTTTGTTCTGTATAGGTATTTGTTTTGTGTTTTTTTTATATGTGTAAGAAAAAAGAAATAAAATAAACTCAAAAATGATTTGAGGGAAAAAACAAAAAGCAAACAAACAAAAAAAACACTACTTCAACCACTTAAGGACCGCCTAACGCCGATATACGTCGGCAGAATGGCACGGCTGGGCACAATCACGTACCTGATGGGGAAATTCATCATCACAAAATTAAAAGTAATAATGTTTATTATTATTATTATTATTATATTATTTATTATAATTATTTATATTTATTTATTGTATTATAATTCATGATTTTGTGTTTCAAATTGTATTATACCCGGGATGTCTACTAGACTCTTGGACAGATTTAAGTGAGTTATTCCTAAGAATTACAGGCCTACAATATAAAACGCCAAATTTCCATGCAAAATAATGGTACCGCTTTCAGCACCTAAAATCTGAATTAATCATACCGCTAGGGAGGTTAATAACCACTTTCCCCCCAGAAATATTTACCCCCTTCATGGCCAGGCCATTTTTTGCGATACAGCACTGCGTTACTTTAACTGACAATTGCGCAGCCGTGCGACCCAAATAAACATATATGTCCTTTTTTTCCCACAAACAGAGCTTTCTTTTGGTGGTATTTGATCACTTCTGCATTTATTTTTTGTGCTTTAACTGGTTGCCGACCAGCCACCTTCATTTTACGGCGGCAGGTCGGCTCCCCTGCGCGGGAGCACGTAATATAACGTTGGCTCTCGCGCAGGCCACTAGGGGTGTGCGCTCGCCACCCGCTCGCCCCTGACTCCTGTTGCGCGTGCCTGGCGGGCGCGATCGCCGCCGGGCACACACGATTGCTGGTTACAGAGCGAGGACCGGGAGCTGTGTGTGTAAATACACAGCTCCCGGTCCTGTCAGGGAGAGAAATGCTGATCTTCTGTTCATACAATGTATAAACAGAAGATCAGTCATTTCCCCTAGTGAGGCCACCCCCCTACAGTTAGAACACACCCAGGGAACATACTTAACCCCTTCCCCGCCCCCTAGTGTTAACCCCTTCCTTGCCAGTGGCATTTTTAAAGTAATCCAATGCATTTTTATAGCACTGATCGCTATAAAAATGCCAATGGTCCCAAAAATGTGTCAAAAGTGTCCGAAGTGTCCACCATATTGTCACAGTACCGAAAAAAAATCGCTGATCGCTGCCATTATTAGTAAAAAAAAAATATTAATAAAAATGCCATAAAAATACCCCCTATTTTGTAAACGCTATAAGTTTTGCGCAAACCAATCAATAAACGCTTATTGCGATTTTTTTTAACGAAAAATATGTAGAAGAATACGTATCGGCCTAAACTGAGGAAAAAAAATGTTTGTTTTATATATTTTTGGGGGATATTTATTATAGCAAAAAGTAAAAAATATTATTTTTTTTTCAAAATTGTCGCTCTATTTTTGTTTATAGCGCAAAAACTAAAAACCGCAGAGGTGATCAAATACCACCAAAAGAAAGCTCTATTTGTGGGGAAAGAAGGACGCCAATTTTGTTTGGGAGCCACGTCGAACTACCGCGCAATTGTCAGTTAAAGCGACGCAGTGCCGAATCGCAAAAAGTGCTCTGGTCTTTGACCAGCAATATGGTCCGGGGGTTAAGTGGTTAAACAAAAAAATATTGACTAATTTGAAAAATAAAAAATATATATATTTTTTTTACTTTCTAAAACACGTGCAATAAAAAATGTAAAAAAATCGAATTTCTTTATCATATTTCTTTATTCAATTTGGGCCAATATGTATTCTGCTACATATTTTTGTTAAAAAAAATCTCTCTTTTAGTTTATCCAAAATGAAAAAGAAAATGCCTTTAGTTCTACTTTAATAACCTAGTAGTATCAGTTGATATCACTTCTTACTTTATGATGATGTCACAGTCAGAGTATATACAAGATGTATGTTGTGTATTTGGTTCTATTTTAGTTGCATGCATTTTGAATTATGAGATGTCGGGAAAACCCCTTTAAAGTTGAGTCTCTTGATTCTTGTGAAGACTTTCATCTGGGAAATCTCCAGCCTCGGGTATGTATCTTCACTGGTTGATCTGTGCTTGATTTACAGTCTGCAGAGACTTCAGTACAGGGGAACATATCAAAAGCCGCATTAAACTCATGCTCTGACCTCCCGTTGTACACCATTTCATATATAACGATGGATTCTGGAAATTGCGTTTATCGTGTTGCCCATTTTGGCCTCATAGTTTATACATTTTTGTGATTGTGGAAATCCCCAGCAACTAACTCCAGACAAAACCTTTTTCCTTTTATATATATATTTTTTTGTTTTGGATATAATATGGATAGGATAGTTCTTTTGTCTCTGTCCCCAATGGGGATATTTGCCCTCAATTCCTGTCCTGTCTTGAATTAGGCCCCGTACACACGACCGAGTTTCTCTGCAGAATTCAGCCAGAAACTCGATCGGAGCCGTATTCTGCCGAGAAACCCGGTCGTGTGTACACTTTTGGCCGAGGAAGCCGACGAGGATCTCGTCAGGCCAAATAGAGAACATGTTCTCTATTTCCTCGTTAGTCAATGAGGAAACTTGGCTCGTCGAGATCCTCGGCGACTTCACAAGGAACTCGACGAGCAAAACGTGTGTACGGGGCCTTAGAGAAATCTGCTCAACCAGGACACAGGCAGCAAAGAAAAAACAACGAGATTCTAACCCTTTCCAAGCAACTAAACAAATGTGATTTTGCGGTTGTCTGTGACCCAGTTGGAGAAATTCTGCTTACTTCCTGAAAAGGTGACCCCCACAGGCAGTGGTGGCCCCTGTTTTGATCCAAAATGGACCTTTTTAGGATTTTGAAAGCGCAACAACGTTTTTAGGATGCATCACTTACGTCCTGATTCTCTCTCCCTGCCACTATTATTGACAATTACCGGCTGTCAAAATGACAGCTGGGATTTGCTTAGTTTTACACTGCAGGAGTGGCTGTCAGCAGCCTGTGTAAAATGCCACTTGCAATTACTCTGCAATTGTCATTGATTAAGTGCAATGACTCTATGGGGTTGATTTACTAAAGGAAAAAAAGACTGTGCACTTTGCAAAGTGCACTTACTCCAGAGCTTAGTAAATGAGCAGAAACTCTGCTGACTTCCATCATCCAATCATGTGCAAGCAAAAATGCATTAAAAAAATAAATAAATTGCGCGTGATTGGGTATTCTTTGCAAAGTGAATCTTTACCTCATTTACCAAGCTTTGGAGCAACTGCACTTGCAGAGGGCAACCACACTTTGCAAAGAGCACAGTCTATTTGCCTGCAGTAAATCAACCCCATATACTGGGGGGAAGCTCTGCTGATTTTATCATTCAATCATGTGCAAGCAAAATGCTGTTTATTTTCCTTGCATGTCCCCCACAGATCTATAGTGCATGCATTTTTTATGTTGCTTAATAAGTAAATGTGGCAAAAAATGCTGTTTTTTTTTTTTTTTTTCAAGAACCTATGCTCTTCATTTTTTCCACAAAAATAAAATATTTCGCAAAACAACATTGTAGTAAATTACAACATTATCAGCAAATAAACAGCCCAACTGTGGGAAGGAAGTGCAGTGGAAGGATCTTGTTAAGAAAGAAATATTGCCCTCTGGGTGATCTATGTACTTTGCGGATATCTACCTTTTATTATTATGAAGAAATATGTGTTTGTTTAACTGTGTCCATGTGAAAAATGAATGGGAGTGTTTTTATAATTATAAATCAGCTGCTACACCTGCAATGCGAAAGTGGCAGGGTCTGTATCTCTTAAAGCTGAGTTCCACGTAAAAGTGGAACTTCCGCTTAATCCACTCCTCGCCCCCTTACATGCCACATTTGGCATGTCATTTTTTTGGGGGGAGTGGGGGCTTCAGGAGGAGTGGGACTTCCTGTCCCACTTCCTCCTTCCGCAGAGGGGCTGCTGAGGCGAATAGTCTAATCACCTTCTGGCATCCCCTCCCTGTAGGCGATCGCCTGGGACACGTGACAGGTCCCAGGCGATCGCCTGTCCATTTGGATGGCGCAGCGCCACTCACGCATGCGCAGTGGGTGCCCGGCCGTGAAGCCGAAAACTGTCACGGCTGGGTGCCCACACTTAGAATGAAGACGCTGGAACGTGGAGAAGGTGAGTGTATGTTTATTAAAAGCCAGCAGCTACACTTTTGCTGCTGACTTTTAATAAACATTAAAAATGACTGGAACACCCCTTTAAGGGTCATTTACAATGACGTACATTCCGACTTTGAGAGCACAAGTTACATGACATGTGAAAATGAATGGTTCCCTATCAGAGCGGTCTTAACTGGTTTGACTTGTGTCGGTTCTACTTTGAAAAAGGTTCCTGCACTACTTTGGTCTGACTTGGGCACAATTTCAGCCCATTGATTTGAATGTAAGCCGCATGCAAGTCGGATCAGTTAAGATGACTTGGTGGCATACGACTTGGTCTCTAAGGATCTTGAAGCAGAGCCCCACGCCGAAGTATAAAAAAATGGCATGGCTTTGATCTGGTATGGGTTTTGAGGGGAAACCCCATGCCAAAAAAAAAAAATACTGCGTGGGGTCCTCCTTTAATCCATACCAGAGCCACATTCGAGCATGCAGCCAGGCAGGTCAGGAACCTTCTGGACCATACAAAGCCACATGCCCTCAACAATGGGGGGAGTGCTTTGGGTACAAGTGCCTCTTCTTGACAACCCTGGGCGGTGGTTGTGGGCGTCTTATTGGAACCTGGGGGCCCCCAGATCCCACCCCCCCCATGTTAATGAGTAGGGGGTACCCCTACCCATTCACCCCCCCAAAAAAGCAGTGTAGTGTAAGTAAAAACAAGAGACAGTTTTTGACAAGACCTTTATTAAAAAGGAAGTATGTCCTCCATCATAGCTTCAATGTGTCTTCTTCCTCTGGTTCTCCCTCTGCTGCTGTCTTCTCCCTTCAGTGACCAAAGGGTCTGGTATGGTCTCTGTTTTTTTTTTATTTTGCCGTAGGGTTTGCTCTCAACATTCATACCAGACTCAAAGGGCCTGATATGGTCGGATCAAAGTTGGATCCCGACCATTAAAGTTGCATGGAAGTCGGACATGAAGTCGCAGGGCAACAGGGTACGTGTTGTACGTCACTGCACTTTGCTAGACGATACACGATCGTGTGTAGGCAAGGCCGTTTTAATGATCAAGTTGAAAAAAACTTTGTTTGTTCTAGACCCCGAAAAATGATCGTGTGTACGCAGCATTAGTGTAGACTTCTGGGAAAATCAGGCACAAACAGGTAATGACATTTCTAGGGGGGGGAGTTCTGTATACCATCTGTGTACAGAACACCTCAGCATGTTACAGAAAATTATAGGGCTGTAGATTGAAAGGGAAAGGTCATTTTCAATAACATTCATTTACAATATGACTTGTGTAGCATTTGTATACACTATGTTTATATATATATATATATATATATATATAGGGAGAGAGAGAGAGAGAGAGAGAGAGATAGATATAGAGAGAGAGAGAGAGAACATTTCCCTATTTTTGTTTTTTACAATTCATGAATAAATTAATTTAGCCAGGGCATCTATGCATCAATGATCACTAATCAAGAATAGGGATAAGCCGAACACGGTTCGGTTCGCACCAGAACCTTCGAACGGACCGAGCGTTTGCGTGAACATCTAGAACCCCATTGACGTCTATGGGACTCAAACGTTTGAATTCAAAAGTGCTCATTTTAAAGCCTAATATGCAAGTTATTGTCGGAAAACGGGTTTGAGAACCTGGGTCTTGCCCCAGGGAACATGTAGGAAAAAAAAAAAGTTTTAAAAACGGTAGTTTTTTCTGGAGCAGTGATTTTAATGATGCTTAAAGTGACCAAAAAAATGAAAAATTCCTTTAACCACTTAAGACCTGGACCTTTATGCAGGTAAAGGACCTGGCCATTTTTTGCGATTCGGCACTGCGTCGCTTTAACTGACACATCATGCGATGTGGCTCCCAAACAAAATTGGTGTCCTTTTTTTCCCAGAAATAGAGCTTTCTTTTGGTGGTATTTGATCACCTCTGCGGTTTTATTTTTTGCGCTATAAACAAAAATAGAGTGACAATTTTGAAAAAAAAACAATATTTTTTACTTTTTGCTATAATAAATATCCCCAAAAAAGATATAATTTTTTTTCTCAGTTTAGGCCGATACGTATTCTTCTACCTATTTTTAGTAGAAAAAAATCGCAATAAGCATTTATCGATTGGTTTGCGCAAAATTTATAGCGTTTACATAATAGGAGATAGTTTTATTGCATTTTTATTAATATTTTTTTTTTTACTACTAATGGCGGCGATCAGCGATTTTTTTCGTGACCGCGACATTATGGCGGACACATCGGCCAATTTTGACACATTTTTGGGACCATTGTCATTTTCACAGCAAAAAATGCTATAAAAATGCATTGTTTACTGTGAAAATGACAATTGCAGTTTGGGAGCTAACCACTAGGGGGCGCTGAAGATGTTAAGTGTGACCTCATATGTGTTTCTAACTGTAGGGGGCGGGGCTGGACATGTGACGTCATTGATCGTGTTTGCCTATAACAGGGAACACACAATCAATGACAGCGCCACAGTGAAGAACGGGGAAGCTGTGTTTACACACAGCTCTCCTCGTTCTTCAGCTCCGGAGGACCGATCGCGGGACACCGGCGGCGATCGGGTCCCGCGGCCACGGTCACGGAGCTTCGAATCGGGTCACGTGCATGCGCTGGGCGGCGCGTGCGACCCCACGGCTGGGCTTAAAGGGCAACGTACAGGTACGTGGATGTGCCCAGCCGTGCCATTCCGCCGACGTACATCGGCGTGAAGGGGTCCTTAAGTGGTTAAATAACCTACCTGCTGGGTGTCTATAGTATGTCTGTGAAGTAGCACATGTTTAGAACTGTCCCTGCACAAAATGAGATTACTATAAGAAAAAAGTAATTAAAAACTGCTTGCGGCATAAATGTAATGTCTGGTCCCTACAATATGGATTAAAATAATTGAGAAAAATAGCATGAGTTTCCCCCCACTCCCCCCAGGTCATTACAAGCCCCTTCGGCCCTATATTCTTTGAACAGCAGTATATAGGCGGTGCAAACAAGACAGGGACTGTAGGTTTGTTAAGTAGAATCTGTTTGTAATTGTGAACTGGTACTTTTTTAAAGTGTAGCTCCAGCCATAAAATCTTTTTTTAAGCTTTTCTGAAAACATAGAGAAGGGTTATCACCCCTGTAACATTGGTTTTGTGTCTGTGTGCATCTGTTCAGAAGACTGCAATTCACTTTCTGTCCCAATGACAAATGTTTTTTTTTTTTTTTGTGAAACAAGGATTGGTGATAAAGCAACAGTGGACAGGAGACACCTCTTAGGCCCCGTACACACAACCGAGTTTCTCGGCAGTATTCAGCTAGAAACTCGATGGGAGACGTATTCTGCCGAGAAAACCGGTCGTGTGTACACTTTTCGCCGAGGAAACTGACGAGGATCTCGTCGGGCCAAAAAGAGAACATGTTCTCTATTTCCTCGTTAGTCAATGGGAAAAGTTGGCTCGCCGAGATCCCCGGCGGCTTCACAAGGAATTTGACAAGCAAAACGATGTGTTTTGCCCGTCGAGTTTCTCGGACGTGTGTACGGGGCCTCATAGAAGAGAATTTCCCTTCCTAGGGGTAGATTTCCTCTCACTTCCTGTTGTCTCCTTCCGTTTGCAAGTAGGAGTCGTTTATAAGTTGGATGTTTGAAAGTAGGGGCCTGCCGTATATACTCTGCATAAATTTGGGCCCTAGGTGTTGATGTTGCCACAATACTCTAAGCCCTCACAGTTAGTCTTGGTGGGCGCTGGAACGCCCTGCTGTGTGAACTATTATATCAAGAACTGTAATTACATGCCATTGTTGAACAGTGGTAGGAAAATTGGGCTTTTGGTGCTGGCGCTGGTGCCACAACACTGTAAGTCCTCACAGTTACTCTTGGTTGGCGCAGGAATGGGCCCTGCTGTAAAAAATATTAGATCAAGAATTGTAATTACATGCCCCTGTTGAACAGGGGCAGAAAAATTGGGCCTTTGTTGGTGGTGATGGTGCTGGTGCCACAACTCTGTAAGCCCTCACAGTTACTCTTGGTGGGCACAGGAATGGGCCCTGCTGTGAAATATTATATTAATAATTGTAATTACATGCCCCTGTTGAACAGGGGCAAAAAAATTGGGCCTTTGTTGGTGGTGGTGGTGGTGCCACAACACTGCAACCCCTCACAGATACTCTAGTTGGAGCACAGGAATGAGCCCGCTGCAAAGTATTGAGCCATAATTGGCCAAAGCCACCCTGGCACATTGAGTCTGCTTCTGAAAGACCTCTCATTGTGTGATGCTGCTTTGTGTGAATTCTATTGATATAAGATGTGTAATGGAACTTGCCAAGCTGTATGCAGAGACAGAACGTCTGTCTAGGGATGTGGATTGAGAAGAGATCATTGTGTGATGGTGTTTTGTTTGAGTTCCGGTAATGAAGGAATGTGCAGTGATTAGGTCATGATAACTATAGCCCGGCGCCAAGATGTCTAGAATGTTTAGCAATTAGCCATCTGAAGGTGTATTGAAGCCCCCCAGGGTGTGGGTGGAGAGTTTGATTGTTCATGTGCCTTGAAAACTGTATAAAAGCTGAGAGTGAACCATTAAATTTGTCTTAATTTTGGAACAAGTACAGAGCTGCGTGTCTCGTCTTGATTCTGGGAAAATGGGATGGATCGGGGTCCTGTTGGTTGGAGTGTCGATAAGCTGTCTTGGATGTGATGGAAGGTCGTAAACGGTGGTGACCATTACAGGGAGTAAAAACAGGAATCGACCAGCTGTTTTTACTGCCCCCTGGCTACCCGGGTTAAATGAGCCATGGTGGGAACAGCAAGTGTGTAGACCTAGAACCCAGGAATGGGTTTGCAGTATAGAGATGATGGGGGCCCCTCATAATGGGCACAACAGGTGTACAGACCTGAGAACTCAGTACAGAGATGATGGGGACCCCTCATAATGGGCACAGCAGGTGTACAGACTGGGGAACTCATGGCAGGGATGATGGTAACCTCTCATGTTGGGACACACTGGAATGCTGATTGAAAACCCCATACAAAGATGATGTGAACCCCTCACAATGGGCACAGCAGGTGTAAAGACCTGAAAACCCAATGCAGAGATACTGGGGCACCTCTAAATTGGGCACAGCAGGTGTAAAGACCCAATAACTCAATGTAGAAATGGTGGGAACCCCTCAAAATGGGCACAGCAGGTGGAAAGACCCAAAAACTCAACATAGGAATGGTGGGAACCCCTCAAAATGGGCACAGCAGGTATGGGGTCCCCTGGTAGGATATTGAAAGAGTTAAACTATTAGGTTTTTTTTTATCTCTCTAGTATCCTCCAGCAATTGAAATATTCCTTTTGGTCACATCAACTCTTCAAATCCCATGCTGCCCAAGTGGAGAAGAAAGGGATGAAGATGCCAGCTTTCATATTCATACCATAGCAGATTATTTTTAAATCAGGGTCCAGAGAAAAGGTGACCCATTCATTTTCATCGCCATAATTAGATTTGATGGCACGGCACGACCACGCGTCCTCCATACCTCGGCCATATATTAAGGCGTTAACCTTGAATTTGTTATCTGATGCTATAATTTGCTGGCCTTGCATGCCGCAGCTCCTGTAAGTGTGTTGAGCAGCTACGTGACTGATTACCGCCTAATGCTTTCACACCAGCTGATCTAGAACGTTCCGACTACATTTAAATCACAAATGACTGTCTCTCCTGCGAAAATTATCTCAGGCCGGCGGAGCCAAACTCCGGAGCCCATCTTAATGCGGCGCGCCTGCATAATGACAACACTGTGTTTGTGTAGGCACAGATGGGTAGGTTGATGGATAGGTGACACTTTGCTGGAGTACATGCGGCATTGTGACACGCTAACAAGTAATAGACACAGGTAGCGTCTGTGTTAATTGAAAAGGAAGGTGATGCATTACCGCGGGAGCTCAGATTTAATGTTCCAATCATACACTATTAGTCCGTTAAGTAGTTTATTAATACAGTGAATAAAAAAGCAGCTGAAACTGTCCTTGGATTGAAGGAAACATCCCGACGGTTAAGGAGACATTCCACCCAACGGTAACAAAGTTGCATCAGAAGGGAAACCGCAGAGAAGATACTTTGGGGGTTATTTACGAAAGGCAAATCCACTTTGCACTACAAGTGCAAACTACAAGTGCAAATTGCACCTGGAAGTGCAATCGCTGTATATCTGAGGGGTAGATCTGAAATGAGGGGAAGCTCTGCTGATTTTATCATCCAATCATGTGTAAGCTAAAATGCTGTTTAATTATTTTCCTTGCATGTCCCCCTCGGATCTACAGCGACTGCAGTCCCAAGTGCACTTTCAGTACAATTTCAAGTGCACTTGTAGTTTGCACTTGTAGCGCAAAGTGGATTTGCCTTTAGTAATAACCATTTGAATTATTAAAGCCAAACCCCATGCCGATACAAAAACAGTCATGTACCCATTTGCAAATCATTAAATGTATTTTTAACCCCTTCATGACGAAGATAAACAAAATAAACGCCCACGCAGTTTTGCAACTTTGACTGTAAAACTGTACATATCATCGCAACTACTTAGTGTATCTACATGAATTTTACCTTTTTTTTCAGGACAAATTAGGCATTAAACAGGAACTCTGGCTGACCTCCCCATTTTATTTTTTTGGCCCCACTTGGTACTTGCCAATTTTAGATAATAACCCATCCAGTGGATCCAACGTTGTCCCGCTGAGATCCTCTCATGCATGTCCACAGCTCCGTCCAGCACTACTAAGTTCTCTCTGATGTCATCGAGGGGCCCGCCAGCTCTTCCAGGGTTCATCGGGCCGGCCTCTCGATGACCCGCCAATAGGCCAGCCTCCTACTCCTTTCTTTGAATGAAAGGAGATGCCTCCTGGGATATGTGACGTACAGCAGGCAGTGTGCGCATCATTCACATGGGGAGGCGGGGTGAACTTTAAATAATAATAATAAAAAAAAAACGTAACCTTGTGGCTCTTCCGAATTCCTAGGGGTGAATAGTGCATATAGCAGTAGTAATGAAATGTCCGCAACAAGTGTCTTTTCTGTGCTCTTTATTACCCAGCCGGGTAAAAACAATGAACTGGTGATAAAAGGATGATAAAAGGATAGAGTTTGAAAGAAGGAGAACAGCAGATTTAGGCGTAGTATTTGGAACAGTCCTGCTCCCATACATAACACTTTCTGCACCGCTCCTGCCTGAGTGGGCTTAGTGTACCCGGACAGGCCTCTCTCATTGACCTGGTATCACTTGAACCTCTGTAGGATAAAGTCTCTGCCACAGACCCTCCTGAAATGAACTTGGACTTGAGAAAAAGTCTCTGCCACAGACCATCCTGAAATAGACGTCAGGAAGACACCTCTGCCATTTCCTCTCTGATTGTAGATACGGAGGCAATCCTCCTTGGGTGAATTACGCCTGGATCTCCTTCTTAACGTCGCCCAGGTACCGACTGACAGGTGGTCAATCCTTCAGTGTCCGTCTACCTTGATCCCCGGTGGTTTGTCGAAATCCTTTTGGATCGTCAGCCTCTCATTGGCACTCCTCAGACGGACTCCCCTCCGAACAGCTATACCGCTTGGGATCCTCAAAATAGGGGAACCCAGTCGATCACTGGGTCCCTGTCGCTGCTCAAATGTTCCGGACCAACATGGTCCCGGAACCAGGCCATAACGCCGGGGAGCCGTGATGTGGTCACCCTAAAGGTGGGTGCCACACTCGGAGAAGAAGACCCAGACTTAATGGCATCTGTACCCTCTCCCAGCATGCCCAGCGAGGACACTCCCTCCTGATTGGCTGCTGGTAAAGGACACCCAAGCCTTAACTCCACTGCTGCCACCTGTTGCCCCGGGGTGGGATAACACCCCAGCAGCAACAGAATGAGCCCACAGTACAGCCAAGCTGAAATAGAGACCCTACTTGAACATTGTAATTGGAATCAGAGTCATTAACACTCTGATCACCCTCTAAATTTCAATAGCACCAGTACTTAGAAGTAACCAGGCGCTACACTGACAATTGCGCGGTCTTGCAATGCTGTACCCAAATGTTTCCCCCCCCCCCCCACAAATAGAGACTTATGTTGGTGGTATTTGATCACCTTTGCATTTGTTGACTTTTGCGCTATAAACAAAAAAAGACAGACAATTAAAAAACAAAAAAATTCTGCTATAAAACATATCCAATAAAAAAAATCGAATTTCTTCATAAATTTAGGCCAACATGTATTCTGCTACATTTTTTTGGTAGACAAAATTCCCAATAAGTGTGTATTGAACATTAAAGCATCTAAAAACTATAGTATATGTACTGGATTTTTTTTATACTAGTAATGGCGGCAATTGCAGCAATTAGTGTGGCTGCAATATTGCAATGGACAATCGGACATAACTTACACTTCGCGGGAACCAGGAACATTATTACAGTGATCAGTGCTAAAAATATGCACTGTCAGTGTACTAATGACACTGGCTGTAAAAGGGTTAAACATCATGGGCGATCAAAGGGTTAACTGTGTGCCTAGCCAGTGTTTGTGTTTACTATGTGGTGCTTTTATTAGGGGAAAACATGGCATTTATGTCAGAACGGAGCTCTGCCTTGTTTACATAGTCTGTGAGTCTCTGACCAACGATTGGTGGGTGCCAGCGGACATCGAGTGCCTGGCACCCGCAGATCGACTTCTGCTGTAAATAATCACAGTAGCTGCGGCACGCGTACCCCCTGCAGGCGGAAATGAAGGATCATGTATATAGATCTAATCCGGCGCCAGGGCCTTCTTTTAATATCAATTGGACCCTGGGCAAAAAAATTCTTGGGCCCTCCCCCCTCCATGTAGTTTCACTCTTGTTCTGATCAATGGCAATGCTGATTTTTTTTTTTTTACCAACTACCAATATAAAGAGTTTCAACACTGGCCACCTATGTAATAGGGGTTTATACTGACCACTAATGTAATAGGGGTTTACACTGACCACTAATGTAATAGGGGTTTACACTGACCACTAATGTAATAGGGGTTTACACTGACCACTAATGTAATAGAAGCAATTTGCTTACCTTTGCAGAACATGCTGATGGTAGGCTTAATGACCACAGTTGTAGGCATGATTTTCAAGCATGTCCCTTTATTTCCCCAGTGGGCAGCATTCAGAATAGGTGATGGTGAATATGACCTCAGGGAGGCATGATATACATATGAATACCACCCCTATTTACATATGAATGCTGCCGCTATTTACATATCAATGTCAATGGTAAAATACAGGATCTGCAGGTGAGTCATCTGTACACAACAATAGGGCAGAGCTGGGCAGCATTAGTAACAGAACTTAACACTGAAATATCATGACACAGCATGGGACTAAAACCTCAAGGGACGAGGGAATTTAAACTGGGATAGTTTACAGGGATGAGGCATCTGCTTTGGGCCCCACAACAACGACGGGGCCCAGGGCAGCTTCCCCTTTTGCCCTACCTTCAACACAGCCCTATCTGGCTCACAGCTGCTATAGAGCAGTCGGCAAGTGGCTAAAGGATGAAAAACAGAAATATTTTTGAAGTAGGGGAAATTTTGGTAAAATCAGTCATCCACCCCTAGAAGTTACAAAGCAAATGTAGGATTACACACCACCTATGCGTACATTTGAGAGTAGGAAGACTAATAAATATCTTAGATGACAAAAGAATAATAATAAAAAAACTTCTGTTCTTACTTTAATTAAAAAGTACAGATGAACACAATGTAAAGACACGAGCGTCGCAAATCGGCAAGATAACATTTATGTTCAATACTAATGAGTACAAATCCTGTGAACAGCCTTGTTGGAGCTCCAAAACACTAAATATATTTCATTTATTTTGACAAAGCTTGTCAGTATCAGATGGGATAATGTTCTGTTCTTAGTCCAGTTATTTCTCAGGACGTGGGTTCTTTAAAGGGTAACTTCATTTTGGTGGGAAAAAATAGCAAATTAAAAAAGCAAATGAAAAAATATGTAATGTAGCTTATACAACAGTTACACAAGTCATATTATAATTGAATGTTATTAAAACTGTAGCTTTTCTTTTCATTTTGCAGCTTTGTAGTTTTCTATAAAATGCAAAATGACACCCTAGACACGTTCTGTAGACAGATGGTGTACAGAACGCCTCCCCCCGAAACATAAGTTCCTGCTTGTGTGATTGGCTCACTGATTTTCCCTGAAGTCTCCAAAGATACACTGATGCCCTGTACACACGAGCGGAATTTCCATCAGAAAAAAAGTTGGATGTTTTTTCCGACGAAATTCCGCTCAAGCTTGGCTTACTTACACACGGTCACGCAAAAGCTCTCTGAACTTCCGAGCGCTAAGAACGCGGTGACGTACAACACTACGATGAGGCGAGAAAAAGAAGTTCAGTGCTTCCGAGCATGTGTCAAATTTTTTCCAGAGCACTCATCGTTTTTTTTTACATCGGAATTCGATACAGACAAACAGATTTTCCGATAGGAATTTTTTCCATCTGAAAAATTCAGAACCTGCTCTCAAACTTTTGCTGACGGAAATTCTGCCAGCAAAAGTCTGATGGAGCATACACACGGTCGGAATTTCCGATGAAAAGATCACATCGGACTTTTGCTGGCAGAAATTCCGCTCGTGTGTATGGGGCATAAGTCAGATTTTGGTATCCCCCCCATGAACTGCAGGGCGGCAGCTCTTACAAGCAGAATCATTCTGGATGAAGGAGCACATGGAGCACCTTTGGACAGCAGTCAGTCTGTCTGGGGCAAGGGGAGTGTTGGATGTACTAGCAGATTTAGATACACTAACTAACTGAAGCCAGATTCCAGCTCACTCTTTTTAAGCAGTTGCAGCAACATTTTTTGTTTTTCCTTTTGTGATAAAGGTTTTACATAAATTAAAAAGCAGATCATTGTAAGCACTTCTGTCAGTGGTAAATGGTTTATCTCATCCCTGTAACTGCTACATTTGCAAGAGAGCTTGGTCTTTTGAAAAACAACAGAATTCCTGGCCAGATCATCAGATTAAATTAAAGGAAAGAAAGTCTAAAAAAAAGACAAAGCAGCCATTAAATATAAGGACTTGTAAGCTGCAATATACTGTAGTTATTGGTGTATAACACTCACTTTTTTACCCTGAAAATAGAGGGTAAACTGTGCCTGCGTGTTATTCACAGGGGGCTGAAACGTCCCTCTTAAAGTTAGGGTGCGTGTTACATGCCTGTGCGTGTTATACGCCGATAAATACGGTAATAAATATTTGCTTTTGGGTTTAATACTGCTTTAATTTCATCAAGGCGGTTATGTGCATCATCCCAGGGTCAGGTTTCCCATTGATGGTAAGTAACATTTATGTCCAGGGTGCCTCAAGGTTTTCTTTTAAAGGGCGTAGTGACTGAAAATACCATAGGGGCCTCCTTGGGTATATCAGTTAGTAAGCGACTGCTACAATTCTAGGCAAACTAAACATCGAAAAACCACCTGTGCAGCTTAGCGCCGGTTCACACAGGGGCGACTCGTCAGGCGACTCAGCCGCCTGACAAGTCGCACTCTGCTCTGTTCAATGGAACCGTTCTAATAGGAGCGACTCAAGTCGCTCCGACTTAGAAAAAGGTTCTTGCACGACTTTGGGGGCGACTCGCATTGACTTCAATACAGAAGTCATTTTGCAAGTCGCCTCTGAAGTCGTCTTGAGATCACCATGCCGAGTCACCACCAAAGTCGTGCCGCCCCCTGTGTGAACCGGGTCTTAGGCCTTCAAGATGCAAATACTCCTATTATATTTATATTTTTTTAGGTACTAAATTACTCAATCACTGGCCTTTACTGCTCTATGATATCACTCTGGAGATGAACCTGCCCGTGGTTGGAAAATAAAAGCCTTTAAGCCCTCCATTATACCCCTCAGCTGTGGGTTTACATTGAGAACAATCTCAGTTCTCCTTTGTCCCTCTTCCCAGCATTATAAATTGTGTGTGTGTGGAGAGCTTTACTCAAAAATCCATAAGATGAAAACTAATAATGCCTTCATATTTTTTTTCGGCTGGTAAAATTTACATTCAAGAGACTGCTGTGCATTGTTGTAATGGTGCCGAGTGACTCAGCCCGTGTTGTGACATTAAAATGTATTTTCTTTTCAGAACTCACAGCTATTACAAGTGAAAATATTAACAGTCTAACCAAACCAAAGAGCCCTGGAAGTTCCAGAAATCAATTTGTCTGAACTGCAAATAAGGAGTCTGCGAGCTTGGAATACAATAGCCAAAGACAGAATGGTGGGGTGATCTGAGAGATACGCAGGCTTATGTAGCTAGGCAGAGAACAGAGTAAAGTTCCCTATAGCCAAAGGCTATAGGTGTTAGGGACCTGCGTGACTGTCCAGTTCAGTAGTTTGTGAACCCTCCTCAAAATGTGAGACCCCAGATTTAGTGAGTAATGCCACGTACACACGATCGGAAATTCCGACAAGAAAACCGTGGATTTTTTTCCGACGGAATTTTGGCTCAAACTTGTGTTGCATACACATGGTCACACAAAATTCAAGAACGCGGTGATGTACAACAATACAACAAGCCCAGAAAAATTAAGTCCAATGATTCCGAGCATGCGTTTTATTGATTCAGAGCATGCATGTTTTTTGCACGTCGGAATTGCACACAGGCGATCAGAATTTCCGGCAAGAACTTTTCCCGTCTGAAAATTTGAGAACCAGCTCTCAAATTTTTGCTGTCGGAAATTCCGACAGAAAAAGTCAGATGGGGCCTACACATGGTCGGAATTTCCGACCAAAAGCTCACATCAAACTTTTCTTGTCGGAATTTCTGACCACGTGTACGTGGCAACAGAAGACCAAAATGAAAAGGTCTCTCCAAATCAGTTACATTGCATAATGAAACCTTGTTAGAGCAGAAGGCACTCACGTGGATCTTTCCATCACATATCCCAAAATTGGGAGAACTATTCCTCATTTTAAGATAGTGGGTGGAACCATGCAAACCACTCCTCTCTATGTCCCATGGCCAACAGCACATCAATGGAAGCACGAAAGCCATGGGTTATATTCTATACAGTAGGGTTTGGGACTCAACAAGAAAGTATGACTCAGAAGGTTATCATGAAAAGGGACTAATGGATCCAAACAAGCCCTTCAGTGATCCATCAAATAACACATTAGAACCTTGTTGGGAGAGTATGAGAAGGTATTTTCATGTCCTATTCCAACAAATATCCCAAAAATGTGAGGATTATTCCTCATTTCAAAATGGGTGGAGCCATGCAAATCATTCCTTAATGTTCCATGGCCAACTGTACATCAATGGAAGCATGAAAGCCATGGGTTCTTTAGAGTAGGGTTTGGGACCCAACAAGAAAGTATGACCCAGAAGATTATCATGAGAAGTGGCTGAAGGAACCAAAAAGGCCCCCCACTGATCCATCAAATGGCACATTAGAACCTTCTAGGGACAGTATGAGAAGGTATTCACATGCATTCCCATGGATTGCATGGATCCATGCAAATCATTCCTGAATGCTTCATGGCCAACTGTACATCCATGGAAGCATGGAAACCATGGGTTCTATATATTAGGCTTGGGACCCAACAAGAAATAAGCCCCACAATGAGAAGAGACTAAAGGAACCCAAGAGCCTTTCAGCGACACAGTGATTAGCACATTGGAACCTTTTTAGAATAGTATGAGAATGTATTTACATGTCTTATTCCGACACATTTTGTATTTCAAAAAAGTATTATTCCTCATTTCAGGATAGTGGGTGAAACCATTCAAATGTCGTCTTTCCTGACGAGGTTCTTGGCAAGAATCTCTTGCAGCCCCAGTGTACAGACACTCTATTGAAAAGAACCGCCGTTCTTTTGAATAGAGCGAACGCGGTGACGTCACCGACTACGACGAGCATGCGCTCGTCACATTCGATGCCGTCGCCGCCATATTGCTACACCCTACCTATGCCTAGGAAGTTACCGCGCATGCGTCAAAGTCATTTCGAGCATGCACGGTTTTCCACTGCGACAGGTAAGTATACACACTCAAGTTTTCGCCAGCAAAACACTGCAGAGAATCAAGACGAGAAAATAGAGTACATGTTCACTATTTTTCTCGTCGAGATTTTGGGCAGTTTTCTTGACGAGAAACCTGAAAGCCTCGTGCACATGCACGGTTTACTCGGCAAGAAAGCTCTGCCAGCAGTTTTCTTTCTGGTTCTTGCTAAGAAAACCATGCGTGTGTACAAGGCTTGCCTCTGTCACTTGCGGGGAGATCATCCAGTGGGGGTGTTGGCATCTGCACTGCACCCCAGGCACCTGCATCTCCCTTGTCCACATTCTGCACTATTTGGAAGCCACTCAGATCAGATCTGTGGGAGTCGTTGGGAGACAAACTTTTGTTGAGTGATAGTGGTGAGCAGGGAGCAGAAGGCCTGAGCCAGAGGTGGTAGAACTGAGTTCCACCATGTTCCAGCTGAAAAAAAGCCCTGGGTATATTGTGGCATATCAGGAATTTATTCATGCAGACTTGTAAAGTTACTGAAAGGTCCACTTTAAAGTGCAGTCTTCAGACTGTAAAGTCCATTGGTTCCTTTAGCGCTGACTTTGGGCCATTCATTTCTATCATCTTTTAAGTGTAAAATTCTCTGTTGCTAAATATATCTTCTATAATTAATGCCGGCTACTCATTAGTATTGAAAACCAGCTAGGATGCAATTACACTTAGCTGACAAGGCATCTGGGAATGTCTCGCCCTAGAATGAGCTGTGTATCATGCATCGGGACCTTTGTTTTTTTAACAAAGTGCCAACATTTTTTTTTTAAATAATTTTTTGAAACCTTGGCAGCTTGGTAAAGCGATGTTTTCTTCATCATGTGTGCATAGTACGGTTGACTGATGAGCTTTATGCCCTAGTCACGGTGCTACGAATTTATCAGATGATGTTCCAAAGGGTATTTGATGGGCCTCATTGGGTTTTTACTGGCAGACAGGCAATCTGTTCCACCCTGGTTGTGTTGCTCACCCTGGAAATTTGCACTCGTACCGTTGGGCTATTCTAGCACTGAATTAGCATAGAAATTATGTATGCAGAAAGGATTGCTTGCCTGGTTGCATGATAACAAGCTGTTCCATTTACTGTTCACATCCCAACCCTGGAATGAGCTGATGACACTGGAAAATCTTGATCAGTGTTTGCAACTAATTAATTTTGTAAAGGGAAACTAAAATGGTTTGGGAACTTTTTTTTAAAGTTTTGTAAATTATATATTTTTTTAATTTTTATGTATTTATTTATTTTGTATTTATTTAACCACTTCCTTACTGGGCACTTAAACCCCCTGCCTGCCCAGAGGACTTTTTGCGATTCGGCACTGCGTCTCTTTAACTGACAATTGCGCGGTCGTGCGACATGGCTCCCAAACAAAGTTGACGTCCTTTTTTTTCCTACAAATAGAGCTTTCTTTTGGTGGTATTTGATCGCCTCTGCGGTTTTTATTTTTTGCGCTATAAACAAAAATAGCAACAATTTTGAAAAAAAAAAAATATTTTTTACTTGTTGCTATAATAAATAGCTCAAATTTTTTTTACATTTTTTTTTTTATCCCCAGTCTAGGCCGATACGTATTCTACATATTTTTAGTAAAAAAAAAAAAAAATCACAATAAGCGACTGGTTTGTGCAAAAGTTATAGCGCCTACAAAATAAGGGACAGAATTATTATTTTTTATTATTTATTTTTTTACTAGCTATAAATATGCACTAATTACTGTATAAATGTGACTGGCAGGGAAGGGGTTAACACTAGGGGGTGAGGAAGGGGTTAAATGTATTCCCTATATAGTGTTCTAACTGTGGGGGAAGGGGGGTGACTGTACAAGAGACACAGATCGGTCTCCTCTCTCCCTGACAGCACCGGATTCAGAAAGCCCGCCGTTACTTTGTGCGGGCGTAGCCTATCTCAGATACGCTACGCCACCGTAACCTAGTGAGGCAGGTTCTGTATTCAGAAAGAACCTGCACCCTAAGTTACGGCGGCGTAGCGTATGAGGGCCGGCGTAAGCCCGCCTAATTCAAAATAGGAAGATGTGGGCGTGTTTTATGTTAATTCAGTGTGACCCCACGTAAATTACATTTTTAACGAACGGCGCATGCGCCGTCCGTGGACGTATCCCAGTGCGCATGCTCCAAATTACACCGCCAAGCCTCATTGGTTTCGACGTGAACGTAACTTACGCAAAGCCCTATTCGCGAACGACTTACGCAAATGACGTAAACGGCACTAAATTAGACGCTGGCACAACATCCATACTTAAAATTGGATACGCCTCATATAGCAGGGGTAACTTTATGCCGGAAAAAGCCTTACGTAAACGACATAAAAAAATGCGCCGGGCGGACGTACGTTTCTGAATCGGCGTATCTACCTAATTTGCATATTCTACGCGTAAATCTCCGGAAGCGCCACCTAGCGGCCAGCGTAAATATGCAACTAAGATACGACGGCATAAGAGACTTACGTCAGTTGTATCTTAGCCAAATTTCGGCGTATCTTGCTTTCTGAATACAGAAAGAAGATACGCCGGCGCATGCTAGAATTTACGCGGCGTATCAATTGATACGTCGACGTAAATTGTTTCTGAATCCAGGTCTTTGTTTTTTTTTTTTTATATTTCAAGGTCAACCCACACAAATTTCTCCCTACCGTCTGACAATTTGACAAAGCTTCAATCTTTTTTCTCTACTGTGTTTGCATAGGTCCATCCATTATCTTGAAATTAGGAAAACAAAAAAAGACTTGGCTGGAGTTTTAGGTGTTTATTTATTGCACTTCCTACGTGATTACCAGTTGATATATTCTTGGGTGTGGAGTTAGGAGTGCCTAATATCAATGTGTATCTTGTTTGGTGATTTGTTATTTTTTGATTAAGAACATCAAATACAATGCATTTCGGGGGAAAAGTCCTCCGTCTTCAGGGTTAAAGTGTAACTAAAGGCAAAACTGTGGGTTGACATCAGAGCAGTAATAAAGGGGAAATCTTCAAATTTTAAACCCTACTTCTGCTGACACTGGTGGCATCCTGGGGTTTCCTGACTTTAGAGGGATTTCCTCTCCCTTCATGTATCGGCTATTCTACAGGAAATGAAGGGAAATCTCCCCTATGAGACACGGATGGCAAAAAAAAAAAAAAAAATGACAGGGGTTATACACTGTAACCCTCAATTCCTCTATCTAAAATGGAATGGAAACAAATATGTTTTGCCTTTAGTTTTACTTTTAACATCTGGAAAACAATCTGTTGGGGGGGAGTGGCTGAAATAAGAGTAGCAGTGAACACCACCCTGTTTAGTTTGCAGCAGAACTCCTGAACAGAGGAAACGTTTTAACCCAAACAGTGAACCCCATTAAAGTCTATGGGAGCCGAACAGGAAAATTCAAAAGTGGCCATTTTGAAGGCTTATATGCAAACAATTGGTCGCAAAGGGGGTGTGGGGGTCTGGGTACTGCCCTGGGGGATATGTATCAATGCAGTTTTTTTAAAAAAACAATAATTTTTTTCAGGAGCAGTGATTTTAATTATGCTTAAAAATTAAAAATTCCTTTAAATATGGTGCCTGGGAGGTCCCCTTAGTCTGCCTGTAATGTGGCGCATCTGTAGCATGCTGCAGCAAAATTCTTATCCAGTTGTCAGTGGGGAAGCCCATTGACAGCTGATGACTGATCGGTTGTTAAGGATGCTACGGCTGGTCCTTGACAAAGATTTGTCCAATCAGAACGCAAAATGCACTATGCATTGCCCTTGCAAATTTGGGTGTTCCCCGAACAGGGCAAACAGCTATTGTTCGGCTCAAACTCATGGGGAAGCCCAGTGACAGCTGATGACTGATCGGTTGTTAAGGATGCCACGGCTGGTCCTTAACAAAGATTTGTCCAATCAGAACGCAAAATGCACTATGCATTGCCCCTGCAAATTTGGGTGTTCCCCGAACAGGGCAAACAGCTATTGTTCCGCTCAAACTCATGCTCGGGCCAAATCCTTCGCCCAAAAGTATAAAAGACTATAAAACACTATAAGGCCCCGTACACACGACCAAACATGTATGCTGAAACTGGTCCGCGGACCAGTTTCAGCATACATGTTTGGTCGTGTGTAGGCGCGAGTGGGCAGATTTCCAGCAAACATTTGCCACGCCCCGCGTATTGTTTACGCGCGGACTTCTGTACGATGGTTAGTACAGCCATCGTACAGAAGCCCTCGGGCAGACATGTACGGTGAAAACGGTCCGACGGACCGGTTTCATCGTACATGTTTACTCGTTAGTACCTGGCCTAAGAGTAGCCTGTGCTGGAAGTTGATTCAAGTGTGACAGTGTAGATATGGTTGGTGCAAAGATTTTTGACACCCTAGACGAAAACCAAATTTTAATGACTGCTACCATTTTGGGGGTGGAGTCAGTCACCGACCTGGTGCATGATACACATGCAGCGTATGTAGGAGCCTGGAGGTGGGGGGGGTCACGGGTGCAGCGTCCCTGACTGATGTGCACTCTATGCCAGTGCCTGCCCTGCCTATAGGTAGTGCTGGCCCTGTACAGGGGATATGTACACATATCAGGGGATATGTACACATATCAGTGTCCATCAGTGCCCTCTATCAGAGCCACCTTATCAGTGCCTCCTCATAAGTGCAGCCTCAACAGTGCATATCAGAGCAGCCTATCAGTGCCCATTAGTGCTGCTTCATCAGTGCCCATCAGTGCAGTATTATAAGTGCCCATAAGTGGGGAACCCCTCATAGTGGGCACAGCAGGTGTGCAGACCCGGGAACTCAGCGCAGGGATGGTGGGAAACCCTCATAATGGGCACAGCAGGTTTACTGCTGAGCTGAAGGAACTGTTTACTGTGTCATATAATGGGGTAGTCTGAGTATGTACGGAGCACTCAGTTTGCAGAGCAGTCAGTTGGGTGCATGGGTTGCAATGTAAAGGCTTGTGAGTCAGTGGTGTGTATAGGGTGGAATTTACAAGCACCGGTTGGCTGTATTTTCCTCCACTGATGTCTCCCTAGTAGTGGCAGCTGGTGTTTTTTTTGGGGGGTGGCAAACACCCCCCAGCTGTTTGCCGGTTGGTCCGGTGTTCTGATGAGAAAGGTTCCCTCCTCACACGCTTTAATCAATGTTATATCCGCCCCTTGCAGAGTTGCACGAGCATCGGGAGCGTGCGGGATCGAGTGGCACAAAGTCGTCTCCTGTGCACAGGTGCCGTGTAGAGCTGTTAAAGTTTGGAACCTTTCGGCAGCTACGTTGTGCTTCATACTGTGCAAGCGCTACTCCTGCGCAGTGCAGGGCGAGCATTATTCGACGGGGGACATTTCTTGTCACAACACCGGCACTTACAACATCGTGGTGGCTTCCAGATCTTCCCCTCCTTCTCCTAAGTGTCCAATAGGATCGTGTGTCCTTTCAGCCAATCAGGTGACTGGGGTCAAAACCTGCTTCCTGATTGGCTGGTAGGAGGATTAGTGTTACAACAGCGAATATTCTCTCACTGTTGTAACACACCTGGGTGGACTAAGAGTGCACTCTCTGCGACCCAAGCCCACCCTATATTGAAGCCTATTAGAGCCTCTGGCTCTAATCGGTGCTTTAAAAAACAGCCCCTCTTCGTTGGAATTCATGCTTAATGGACGTGCCACCCTGCTTCCTATACACTGGAGCTGTGGCTCCCCAGCTAGGACTTTATCAGTATGTGAGTTACAGTAGTACCTAGGATGAGTGTCGGGAGCTGGGCGGAAGACACTTTCAGGCCAGGCTGGTTTGTATAATGGTCGTAGGACCGTGCAGGTTGCTCCCATACACATGTAGAGCGGAGTGGCTCTACCAAAAATCTGCTGCATATTAAAATGCCCCAGTCACGAGCCGCGCCATCTTCGTACTCCTAACCCCTACTCCTGTTTGTCTGTCCTGTCAGACTGAGACACCTGGCTCTACCCACAAGGCTGTTGTCATCTCCACACCAGAGAGCTGTGTACTCAGCGGTTGTGCCCTAGGTGGCTG
This sequence comes from Rana temporaria, assembly GCF_905171775.1. Taxonomy (NCBI): domain Eukaryota; kingdom Metazoa; phylum Chordata; class Amphibia; order Anura; family Ranidae; genus Rana; species Rana temporaria. The sequence goes on along the minus strand of NC_053496.1, from coordinate 44,570,288 downwards.
CTTAGTTCGCCTAGCGGTAGCGGTGAAAGATGATGTTATGCCGAGTAAATAGCTGCCTAACATGTGACAATTTAAATTTGCGCACACTTGTGGAATGGCGCCGAACTTCAGTACTTAAAAATCTTCATAGGTGACTCTAATTTTTTTTTTACAGATTACATGTTTAGAGTTACAGAAGAGGTCTAGTGCTAGAATTATTGCTCTCGCTCTAACGATCGCAGTATATGTAACCTGTGTGTATCTGTCTCTGATACTAGCCAGTGGCTCAACAGCCACTGACCTCACCGCATGTCCCTGCTGAGCACAGAGACCTCCACTGCCATGAACGCATATGTATGGTACGTTAAAGTCCACCCTCCTTGCCATTGCACACATTCATTACATGGTCAACAAGAGGTTCAATTAATTATTGGTTAGTCTCAAATATAATTAAAAAATGAAAAAAAAAAGCACCATTTAGAAGTGCATATTAAATACCTTTAAATCAGCAAAATACATTCCAGGTACATCAAAACAAAAGTTGGGTAAAGCCTTGGTGCCGGTTCACACAGGGGCATCCCAACTTACATCGCGACTTTGCAAGGCGATTTGGAGGCAAATTCAGCGTGACTTTGAGCAACTTGCAACGTGACTTAAGTTGCCTCCAGGACAGGCGAGGGAGGGGTTTGTCTGGGTAAACTATTTTCTTTTCCTGTAAAGTTGCTTCAATTAAGATGGAGATCCGACTTGGAGGCAATGGGTACAAGTTGCCTAGAAGTCGCCTTGAAGTAGTACAGGAACCTTTTCTGAAGTCAAGTCAGAGCAACTTTAGTAGTGTACATTAAGACCGCTCTCATTCACTTCAATGGAATTTCTCATGTCCAGCAACTTGAGGTCTGACAAGTCAGATCCCAAGTCTCTGTAGTGTGAACCGACACTTACGCTCCATTTTCTTTTTAGAAATAAGCCACATTCTGGGTAGACAAGCCTTTCTCTTGCCAGCATGCACTCTCAGTAGAAGTAGTGGTCTCTTTGCAGAGGTCCAACACACCCCCTGTTAAAGTGGAGGTTCACCCTAAAAACTAATTGTTAACATTAGACTAAGCATAGTAAGGGCATTTACTTTCGGCAGGTCTTTTTTTTTTCCGTACATTCCTTTATATTCTGATTTGGTCCAGGGCTTATGTGTTCTGATGACTCCGGGACTGGGCGTTCCTATCCCTGCCTCAGGGTTCCGATGAATGCAGGACTGGGCGTTCCTATCCTTTGGTTCGATGATTGACGGCTTGTGAAACAGGTGACCTGTCGCACAACGCGCGTCACCAGATTTCCGGAAATAGCCAAGCTGCGAGTTGGCACTATACTGCGCCTGCGCCCGCCGTGTAGAGCTGACTGTGCAGGCGCCGTATAGTGCCGACTCGCAGCTCGGCTATTTCCCGACGCGCGTTGGTGACGCACGTTGTGCGACAGGTCACCTGTTTCACAAGCCGTCAATCATCGAATGGAAGGATAGGAACGCCCAGTCCCGCAGTCATCGGAACCTGCAAGCCCTGGACAAAAACAGAATATAAAGGTATGTACGGAGAAAAAAAAAAAATTACCTGCCTAAAGTAAATGTCATTAGTATGCTGGCTCTGCTAGATGTAAAGTAATTTTTTTTTTTTGGGTGAACCCCCGCTTTAAGCTAGAGCTATCCAGTTAGCACATTGCATACCCCCTGCTGATTGAAGATCTCTAGCTTTGACTCATGACTTGACTAATATGGGCAATTATGTATTAAAGAGTATAGTAGGGGTATGGGATGTCCAACAAGCTTATATGGTCAGGTGTTCCCAAACTTGTTGACCATACAGTGTATGGCAATTTCACTCGTCTCTGTTTTTACACTGCTGTTTTCAGGAACCCTATTGGGATCTTGTTACGTAGCCAGTTAGGACGTTAATAGGAGAATTATTTAAATAAGCACTCTAGCTCTTTTGTTTTTGCAGCCTTCAACGCCATTACACGTGGCCCGTAATTGTTTTTTTCATTGGCGCGGGCTGATTGATGCTAATAAAGTGAGTGCAATTTAATATTTTGCTTTCCCCACTCCGCCAGAACATTTGTTAAACAAAGGGAAAGTACGACAACGCAGCTGACTATGCAAATGTTGAGTCTGAATAATTGGATTATTATACAAGCAGACTCTATAGAGATGTATCGCCAACATAAACCCGCTCCTTGAAGCTCTCACGTGACGCGGCCTTGGCAGGACAAACAGCGCGCTTTGTGGTTATGAGCTGGGGACGGCTGAGTGCAGTACAGCCCGCAGGTATATCACTACAAATGACTCGATGAAATAATCCCATTACTTCCTAATACATAATCCGCCAGGCACTGTTTCAATCAGGAGGAAGTGATTTTCATTATTGTATCCAGTATAAAGCATTGTCTCTCGCCTTCAGCAAGGAGCCATTGCACTCCCCAGTAATCAGCGCCTCCTGTATCATAATGTGTTTAATCTAGGACACCTCTGAGAAGTGCTTACCTGGCAGTGAGTGCTTAGGGGCAGTTTACCTTTAAATTAGATCTAAACCCAAGAACAAAAATGTAAAACAGAAATACAGCCAAACCTGTCAAGATGAAATAAATAGCCTGATAAAATAAAATAATAAAACCAGTCATTGTTGCAATATTTACCTGCAATCCAGAGATTTCCCCCACAGTGCTTTTTTTCTGCCACTAGATGTCCTCAATTCTGAGCCCAGGCCATCCCGGACACACCCCCAACTTGTGACTGGACAATGAAAGAAGAAGCAGCTCTCTTCATCTAAAAAAATGCTTCTCGTCAGCTATTTGTTCGGCTTTTACCTCTTACACTCCAGCCCTGCTGAAGAGGGGCGGCAAGAAGCAGATACCAAGTCAAATTTAGGTACAAACACTGTTTGTTTTTAAATAATAGATTTATAGTGCAGAACTTTCAGCCAAAAATATGATAAACATGAATAGTCCAAACCATAATGTTATGTTAAAAAAACAAAACCAGCTTTTTCTGAAGACTCCCCACAGTACTTTTTTCTGCCACTAGATGTCCTCAGTCTAATGGTCAGCATCAAACTGTGACTGGACAGTGAAAGGAGGAGCAGCATAGTGATGAGCTCAACCCTCTGTCAGTCTTCCCTCTCTTCCTATCAGCATGCTTCTTTCAGTGGATTAAAACGCAGATGGTGGAGGTGAAGCATGTGGAGGTTAAAATCTAAAAAAAAATAAACGGTAATAATGGTAGTTTTTTATTGCAATGTTGATTTTATGCATTTTTTTTCTTAAATTATTTTGATATTTAATAAAAAAAATGTAACCGTACTAATGGGTGTGATGGGATTAAAGAAAAAAAAAAAGTACTGATAGGAGCAGAGTGACAAAGTGACAAGCTGATCACTGTGCTACTGGGGGGCTTGTCCGGGAAAGCCTGGGCTCAGACTGAGGACATCTAGTGGTAGAAAAAAGAGCACTGCAGGGGAAATCTCTGGATGAAATAATGATTTGCAAATGATCTTTTAATTAGCTATTAATTTTTATCCTGGTAATTTCAGCTGGAGGCTACTTTTACTAAAAACCATTAGTTTAGTTTTTCCATTTTGTTCATGCTCATATTTCAGATGTGGTACCAGGGACAACCACCATTGCAATGTACTATACTGTACACATATCCTTTATAATCCTGTGTAATTAGTCTTCTCTGTCAGTTTTGCTTTTAATTGAATTGATTTCTATCTCATGTATGAGATGAGTCTTCTTCAAACCTCTTTTGGATCGGAGTCTTATTGATAATCTTATACAGATAGGAAAGGGTTCAGCAGATTAATCACTCATTTATTACACTGATGGGTAATTTCTCCTGCCTGTAAGCAAAACCCTGCAATATTAATCTCATGAGACTAATCTCTCCACAATTCCACAACAATCGGCAGCCGTATAATGAACCAATCTTTTTTTTTTTTTTTTTCATTAGTTGATGCTTAGAGAATTGTATAGCTTCTGCCACAAATGGTCCATCTATTGGGATCCAGAAGCTTCCACAGGAATTGGAGCTCAGCAGCAGCCTTTTAAAGGGAGATATAAAAAACACCAATGAATGCAGCTCTGTATTCATTAACACATCCTAAATATATGTTTTTCTTTTAAATACAAGCAGTGTAAGTACCAACATTTTACTTGGTATCAATTTCTTGCAGTCCCTGTACAGCAGAGCTGGGTGCAAGAGGGTGAAACAGCACAAATAGTCATACAGTTCATGTACTGACAGAGAGAGAGCAGATTGATAGAGATATGAGCTCATCACTGTGCTGCTTCTCCTTTCACTGTCCAGTCACAGGCTGGGGGCTGGTCCAGGATGGCCTGGGCTCAGACTGAGGACTGTTGAAAAGTCAGATCACCAGTGTGGCAGTGCTGTGTAAATCTGTGTCGCTGCAAGGAAATGCGCTGATAGGAACCTTCTGATGGGAGGAGGGGATGATCACATCAGTCTTCTGCACTGGCCAATCCTAGGCTGGGGGCAGGAAGGTCACCAAGCCTTATTGCTTAACTAAACTAGAGAAAACTCAGGTCACCAGTCTGGCAGGGTTGTGTGAATCTCAGGACTGGCTGGACAGAGTTTCCGAAAGTTCACTTATATGTACAGTAAATTAACTGTATACTTAGATTGTCAGAGGGAGGGTAATTAATCTGAGCCAATCAAGCTCTGCTGCATGGAAATGTGCTGATAGAGAACCAGGTGGTAAGAGGAAGTTATTGACCTCATTAGTCCTCTGATGCTTCTACACTGCCCAGTCCCAGGATAGGGTAGGGAGGAGGCCAAACCTTTTGTTTAACTACACTAGAGAAAAACCAGGTCGCCGGACTGACAGGTTTGTGTAAATCTGAGGACCGGATAGGCAACATTCCCAAACCTGTGACGGCTAATTAATATGCTCATTGACTATATATTTAGATTGTTGGAGGGGGGGGGGGTCAATAATCTGAACCAATTGGACTCTGCTGCATGGAAATGCATGGCCAATAGTTGTCCTGTGGACAGATTCTCCCACCTGAGATGTGGGTCTCTGCAGAGTTACTCCTCCAGAGTTACCATGGGCCTCTTGGCTGCTTCTGTGATTAATGATCTCCTTGCCCGGCCTGTCAGTTTAGGTGGACGGTCATGTCTTGGTAGTGTGAGGGTGGGACTCTGTGCTATGAGAAAGATTGCTGGTTTACGACATATTTTAGAGAGAAAGGCACGCTGATTGCACAGCTGTGTGTTGGCCTATTTAGTTGTGACCTGACTATAGCTCAGGGCCCCACCCACAGACAGGAAGTCTGTCCTGGGAATCAGGTGAATTCCCAATCTCTCTGAGGCCTCGTACACACGACAGAGAAACTCGACGTGCCAAGCCCGTCGAGTTCCTCGTCGAGTTCCTTGTTGAACTTGTCGAGAAGCTCGGCAGGCTTGCTTTGCGTACACACGTAACATACCAAAATCTGGTCGTTCTCCGGCGCGATGACGCTCACGACGTATGACGCGACTATAAAGGGGAGGTTTGATTTTGTTGGCGCCACCCTTGGGGCTCCTTTTGCTGATTCCGTGTTTACGCGTGTTAGTAAAAGTTTGGTGAGTGACGATTCGTGCTTTTCAGTCTTTGTGCTTTCAGATTGATCTCTGCCGTTCAGTTTGTACTTGTGGGGGTCGTATCTAGGCAATCGAGACGTGCGGTCAGGTCGTATTGTTTTACATTGCGGTCCTGTCCCCGCGTTTTTCATTGTCAGGGTCGTTCTTCATAGGTCTTGCTGTTCTTCACTGCGGTCTGTTTAGTGCAATTCTGATTTGTCGTTCGTAACTAGCCTTGTAGCCATGTTGCAGGCACCTAGTCGTCGCCGACTTCGTGCTAAGCATCTTCTGAGTATAGGTCTGTTTGTTTATGACCTAGACGATGAGGAGTTCATGAACAGGAGGAGGACGCGTTCATGGACCAAGAATTGGTTGCTCCGTAGGAACCAATTCTCTCACATGCCTTTGCTGCGGGAGCTTCAGGAAAATAATCCTGTTGATTACAGGAATTTCCTGAGGATGTCTGATCCCGTCTTTCAGCACCTGTTGGCTTTGGTGTCCCCCTATATTACCAGGCAGGACACCGTTATGCGGGAAGCCATCAGTGCTGAGCAGAGGCTAGTTGCCACCCTCCGTTATCTGGCAACTGGGAGAAGCCTTCAGGACTTAAAGTTCTCGACGGGCATCTCCCCCCAGGCTCTGGGCCTCATCATTCCTGACACCTGCTCTGCCATCATCCAGGTTCTGCAGGAGGAATATATGAGGGTAAGTTTTCTCCTTTAATATCACATTTTATGTCTATAATGTATGCTAATGTCTTGTAGTTATCTCCTCCTTCCCTAATTACCATGTCTGGAATATGCTGTGAATGTCCCCTTTGCCCCCATGCATGCTGTAAACTTTGATGCCCCTTTTTTGGCCTACATGCATATTTCCCATCACTTACCTCCCCAGCATGCTATCCTGGGCCCCAACCTACCTAGTCTAGTCACTTCCCAATGTATTGTGTTATATCCATTGTAATGTCCCCCCCCCCCCCCCTCAAAAATGTGTTGTAAAGTCTATGTTCACCAATAATCCTAATTATATTATTTTTGTACTCCCAAACTCATCTAGCCCTCCCCTCCAAAATGTGTTGTAAAGTCTATGTTCACCAATAATCCTAATTATATTATTTTTGTACTCCCAAACTCATCTAGCCCTCCCCTCCAAAATGTGTTGTAAAGTCTATGTTCACCAATAATCCTAATTATATTATTTTTGTACTCCCAAACTCATCTAGCCCTCCCCTCCAAAATGTGTTGTAAAGTCTATGTTCACCAATAATCCTAATTATATTATTTTTGTACTCCCAAACTCATCTAGCCCTCCCCTCCAAAATGTGTTGTAAAGTCTATGTTCACCAATAATCCTAATTATATTTTTTTTGTACTCCCAAACTCATCTAGCCCTCCCCCAAACTTGGGCACTGGCCCATCAGAGGGGGTGTTTAATGTGTTAATTGTCTAAATATATTTAGATATTATATGCTAGTTCCCAGAAATGTTATAATGCTTATAATGTCTTTGTCTAATCTGCTTGCAAGGTTATGTGGCTAATTTTAGCATTTTTGCTTCCCCAGCTTCCGTCCACACCACAGGAGTGGCAGTCTGTGGCTTTGGACTTCCAGACCCGATGGAACTTCCCCAACTGCGGGGGAGCCATCGACGGGAAGCACGTCCGCATCGTGCCTCCACCCCGTTCAGGATCCCAGTTCTTTAACTATAAGGGGTTCAACAGTATTGTGCTGATGGCGGTGGTGTCAGCACAGTATGAATTCCTTTTTGTGGATGTCGGGATGAATGGACGGATATCGGATGGGGGAGCCTTCAGGCAGACGGAGTTTGCGCTTCGCCTTCAGGATGATGATCTGTCATTGCCACCGGATGACCAGAATGTAGAAGGCCTGCCATTTGTTTTCCTGGCTGATGAAGCGTTTGCCCTGGGACCCCATCTTATGAGGCCATACCCTCAGCGCACCCTCACCCCAGAGAGGAGTGTCTTTAATTTCCGGCTGGGCCGAGCACGCAGAGTGGTTGAGAACGCTTTCGGCATCATGGCCAGCCGGTTCCGCCTTTTCCTCACCTCTCTCCACATGGCGGAATATAAGTGGAATACTATTATTTTTGCATGCTGCATTCTCCATAATTTTTTGCGGAGACAATCTCCAAATTATATGGCCCTGGTTGGGCCTGAGGCACAACTTTTGGCTCCATCAGAAACTTTGGCGGGCCTTGAAGCTGGCCACACAGGACTGCCCCCCCAGAGTGCCCGTGAAGTCCGGGACAAATACATGGACTATTTCATGGGTAGGGGGGCAATACCATCTCAAGCAAATTTGCCATAATTTTATCTTTCACAAAAATAAATCAGAATCTTTTTTATAAACTTGTTATGTCTTGCTTGTGTTGCTTGGAGTTCTTTACTAAGTGTAACTAAGTGTATTTTCATTATCAACTAGCAAACATTTCCCATAGAAAATTTAACGTATTTTAGGAAAAACACCACACACTTTTTTGAGGTTCAAAAGCTCTTTATTTTACTAATTTTTTATTTTGGTTTGTTTTCCAAAATACCCTACAAAAATATTTGGTATTTTTTTCTCATACAATATACAATCATTTTTGTAATTTTTTTGGTCTTTTTTCTCATACAATATACAATCATTTTTGTAATTTTTTTGGTCTTTTTTCTCATACAATATACAATCATTTTTGTAATTTTTTTGGTCTTTTTTCTCATACAATATACAATCATTTTTGTAATTTTTTTGGTCTTTTTTATCTTAATAAACATTAAAATCTGGTTATTTTATTTTTTTGTTTTTTTTTTATTAAAGAAACTGTAAAATCTGGTTATTTTTTTTTGTTTGTTTTTTATTAAATAAAGTCTAAAATCTGGTTATTTTATTTTTTTGTATTTTCTTTTATTAAATAAAGTCTAAAATCTGGTTATTTTTTTTTTTGTATTTTTTTTCATTAAATAAAGTCTAAAATCTGGTTATATTTTTTTTTTGTTTTTTTTTTTATTAAATAAACAGTAAAATCTTGTATTTTTGATTTTTTTTTTTTTTCTGATTCAGACTCTCCCCAAAACATCAAGTAAATTTTTTAATTTATTTTCCACCCTCCTTGTTCTTTCTTTAATTTGTCGGTTGGCCAGATGAATCTCCTCCACCTCTTCTCTGCAGGCCCAGATTTCAGATATAACCATCTGGACAGTATGCCTGTCCAAGCCACCACCTGATCCTGAAATGTGGGACAAAACAATTTTTTAAAATTAGGCAGGCCTACATCTACATTACCTGAAGCTGGGTTAGTTATATGTTACTTTACCTGATGTGGTGGCAGGCTGCGCATCATCACCATCCCTCGGGGGTGTGGCTTGCTGGACTTCTTGCTCCCGTGTTGAAGCTTCATGACGCCCTACGAGAATGAAGAAAATGGAAACAGGATTTTTATAGCTTATAGGCCTGAAAGAGGAATATGATTCACTTTTACAATTTCTGGGACTATTGATGTTTTGAAAAACCCCTCAGGGCAAAACACAGGATTGAAGGCATTCACAAAGATCATGACAAATCTTGTAGCTTTGGTCTACTTTTAAACATGTAAGCCAACCAAGTATACACTGGATCACCTCACCTCTGTGTGAACCCCAAAATGGGTTATTAAAGGGGACAACAATTATGCAAATGAGTCCACATGTGTCACCGACTGCTGAGCAGACTCTCCTTTTACTGTATATATTTAAATTTTAAAAAAAGTTTTGTGGTTTTAATAGCACATCTACATAATTTTCACGATTGATCTCACCCCAATTTTAGAAAAATTTCATAATTTTGAGGATTTTAAACACAATATTTTGTCGTTCCGAATGGACGTCCAGTTGGACGAAAAATTCTTGTGCATAAAAACATAATACAGTACAACCTGAAATAAAAAACACATGGCGCGGAACAAATCTTACAAAATATATAACAAACTTACTTCTTCTAATCACTCTCCTGATCCTCTTCATTTGTTCCGGCTCCCGTTTTTTCAGGTCACACCACCTTTTCCGGATCTGCTCCTTGGACCTTTTCACCCCAAATTTATGATGGAGACTCCTCCTCACCTTCTCCATTATTTGGGCCTTGACCTTATTAGGGTACTTGTATGGCCCATGCCTCCCATCATAGTCCTCTGCTTTGAGGATGAGGACCATCTCCACCATTTCCTCAAAGGTCATGTTGGTGGCCTTAAAACGGATTCTCCGTGTCATTCCTCGTCCCGCCTGGCCTGGCTCCTGTCTTGCTGCCATATTCTCCAACATGTGCTCCCAACAAAAAAAAGATGGAAAAGGGGCGGGGAAAATACAACACCATGAACGTCAGGGGCGGGGAGACGTGCGTAAAGTCCCACATGCGCGTGTATAAAGGGCTACCACGTGAGTAAAAGGGGCGTTCACAGTTTGTGGAAGACGGCGGAGATAACGATCGGGTCAAAGACCGGTATGTAACTACATTTTACATGTTATTCTTGATTGAATGATTTTGTGGGCTACATCTTAGGTTCATAAATTAAAACATAGCTAGTTCGAAATTTGAAGGTAATGGTCCGCTATAGTGCCGTCGTACGTAAACAACGCTTTGATTATGCATTTTGATCCAACTACTGTTGTGTGGGCAATCTCGGTTCTCATCAGGATGTCTTCTAAAAACAAGTCGGTTTAAACATGATGCAAATGGTCGCTTTTATGTCTTGACCAAACTAGATCGGAGTGCTTTTCTCTAACTAACGTTTCATACACAAATGAGGATGAGATCTGGCTTATTAGTTCGACACAACTGGTCATCTGTTTCCTAGGAACTGACCCAACATGATCTGCTGCCAATTCCTCCTTGTCGTTTTTGCGACGGAAGATAAGGGGCGGGGGGAAACATCAATTTTTTTTAAGCATGGGCGGATGTCGTGTGCGGAGTGTATATAAGGCTCGAACACATGTAGCGTCCATACGACCGGGTTGCGTAAGAAAGACGTTTGAACGACAAGCGTGTAGGTATGCTTCGAACTTGGGACAGCAGTGGCATATTCAGGAAAGACAGACATTTAAAGGAGCAATAAGCCCAAATTGTTTGGGGCAGAAATAACTAACTTTACATTATATCAGTCTTGATTTCATGTCCTCATTGTCCCTTTTTGCTTTTAAGCAGCTGTAATCCTTTGCATAAATCATCACTTCCTGGTTCTCTGGCTCCCTCTCAAATTTATCAGGGGAGCTTGTCACTGTGGTCTAAGCTGTGTGTCTAAAAATCCACCAAAACAATGCTAATAATTTTAGAAATTAAAATATGCCCTGGTTTTTTGTTTTTTGGTTCTGTGTGTCTCTTTACTTCACAGAAACATTAAATAATTTTAAAACCAAAAGTGAAACTAGAGGCACATTATATGTATGCACTTGTATGTCTCTAGACACTGTAAACAGTCATTTCCTCCAAAAATATAGTTATCCATTAGTGACCCTTTAAGGGCTAGCTTGTGAGAAAGAGTAATTCACTTTATAGACTGTGTATTGACATTATTTTTTTATCCTTGGTTTTGGACAGGAAAAGATGAATCTGTTTAACAGACCAGAATTTTTGGAGATATTCATTGATCGGTGGCAAGAACTTCCTGTTCTGTGGGCCACCAAAGACCCCATATCTCGAAACAGAGAGTTGCGCAAAACCGCACTGGAGAGCCTGCTCCCACTTGTGCGGAGACAGGTGGGGTTTGATGTGACAACTGACCAGTTGGAGGTCAAAATTGGGACCTTGAGAGGCACCTACAGGAAGGCACGCAACAAGGTCTTGGCTTCGATGAGGTCTGGAGCTGGAGCAGGGCGGGTATATGTACCCAAGTTGTGGTACTACAGCAAACTGAGCTTCCTGGATGAACACCTGGAGGTAAGGGAGTCACTTTCGAGCCTTGCCCCCAGAAGGCACAGAAGGTCCAGCCTTCCCTCCAGCCTTCCCTCCAGCCAACCTGCTGCTCCCTCTGCAGATGAACCCTCTCAGCAGCCTTCCATCCTGGATGAAGATCCGGATTTGCCCAGCTGGAGCCAGGTATATAATACTTTCAATGTGCAAATGTGTGGTGTTTAAATGTTGTTAAAGAGATGTAAATTAAGATGTTAAAGGTAAAAAAAAATTCGATCTAAAAGTGTTATACAGAACATTTGTCAGTATTGGCCATGATTTTTTTTGGTGTGATTGACCATAAAACATGGGTCACAATGATTGGCTTAGCTAAGTCGTGACTAAAAAATATGCAACAGTCAGGAGCTTAAAAAAAAAAAAAAAAATTTAAAAAAAAAAGTAAAACTGTACTTTTTTTCCATACACAGGACGAGACCAGGCAGCAGGAGGATCAGGAAAATGCCAGGCAGGAGGAGGACAGGGTGAGTGGCTTGGAGGAGGCTGCAGGCCCAAGTATCTCTAACGTGGTGGCAGGCCCAAGTGGAGCGGATGAGGTGGCAGGCCCAAGTGGGTTGGACGAGGTTGCTGGGCGAAGTACAAGATGTCAGGTGTCTCCTCTTCGCCTGCGTCCGAGAAGGCAGGTGAGGGATACAAGGGTGCGTGACGCCTCACTAGCCCTCATTCGGGACGCCCATGCAACCCTTCAACAGCCTCCCACTGCTCAGGAGGGATTTGTAACTGTGGTTTTGGCCAAAATGTCAGAAATCCTCGCAAATCAGGGGGTGAGGGGTCTTCTCACGGAGGACACTGTGATTTGCCGCCATCCCCATCCTCACACACCACATAACTCCCAAGCTCCCCCACCTTCTTCTTCTTCTTCTCATGCTCCTTCTCAAGCTCCCCCACCTTCTTCTTCTTCTCATGCTCCTTCTCAAGCTCCCCCACCTTCTTCTTCTTCTTCTCATGCTCCTTCTCAAGCTCCCCCACCTTCTTCTTCTTCTTCTCATGCTCCTTCTCAAGCTCCCCCACCTTCTTCTTCTTCTCATGCTCCATCTGAACATTCTTCTTCCTCTTCTTCTCCTGCTCCTTCTGAACATTCTTCTTCCTCTTCTTCTCCTGCTCCTTCTCAACATTCTTCTTCCTCTTCTTCTTCTACTACTCCTCCTCCTTCTACTCCTCCTCCTTCTACTGCTCCTCCTCCTTCTACTCCTCCTCCTTCTACTCCTCCTCCTTCTACTGCTCCTCCTCCTTCTACTCCTCCTCCTTCTACTCCTCCTCCTTCTACTGCTCCTCCTCCTTCTACTCCTCCTCCTTCTACTCCTCCTCCTTCTACTGCTCCTCCTCCTTCTACTCCTCCTCCTTCTACTCCTCCTCCTTCTACTGCTCCTCCTCCTTCTACTGCTCCTCCTCCTTCTACTGCTCCTTCTACTACTCCTCCTCCTTCTACTGCTCCT